>NC_090442.1:311860613-312215544 GCF_031143425.1 Pleurodeles waltl | reverse complement strand
CCCTAGGTCTCTAGTTTTCAGAAATGCACAGGTGTGGTAGGTTTCCCTAGGTGCCGGATGAGCTACAGGCCAAAATCTACAGGTAGGCACTTTGCAAAAAAACACCTCTGTTTTCTTTCAAAAAATTGGATGTGTCCACATTGCGCTTTGGGGCGTTTCCTGTCGCGGGCGCTAGGCCTACCCACACAAGTGAGGTATAATTTTTATCGGGAGACGTGGGGGAACGCTGGGTGGAAGGAAATTTGTGGCTCCTCTCAGATTCCAGAACTTTCTGCCACAGAAATGTGAGGAACCTGTGTTTTTTTAGCCAAATTTTGAGGTTTGCAAAGGATTCTGGGTAACAGAACCTGGTCCGAGCCACACAAGTCACCCCATCTTGGATTCCCCTAGGTCTCTAGTTTTCAGAAATGCACAGGTTTGGTAGGTTTCCCTAGGTGCCGGCTGAGCTACAGGCCAAAATCTACAGGTAGGCACTTTGCAAAAAACACCTCTGTTTTCTTTCAAAAAATTGGATGTGTCCACGTTGTGCTTTGGGGCATTTCCTGTCGCGGGCGCTAGGCCTATCCACACAAGTGAGGTATCATTTTTATCGGGAGTCGTGGGGGGAACGCTGGGTGGAAGGATATTTGTGGCTCCTCTCAGATTCCAGAACTTTCTGCCACAGAAATGTGAGGAACCTGTGTTTTTTTAGCCATATTTTGAGGTTTGCAAAGGATTCTGGGTAACAGAACCTGGTCCGAGCCACACAAGTCACCCCATCTTGGATTCCCCTAGGTTTCTAGTTTTCAGAAATGCACAGGTTTGGTAGGTTTCCCTTGGTGCCGGCTGAGCTACAGGCCAAAATCTACAGGTAGGCACTTTGCAAAAAACACCTCTGTTTTCTTTCAAAAAAATTGGATGTGTCCACGTTGCGCTTTGGGGCGTTTCCTGTCGCAGGCACTAGGCCTACCCACACAAGTGAGGTATCATTTTTATTGGGAGACGTGGTGGGAACGCTGGGGTGGAAGGAAATTTGTGGCTCATCTCAGATTCCAGACCTTTCTGCCACAGAAATGTGAGGAACCTGTGTTTTTTTAGCCAAATTTTGAGGTTTGCAAAGGATTCTGGGTAAACAGAACCTGGTCCGAGCCACACAAGTCACCCCATCTTGGATTCCCCTATGTCTCTAGTTTTCAGAAATGCACAGGTTTGGTAGGTTTCCTAGGTGGCGGCTGAGCTACAGGCCAAAGTCTACAGGTAGGCACTTTGCAAAAAATACTTCTGTTTTCTTTCAAAAAATTGGATGTGTCCACGTTGCGCTTTGGGGCGTTTCCTGTCGCGGGCGCTACGCCTACCCACACAAGTGAGGTATCATTTTTATCGGGGGATGTGAGGGGAACGCTGGGTGGAAGGAAATTTGTGGTTCCTCTCAGATTCCAGAACTTTCTGCCACAGAAAATGTGAGGAACCTGTGTTTTTTTTAGCCAAATTTTGAGGTTTGCAAATGATTCTGGGTAACAGAACCTGGTCCGAGCCACACAAGTCACCCCATCTTGGATAACCCTAGGTCTCTAGTTTTTAGAAATGACAGGTTTGGTAGGTTTCCCTAGGTGGCGGCTGAGCTACAGGCCCAAAATCTACAGGTAGGCACTTTGCAAAAAACACCTCTGCTTTCTTTTAAAAAATTGGATGTGTCCACGTTGCGCTTTGGGGCGTTTCCTGTCGCGGGAGCTAGGCCTACCCACACAAGTGAGGTATCCTTTTTATTGGGAGACGTGGGGGAACGCTGGGTGGAAGGAAATTTGTGGCTCATCTCAGATTCCAGAACTTTCTGCCACAGAAATGTGAGGAACCTGTCTTTTTTTAGCCAAATTTTGAGGTTTGCAAAGGATTCTGGGTAACAGAACCTGGTCCGAGCCACACAAGTCACCCCATCTTGGATTCCCCTAGGTCTCTAGTTTTCAGAAATGCACAGGTTTGGTAGGTTTCCCTAGGTGCCGGCTGAGCTACAGGCCAAAAATCTACAGGTAGGCACTTTGAAAAAACACCTCTGTTTTCTTTAAAAAAATTGGATGTGTCCACGTTGCGCTTTGGGGAGTTTCCTGTCGCGGGCGCTAGGCCTACCCACACAAGTGAGGTATCATTTTTATCGGGAGACGTGGGGGAACGCTGTGTGGAAGAAAATTTGTGGCTCCTCTCAGATTCCAGAACTTTCTGCCACAGAAATGTGAGGAACATGTGTTTTTTTAGCCAAATTTTGAGCTTTGCAAAGGATTCTAGGTAACAGAACCTGGTCCGAGCCACACAAGTCACCCCATCTTGGATTCCCCTAGGTCTCTAGTTTTCAGAAATGCACAGGTTTGGTACGTTTCCCTAGGTGCCGGGTGACCCAGAGGCCAAAATCTACAGGTAGGCACTTTGCAAAAAACACCTCTGTTTTCTTTCAAAAAATTGGATGTGTCCACATTGCGCTTTGGGGCGTTTCCTGTCGCGGGCGCTAGGCCTACCCACACAAGTGAGGTATAATTTTTATCGGGAGACGTGAGGGAACGCTGGGTGGAAGGAAATTTGTGGCTCCTCTTAAATTCCAGAACTTTCTGCCACAGAAATGTGAGGAACCTGTGTTTTTTTAGCCAAATTTTGAGGTTTGCAAAGGATTCTGGGTAACAGAACCTGGTCCGAGCCACACAAGTCACCCCCATCTTGGATTCCCCTAGGTCTCTAGTTTTCAGAAATGCACATGTGTGGTAGGTTTCCCTAGGTGCCGGATGAGCTACAGGCCAAAATCTACAGGTAGGCACTTTGCAAAAAAACACCTCTGTTTTCTTTCAAAAAATTGGATGTGTCCACATTGCGCTTTGGGGCGTTTCCTGTCGCGGGCGCTAGGCCTACCCACACAAGTGAGGTATAATTTTTATCGGGAGACGTGGGGGAACGCTGGGTGGAAGGAAATTTGTGGCTCCTCTCAGATTCCAGAACTTTCTGCCACAGAAATGTGAGGAACCTGTGTTTTTTTAGCCAAATTTTGAGGTTTGCAAAGGATTCTGGGTAACAGAACCTGGTCCCGAGCCACACAAGTCACCCCATCTTGGATTCCCCTAGGTCTCTAGTTTTCAGAAATGCACAGGTTTGGTAGGTTTCCCTAGGTGCCGGCTGAGCTACAGGCCAAAATCTACAGGTAGGCACTTTGCAAAAAACACCTCTGTTTTCTTTCAAAAAATTGGATGTGTCCACGTTGTGCTTTGGGGCATTTCCTGTCCGCGGGGCGCTAGGCCTATCCACACAAGTGAGGTATCATTTTTATCGGGAGTCGTGGGGGAACGCTGGGTGGAAGGATATTTGTGGCTCCTCTCAGATTCCAGAACTTTCTGCCACAGAAATGTGAGGAACCTGTGTTTTTTTTAGCCATATTTTGAGGTTTGCAAAGGATTCTGGGTAACAGAACCTGGTCCGAGCCACACAAGTCACCCCATCTTGGATTCCCCTAGGTTTCTAGTTTTCAGAAATGCACAGGTTTGGTAGGTTTCCCTAGGTGCCGGCTGAGCTACAGGCCAAAATCTACAGGTAGGCACTTTGCAAAAAACACCTCTGTTTTCTTTCAAAAAAATTGGATGTGTCCACGTTGCGCTTTGGGGCGTTTCCTGTCGCAGGCACTAGGCCTACCCACACAAGTGAGGTATCATTTTCATTGGGAGACGTGGGGGGAACGCTGGGTGGAAGGAAATTTGTGGCTCATCTCAGATTCCAGACCTTTCTGCCACAGAAATGTGAGGAACCTGTGTTTTTTTAAGCCAAATTTTGAGGTTTGCAAAGGATTCTGGGTAACAGAACCTGGTCCGAGCCACACAAGTCACCCCCATCTTGGATTCCCCTATGTCTCTAGTTTTCAGAAATGCACAGGTTTGGTAGGTTTCCCCTAGGTGGCGGCTGAGCTACAGGCCAAAGTCTACAGGTAGGTACTTTGCAAAAAACACCTCTGTTTTCTTTCAAAAATTTGGATGTGCCCACATTGCGCTTTGGGGCGTTTCCTGTCGCGGGCGGCTACGCCTACCCACACAAGTGAGGTATCATTTTTACCAGGAGACGTGGGGGGAACGCTGGGTGGAAGGAAATTTGTGGCTCCTCTCAGATTCCAGAACTTTCTGCCACAGAAATATGAGGAACATGTGTTTTTTTTAGCCAAATTTTGAGGTTTGCAAAGGATGCTGGGTAACAGAACCTGGTCCGAGCCACACAAGACACCCCATCTTGGATTCCCCTAGGTCTCTAGTTTTCAGAAATGCACAGGTGTGGTAGGTTTCCCTAGGTGCCGGCTGAGCTACAGGCCAAAATCTACAGGTAGGCAGTTTGCAAAAAAACACCTGTTTTCTTTCAAAAAATTCGATGTGTCCACGTTGCGCTTTGGGGCGATTCCTGTCGCGGGCGCTAGGCCTACCCACACAAGTGAGGTATCATTTTTATCGGGGGATGTGAGGGAACGCTGGGGTGGAAGGAAATTTGTGGTTCCTCTCAGATTCCAGAACTTTCTGCCACAGAAATGTGAGGAACCAGTGTTTTTTTTAGCCAAATTTTGAGGTTTGCAAAGGATTCTGGGTAACAGAACCTGGTCCGAGCCACACAAGTCACCCCATCTTGGATAACCCTAGGTCTCTAGTTTTTTAGAAATGACAGGTTTGGTAGGTTTCCCTAGGTGGCGGCTGAGCTACAGGCCAAAATCTACAGGTAGGCACTTTGCAAAAAACACCTCTGCTTTCTTTTAAAAAATTGGATGTGTCCACGTTGCGCTTTGGGGCGTTTCCTGTCGCGGGAGCTAGGCCTACCCACACAAGTGAGGTATCCTTTTTATTGGGAGACGTGGGGGGAACGCTGGGTGGAAGGAAATTTGTGGCTCATCTCAGATTCCAGAACTTTCTGCCACAGAAATGTGAGGAACCTGTCTTTTTTTAGCCAAATTTTGAGGTTTGCAAAGGGATTCTGGGTAACAGAACCTGGTCAGAGCCACACAAGTCACCCCATCTTGGATTCCCCTAGGTCTCTAGTTTTCAGAAATGCACAGGTTTGGTAGGTTTCCCTAGGTGCCGGCTGAGCTACAGGCCAAAATCTACAGGTAGGCACTTTGAAAAAACACATCTGTTTTCTTTCAAAAAATTGGATGTGTCCACGTTGCGCTTTGGGGAGTTTCCTGTCGCGGGGGCGCTAGGGCCTACCCACACAAGTGAGGTATCATTTTTATCGGGAGACGTGGGGGAACACTGGGGTGGAAGGAAATTTGTGGCTCCTCTCAGATTCCAGAACTTTCTGCCACAGAAATGTGAGGAACATGTGTTTTTTTAGCCAAATTTTGAGCTTTGCAAAGGATTCTAGGTAACAGAACCTGGTCCGAGCCACACAAGTCACCCCATCTTGGATTCCCCTAGGTCTCTAGTTTTCAGAAATGCACAGGTTTGGTAGGTTTCCCTAGGTGCCGGGTGACCCAGAGGCCAAAATCTACAGGTAGGCACTTTGCAAAAAACACCTCTGTTTTCTTTCAAAAAATTGGATGTGTCCACATTGCGCTTTGGGGCGTTTCCTGTCGCGGGCGCTAGGCCTACCCACACAAGTGAGGTATAATTTTTTATCGGGAGACGTGAGGGAACGCTGGGTGGAAGGAAATTTGTGGCTCCTCTTAAATTCCAGAACTTTCTGCCACAGAAATGTGAGGAACCTGTGTTTTTTAGCCAAATTTTGAGGTTTGCAAAGGATTCTGGGTAACAGAACCTGGTCCGAGCCACACAAGTCACCCCATCTTGGATTCCCCTAGGTCTCTAGTTTTCAGAAATGCACAGTTTTGGTAGGTTTCCCTAGGTGCCGGCTGAGCTACAGGCCAAAATCTACAGATAGGCACTTTGCAAAAAACACCTCTGTTTTCTTTAAAAAAATTGGATGTGTCCACGAAGCGCTTTGGGGCGTTTCCTGTCGCGGGCGGTAGCCCTACCCACAGAAGTGAGGTATCATTTTTATCGGGAGACGTGGGGGAACGCTGGGTGGAAGGAAATTTGTGGCTCCTCTCAGATTCCAGAACTTTCTGCCACAGAAATGTGAGGAACCTGTGTTTTTTTAGCCAAATTTTGAGGTTTGCAAAGGATTCTGGGTAACAGAACATGGTCCGAGCCACACAAGTCACCCCATCTTGGATTCCCCTAGGTCTCTAGTTTTCAGAAATGCACAGGTTTGGTAGGTTTCCCTAGGTGCCGGCTGAGCTACAGGCCAAAATCTACAGGTAGGCACTTTGCAAAAAAACACCTCTGTTTTCTTTCAAAAAATTGGATGTGTCCACGTTGTGCTTTGGGGCATTTCCTGTCGCGGGCGCTAGGCCTATCCACACAAGTGAGGTATCATTTTTATCGGGAGACGTGGGGGAACGCTGGGTGGAAGGATATTTGTGGCTCCTCTCAGATTCCAGAACTTTCTGCCACAGAAATGTGAGGAACCTGTGTTTTTTTAGCCACATTTTGTGGTTTGCAAAGGATTCTGGGTAACAGAACCTGGTCCGAGCCACACAAGTCACCCCATCTTGGATTCCCCTAGGTCTCTAGTTTTCAGAAATGCACAGGTGTGGTAGGTTTCCCTAGGTGCCGGCTGAGCTACAGGCCAAAATCTACAGGTAGGCACTTTGCAAAAAACACCTCTGTTTTCTTCCAAAAAATTGGATGTGTCCACGTAGCGCTTTGGGGCGTTTCCTATCGCGGGCGGTAGCCCTACCCACAGAAGTGAGGTATCATTTTTATTGGGAGACGTGGGGGAACGCTGGGTGGAAGGAAATTTGTGGCTCCTCTCAGATTCCAGAACTTTCTGCCACAGAAATGTGAGGAACCTGTGTTTTTTTAGCCAAATTTTGAGGTTTGCAAAGGATTCTGGGTAACAGAACCTGGTCCGAGGCACACAAGTCACCCCATCTTGGATTCCCCTAGGTCTCTAGTTTTCAGAAATGCACAGGTTTGGTAGGTTTCCCTAGGTGGCGGCTGAGCTACTGGCCAAAATCTACAGGTAGGCACTTTGCAAAAAACACCTCTGTTTTCTTTCAAAAATTTGGATGTGCCCACATTGCGCTTTGGGGCGTTTCCTGTCGCGGGCGCTACGCCTACCCACACAAGTGAGGTATCATTTTTATCAGGAAACGTGGGGGAACGCTGGGTGGAAGGAAATTTGTGGCTCCTCTCAGATTCCAGAACTTTCTGCCACAGAAATATGAGGAACATGTGTTTTTTTAGCCAAATTTTGAGGTTTGCAAAGGATGCTGGGTAACAGAACCTGGTCCGAGCCACACAAGTCACCCCATCTTGGATTCTCCTAGGTCTCTAGTTTTCAGAATTGCACAGGTGTGGTAGGTATCCCTAGGTGCCGGCTGAGCTACAGGCCAAAATCTACAGGTAGGTACTTTGCAAAAAACACCTCTGTTTTCTTTCAAAAATTTGGATGTGCCCACATTGCGCTTTGGGGCGTTTCCTGTCGCGGGCGCTACGCCTACCCACACAAGTGAGGTATCATTTTTACCAGGAGACATGGGGGAACGCTGGGTGGAAGGAAATTTGTGGCTCCTCTCAGATTCCAGAACTTTCTGCCACAGAAATATGAGGAACATGTGTTTTTTTAGCCAAATTTTGAGGTTTGCAAAGGATGCAGGGTAACAGAAACTGGTCCGAGCCACACAAATCACCCCATCTTGGATTCCCCTAGGTCTCTAGTTTTCAGAAATGCACAGGTGTGGTAGGTTTCCCTAGGTGCCGGCTGAGCTACAGGCCAAAATCTACAGGTAGGCAGTTTGCAAAAAACACCTCTGTTTTCTTTCAAAAAATTCGATGTGTCCACGTTGCGCTTTGGGGCGATTCCTGTCGCGGGCGCTAGGCCTACCCACACAAGTGAGGTATCATTTTTATCGGGGGATGTGAGGGAACGCTGGGTGGAAGGAAATTTGTGGTTCCTCTCAGATTCCAGAACTTTCTGCCACAGAAATGTGAGGAACCTGTGTTTTTTTAGCCAAATTTTGAGGTTTGCAAATGATTCTGGGTAACAGAACCTGGTCCGAGCCACACAAGTCACCCCATCTTGGATAACCCTAGGTCTCTAGTTTTTAGAAATGACAGGTTTGGTAGGTTTCCCTAGGTGGCGGCTGAGCTACAGGCCAAAATCTACAGGTAGGCACTTTGCAAAAAACACCTCTGCTTTCTTTTAAAAATTTGGATGTGTCCACGTTGCGCTTTGGGGCGTTTCCTGTCGCGTGAGCTAGGCCTACCCACACAAGTGAGGTATCCTTTTTATTGGGAGACGTGGGGGAACGCTGGGTGGAAGGAAATTTGTGGCTCATCTCAGATTCCAGAACTTTCTGCCACAGAAATGTGAGGAACCTGTCTTTTTTTAGCCAAATTTTGAGGTTTGCAAAGGATTCTGGGTAACAGAACCTGGTCCGAGCCACACAAGTCACCCCATCTTGGATTCCCCTAGGTCTCTAGTTTTCAGAAATGCACAGGTTTGGTAGGTTTCCCTAGGTGCCGGCTGAGCTACAGGCCAAAATCTACAGGTAGGCACTTTGAAAAAACACCTCTGTTTTCTTTAAAAAAATTGGATGTGTCCACGTTGCGCTTTGGGGAGTTTCCTGTCGCGGGCGCTAGGCCTACCCACACAAGTGAGGTATCATTTTTATCGGGAGACGTGGGGGAACGCTGGGTGGAAGAAATTTGTGGCTCCTCTCAGATTCCAGAACTTTCTGCCACAGAAATGTGAGGAACATGTGTTTTTTTAGCCAAATTTTGAGCTTTGCAAAGGATTCTAGGTAACAGAACCTGGTCCGAGCCACACAAGTCACCCCATCTTGGATTCCCCTAGGTCTCTAGTTTTCAGAAATGCACAGGTTTGGTACGTTTCCCTAGGTGCCGGGTGAGCCAGAGGCCAAAATCTACAGGTAGGCACTTTGCAAAAAACACCTCTGTTTTCTTTCAAAAAATTGGATGTGTCCACATTGCGCTTTGGGGCGTTTCCTGTCGCGGGCGCTAGGCCTACCCACACAAGTGAGGTATAATTTTTATCGGGAGACGTGAGGGAACGCTGGGTGGAAGGAAATTTGTGGCTCCTCTTAAATTCCAGAACTTTCTGCCACAGAAATGTGAGGAACCTGTGTTTTTTTAGCCAAATTTTGAGGTTTGCAAAGGATTCTGGGTAACAGAACCTGGTCCGAGCCACACAAGTCACCCCATCTTGGATTCCCCTAGGTCTCTAGTTTTCAGAAATGCACAGGTGTGGTAGGTTTCCCTAGGTGCCGGATGAGCTACAGGCCAAAATCTACAGGTAGGCACTTTGCAAAAAACACCTCTGTTTTCTTTCAAAAAATTGGATGTGTCCACATTGCGCTTTGGGGCGTTTCCTGTCGCGGGCGCTAGGCCTACCCACACAAGTGAGGTATAATTTTTATCGGGAGACGTGGGGGAACGCTGGGTGGAAGGAAATTTGTGGCTCCTCTCAGATTCCAGAACTTTCTGCCACAGAAATGTGAGGAACCTGTGTTTTTTTAGCCAAATTTTGAGGTTTGCAAAGGATTCTGGGTAACAGAACCTGGTCCGAGCCACACAAGTCACCCCATCTTGGATTCCCCTAGGTCTCTAGTTTTCAGAAATGCACAGGTTTGGTAGGTTTCCCTAGGTGCCGGCTGAGCTACAGGCCAAAATCTACAGGTAGGCACTTTGCAAAAAACACCTCTGTTTTCTTTCAAAAAATTGGATGTGTCCACGTTGTGCTTTGGGGCATTTCCTGTCGCGGGCGCTAGGCCTATCCACACAAGTGAGGTATCATTTTTATCGGGAGTCGTGGGGGAACGCTGGGTGGAAGGATATTTGTGGCTCCTCTCAGATTCCAGAACTTTCTGCCACAGAAATGTGAGGAACCTGTGTTTTTTTAGCCATATTTTGAGGTTTGCAAAGGATTCTGGGTAACAGAACCTGGTCCGAGCCACACAAGTCACCCCATCTTGGATTCCCCTAGGTTTCTAGTTTTCAGAAATGCACAGGTTTGGTAGGTTTCCCTAGGTGCCGGCTGAGCTACAGGCCAAAATCTACAGGTAGGCACTTTGCAAAAAACACCTCTGTTTTCTTTCAAAAAAATTGGATGTGTCCACGTTGCGCTTTGGGGCGTTTCCTGTCGCAGGCACTAGGCCTACCCACACAAGTGAGGTATCATTTTTATTGGGAGACGTGGGGGGAACGCTGGGTGGAAGGAAATTTGTGGCTCATCTCAGATTCCAGACCTTTCTGCCACAGAAATGTGAGGAACCTGTGTTTTTTTAGCCAAATTTTGAGGTTTGCAAAGGATTCTGGGTAACAGAACCTGGTCCGAGCCACACAAGTCACCCCATCTTGGATTCCCCTATGTCTCTAGTTTTCAGAAATGCACAGGTTTGGTAGGTTTCCCTAGGTGGCGGCTGAGCTACAGGCCAAAGTCTACAGGTAGGCACTTTGCAAAAAATACCTCTGTTTTCTTTCAAAAAATTGGATGTGTCCACGTTGCGCTTTGGGGCGTTTCCTGTCGCGGGCGCTACGCCTACCCACACAAGTGAGGTATCATTTTTATCGGGGGATGTGAGGGAACGCTGGGTGGAAGGAAATTTGTGGTTCCTCTCAGATTCCAGAACTTTCTGCCACAGAAATGTGAGGAACCTGTGTTTTTTTAGCCAAATTTTGAGGTTTGCAAATGATTCTGGGTAACAGAACCTGGTCCGAGCCACACAAGTCACCCCATCTTGGATAACCCTAGGTCTCTAGTTTTTAGAAATGACAGGTTTGGTAGGTTTCCCTAGGTGGCGGCTGAGCTACAGGCCAAAATCTACAGGTAGGCACTTTGCAAAAAACACCTCTGCTTTCTTTTAAAAAATTGGATGTGTCCACGTTGCGCTTTGGGGCGTTTCCTGTCGCGGGAGCTAGGCCTACCCACACAAGTGAGGTATCCTTTTTATTGGGAGACGTGGGGGAACGCTGGGTGGAAGGAAATTTGTGGCTCATCTCAGATTCCAGAACTTTCTGCCACAGAAATGTGAGGAACCTGTCTTTTTTTAGCCAAATTTTGAGGTTTGCAAAGGATTCTGGGTAACAGAACCTGGTCCGAGCCACACAAGTCACCCCATCTTGGATTCCCCTAGGTCTCTAGTTTTCAGAAATGCACAGGTTTGGTAGTTTCCCTAGGTGCCGGCTGAGCTACAGGCCAAAATCTACAGGTAGGCACTTTGAAAAAACACCTCTGTTTTCTTTAAAAAAATTGGATGTGTCCACGTTGCGCTTTGGGGAGTTTCCTGTCGCGGGCGCTAGGCCTACCCACACAAGTGAGGTATCATTTTTATCGGGAGACGTGGGGGAACGCTGGGTGGAAGAAAATTTGTGGCTCCTCTCAGATTCCAGAACTTTCTGCCACAGAAATGTGAGGAACATGTGTTTTTTTAGCCAAATTTTGAGCTTTGCAAAGGATTCTAGGTAACAGAACCTGGTCCGAGCCACACAAGTCACCCCATCTTGGATTCCCCTAGGTCTCTAGTTTTCAGAAATGCACAGGTTTGGTACGTTTCCCTAGGTGCCGGGTGACCCAGAGGCCAAAATCTACAGGTGGTCACTTTGCAAAAAACACCTCTGTTTTCTTTCAAAAAATTGGATGTGTCCACATTGCGCTTTGGGGCGTTTCCTGTCGCGGGCGCTAGGCCTACCCACACAAGTGAGGTATCATTTTTATCGGGAGACGTGAGGGAACGCTGGGTGGAAGGAAATTTGTGGCTCCTCTTAAATTCCAGAACTTTCTGCCACAGAAATGTGAGGAACCTGTGTTTTTTTAGCCAAATTTTGAGGTTTGCAAAGGATTCTGGGTAACAGAACCTGGTCCGAGCCACACAAGTCACCCCATCTTGGATTCCCCTAGGTCTCTAGTTTTCAGAAATGCACATGTGTGGTAGGTTTCCCTAGGTGCCGGATGAGCTACAGGCCAAAATCTACAGGTAGGCACTTTGCAAAAAACACCTCTGTTTTCTTTCAAAAAATTGGATGTGTCCACATTGCGCTTTGGGGCGTTTCCTGTCGCGGGCGCTAGGCCTACCCACACAAGTGAGGTATAATTTTTATCGGGAGACGTGGGGGAACGCTGGGTGGAAGGAAATTTGTGGCTCCTCTCAGATTCCAGAACTTTCTGCCACAGAAATGTGAGGAACCTGTGTTTTTTTAGCCAAATTTTGAGGTTTGCAAAGGATTCTGGGTAACAGAACCTGGTCCGAGCCACACAAGTCACCCCATCTTGGATTCCCCTAGGTCTCTAGTTTTCAGAAATGCACAGGTTTGGTAGGTTTCCCTAGGTGCCGGCTGAGCTACAGGCCAAAATCTACAGGTAGGCACTTTGCAAAAAACACCTCTGTTTTCTTTCAAAAAATTGGATGTGTCCACGTTGTGCTTTGGGGCATTTCCTGTCGCGGGCGCTAGGCCTATCCACACAAGTGAGGTATCATTTTTATCGGGAGTCGTGGGGGAACGCTGGGTGGAAGGATATTTGTGGCTCCTCTCAGATTCCAGAACTTTCTGCCACAGAAATGTGAGGAACCTGTGTTTTTTTAGCCATATTTTGAGGTTTGCAAAGGATTCTGGGTAACAGAACCTGGTCCGAGCCACACAAGTCACCCCATCTTGGATTCCCCTAGGTTTCTAGTTTTCAGAAATGCACAGGTTTGGTAGGTTTCCCTAGGTGCCGGCTGAGCTACAGGCCAAAATCTACAGGTAGGCACTTTGCAAAAAACACCTCTGTTTTCTTTCAAAAAAATTGGATGTGTCCACGTTGCGCTTTGGGGCGTTTCCTGTCGCAGGCACTAGGCCTACCCACACAAGTGAGGTATCATTTTCATTGGGAGACGTGGGGGAACGCTGGGTGGAAGGAAATTTGTGGCTCATCTCAGATTCCAGACCTTTCTGCCACAGAAATGTGAGGAACCTGTGTTTTTTAAGCCAAATTTTGAGGTTTGCAAAGGATTCTGGGTAACAGAACCTGGTCCGAGCCACACAAGTCACCCCATCTTGGATTCCCCTATGTCTCTAGTTTTCAGAAATGCACAGGTTTGGTAGGTTTCCCTAGGTGGCGGCTGAGCTACAGGCCAAAGTCTACAGGTAGGTACTTTGCAAAAAACACCTCTGTTTTCTTTCAAAAATTTGGATGTGCCCACATTGCGCTTTGGGGCGTTTCCTGTCGCGGGCGCTACGCCTACCCACACAAGTGAGGTATCATTTTTACCAGGAGACGTGGGGGAACGCTGGGTGGAAGGAAATTTGTGGCTCCTCTCAGATTCCAGAACTTTCTGCCACAGAAATATGAGGAACATGTGTTTTTTTAGCCAAATTTTGAGGTTTGCAAAGGATGCTGGGTAACAGAACCTGGTCCGAGCCACACAAGACACCCCATCTTGGATTCCCCTAGGTCTCTAGTTTTCAGAAATGCACAGGTGTGGTATGTTTCCCTAGGTGCCGGCTGAGCTACAGGCCAAAATCTACAGGTAGGCAGTTTGCAAAAAACACCTGTTTTCTTTCAAAAAATTCGATGTGTCCACGTTGCGCTTTGGGGCGATTCCTGTCGCGGGCGCTAGGCCTACCCACACAAGTGAGGTATCATTTTTATCGGGGGATGTGAGGGAACGCTGGGTGGAAGGAAATTTGTGGTTCCTCTCAGATTCCAGAACTTTCTGCCACAGAAATGTGAGGAACCAGTGTTTTTTTAGCCAAATTTTGAGGTTTGCAAAGGATTCTGGGTAACAGAACCTGGTCCGAGCCACACAAGTCACCCCATCTTGGATAACCCTAGGTCTCTAGTTTTTAGAAATGACAGGTTTGGTAGGTTTCCCTAGGTGGCGGCTGAGCTACAGGCCAAAATCTACAGGTAGGCACTTTGCAAAAAACACCTCTGCTTTCTTTTAAAAAATTGGATGTGTCCACGTTGCGCTTTGGGGCGTTTCCTGTCGCGGGAGCTAGGCCTACCCACACAAGTGAGGTATCCTTTTTATTGGGAGACGTGGGGGAACGCTGGGTCTAAGGAAATTTGTGGCTCATCTCAGATTCCAGAACTTTCTGCCACAGAAATGTGAGGAACCTGTCTTTTTTTAGCCAAATTTTGAGGTTTGCAAAGGATTCTGGGTAACAGAACCTGGTCCGAGCCACACAAGTCACCCCATCTTGGATAACCCTAGGTCTCTAGTTTTTAGAAATGACAGGTTTGGTAGGTTTCCCTAGGTGGCGGCTGAGCTACAGGCCAAAATCTACAGGTAGGCACTTTGAAAAAACACATCCGTTTTCTTTCAAAAAATTGGATGTGTCCACGTTGCGCTTTGGGGAGTTTCCTGTCGCGGGCGCTAGGCCTACCCACACAAGTGAGGTATCATTTTTATCGGGAGACGTGGGGGAACACTGGGTGGAAGGAAATTTGTGGCTCCTCTCAGATTCCAGAACTTTCTGCCACAGAAATGTGAGGAACATGTGTTTTTTTAGCCAAATTTTGAGCTTTGCAAAGGATTCTAGGTAACAGAACCTGGTCCGAGCCACACAAGTCACCCCATCTTGGATTCCCCTAGGTCTCTAGTTTTCAGAAATGCACAGGTTTGGTAGGTTTCCCTAGGTGCCGGGTGACCCAGAGGCCAAAATCTACAGGTAGGCACTTTGCAAAAAACACCTCTGTTTTCTTTCAAAAAATTGGATGTGTCCACATTGCGCTTTGGGGCGTTTCCTGTCGCGGGCGCTAGGCCTACCCACACAAGTGAGGTATAATTTTTATCGGGAGACGTGAGGGAACGCTGGGTGGAAGGAAATTTGTGGCTCCTCTTAAATTCCAGAACTTTCTGCCACAGAAATGTGAGGAACCTGTGTTTTTTTAGCCAAATTTTGAGGTTTGCAAAGGATTCTGGATAACAGAACCTGGTCCGAGCCACACAAGTCACCCCATCTTGGATTCCCCTAGGTCTCTAGTTTTCAGAAATGCACAGGTGTGGTAGGTTTCCCTAGGTGCCGGATGAGCTACAGGCCAAAATCTACAGGTAGGCACTTTGCAAAAAACACCTCTGTTTTCTTTCAAAAAATTGGATGTGTCCACATTGCGCTTTGGGGCGTTTCCTGTCGCGGGCGCTAGGCCTACCCACACAAGTGAGGTATAATTTTTATCGGGAGACGTGGGGGAACGCTGGGTGGAAGGAAATTTGTGGCTCCTCTCAGATTCCAGAACTTTCTGCCACAGAAATGTGAGGAACCTGTGTTTTTTTAGCCAAATTTTGAGGTTTGCAAAGGATTCTGGGTAACAGAACCTGGTCCGAGCCACACAAGTCACCCCATCTTGGATTCCCCTAGGTCTCTAGTTTTCAGAAATGCACAGGTTTGGTAGGTTTCCCTAGGTGCCGGCTGAGCTACAGGCCAAAATCTACAGGTAGGCACTTTGCAAAAAACACCTCTGTTTTCTTTCAAAAAATTGGATGTGTCCACGTTGTGCTTTGGGGCATTTCCTGTCGCGGGCGCTAGGCCTATCCACACAAGTGAGGTATCATTTTTATCGGGAGTCGTGGGGGAACGCTGGGTGGAAGGATATTTGTGGCTCCTCTCAGATTCCAGAACTTTCTGCCACAGAAATGTGAGGAACCTGTGTTTTTTTAGCCAAATTTTGTGGTTTGCAAAGGATTCTGGGTAACAGAACCTGGTCCGAGCAACATAAGTCACCCCATCTTGGATTCCCCTAGGTCTCTAGTTTTCAGAAATGCACAGGTGTGGTAGGTTTCCCTAGGTGCCGGCTGAGCTACAGGCCAAAATCTACAGGTAGGCACTTTGCAAAAAACACCTCTGTTTTCTTTCAAAAAATTGGATGTGTCCACGTAGCGCTTTGGGGCGTTTCCTATCGCGGGCGGAAGCCCTACCCACAGAAGTGAGGTATCATTTTTATCGGGAGACGTGGGGGAACGCTGGGTGGAAGGAAATTTGTGGCTCCTCTCAGATTCCAGAACTTTCTCCAACAGAAATGTGAGGAACCTGTGTTTTTTTAGCCAAATTTTTAGGTTTGCAAAGGATTCTGGGTAACAGAACCTGCTCCGAGGCACACAAGTCACCCCATCTTGGATTCCCCTAGGTCTCTAGTTTTCAGAAATGCACAGGTGTGGTAGGTTTCCCTAGGTGGCGGCTGAGCTACTGGCCAAAATCTACAGGTAGGCACTTTGCAAAAAACACCTCGGTTTTCTTTCAAAAATTTGGATGTGCCCACATTGCGCTTTGGGGCGTTTCCTGTCGCGGGCGCTATGCCTACCCACACAAGTGAGGTATCATTTTTATCGGGAGACGTGGGGGAACGCTGGGTGGAAGGAAATTTGTGGCTCCTCTGAGATTCCAGAACTTTCTGCCACAGAAATATGAGGAACATGTGTTTTTTTAGCAAAATTTTGAGGTTTGCAAAGGATGCTGGGTAAAAGAACCTGGTCCGAGCCACACAAGTCACCCCATCTTGGATTCTCCTAGGTCTCTAGTTTTCAGAAATGCACAGGTGTGGTAGGTTTCCCTAGGTGCCGGCTGAGCTACAGGCCAAAATCTACAGGTAGGCACTTTGCAAAAAACACCTCTGTTTTCTTTCAAAAAATTGGATGTGTCCACATTGCGCTTTGGGGCGATTCTTGTCGCGGGCGCTAGGCCTACCCACACAAGTGAGGTATCATTTTTATCGGGGGATGTGGGGACATGCTAGGTGGAAGGACATTTGTGGTTCCTCTCAGATTCCAGAACTTTCTGCCACAGAAATGTGAGGAACCTGTGTTTTTTTAGCCATATTTTGAGGTTTGCAAAGGATTCTGGGTAACAGAACCTGGTCCGAGCCACACAAGCCACCCCATCTTGGATTCGCCTAGGTTTCTAGTTTTCAGAAATGCACAGGTTTGGTAGGTTTCCCTAGGTGCCGGCTGAGCTACAGGCCAAAATCTACAGGTAGGCACTTTGCAAAAAACACCTCTGTTTTCTTTCAAAAAAATTGGATGTGTCCACGTTGCGCTTTGGGGCGTTTCCTGTTGCGGGCGCTAGGCCTACCCACACAAGTGAGGTATAATTTTTATCGGGAGACGTGGGGGAACGCTGGTGGAAGGAAATTTGTGGCTCCTCTCAGATTCCAGAACTTTCTGCCACAGAAATGTGAGGAACCTGTGTTTTTTTAGCCAAATTTTGAGGTTTGCAAAGGATTCTGGGTAACAGAACCTGGTCCGAGCCACACAAGTCACCCCATCTTGGATTACCCTAGGTCTCTAGTTTTCAGAAATGCACAGGTTTGGTAGGTTTCCCTAGGTGCCGGCTGAGCTACAGGCCAAAATCTACAGGTAGGCACTTTGCAAAAAACACCTCTGTTTTCTTTCAAAAAATTGGATGTGTCCACGTTGTGCTTTGGGGCATTTCCTGTCGCGGGCGCTAGGCCTATCCACACAAGTGAGGTATCATTTTTATCGGGAGTCGTGGGGGAACGCTGGGTGGAAGGATATTTGTGGCTCCTCTCAGATTCCAGAACTTTCTGCCACAGAAATGTGAGGAACCTGTGTTTTTTTAGCCAAATTTTGTGGTTTGCAAAGGATTCTGGGTAACAGAACCTGGTCCGAGCCACATAAGTCACCCCATCTTGGATTCCCCTAGGTCTCTAGTTTTCAGAAATGCACAGGTGTGGTAGGTTTCCCTAGGTGCCGGCTGAGCTACAGGCCAAAATCTACAGGTAGGCACTTTGCAAAAAACACCTCTGTTTTCTTTCAAAAAATTGGATGTGTCCACGTAGCGCTTTGGGGCGTTTCCTATCGCGGGCGGTAGCCCTACCCACAGAAGTGAGGTATCATTTTTATCGGGAGACGTGGGGGAACGCTGGGTGGAAGGAAATTTGTGGCTCCTCTCAGATTCCAGAACTTTCTCCAACAGAAATGTGAGGAACCTGTGTTTTTTTAGCCAAATTTTTAGGTTTGCAAAGGATTCTGGGTAACAGAACCTGGTCCGAGGCACACCAGTCACCCCATCTTGGATTCCCCTAGGTCTCTAGTTTTCAGAAATGCACAGGTGTGGTAGGTTTCCCTAGGTGGCGGCTGAGCTACTGGCGAAAATCTACAGGTAGGCACTTTGCAAAAAACACCTCTGTTTTCTTTCAAAAAATTGGATGTGTCCACGTAGCGCTTTGGGGCGTTTCCTATCGCGGGCGGTAGCCCTACCCACAGAAGTGAGGTATCATTTTTATCGGGAGACGTGGGGGAACGCTGGGTGGAAGGAAATTTGTGGCTCCTCTCAGATTCCAGAACTTTCTCCAACAGAAATGTGAGGAACCTGTGTTTTTTTAGCCAAATTTTTAGGTTTGCAAAGGATTCTGGGTAACAGAACCTGGTCCGAGCCACACAAGCCACCCCATCTTGGATTCGCCTAGGTTTCTAGTTTTCAGAAATGCACAGGTTTGGTAGGTTTCCCTAGGTGCCGGCTGAGCTACAGGCCAAAATCTACAGGTAGGCACTTTGCAAAAAACACCTCTGTTTTCTTTCAAAAAAATTGGATGTGTCCACGTTGCGCTTTGGGGCGTTTCCTGTTGCGGGCACTAGGCCTACCCACACAAGTGAGGTATCATTTTTATTGGGAGACGTGGGGGAACGCTGGGTGGAAGGAAATTTGTGGCTCATCTCAGATTCCAGACCTTTCTGCCACAGAAATGTGAGGAACCTGTGTTTTTTTAGCCAAATTTTGAGGTTTGCAAAGGATTCTGGGTAACAGAACCTGGTCCGAGCCACACAAGTCACCCCATCTTGGATTCCCCTATGTCTCTAGTTTTCAGAAATGCACAGGTTTGGTAGGTTTCCCTAGGTGGCGGCTGAGCTACAGGCCAAAGTCTACAGGTAGGTACTTTGCAAAAAACACCTCTGTTTTGTTTCAAAAATTTGGATGTGCCCACATTGCGCTTTGGGGCGTTTCCTGTCGCGGGCGCTACACCTACCCACACAAGTGAGGTATCATTTTTATCGGGAGACGTGGGGGAACGCTGGGTGGAAGGAAATTTGTGGCTCCTCTCAGATTTTAGAACTTTCTGCCACAGAAATATGAGGAACCTGTGTTTTTTTAGCCAAATTTTGAGGTTTGCAAAGGATGCTGGGTAACAGAACCTGGTCCGAGCCACACAAGTCACCCCATCTTGGATTCTCCTAGGTCTCTAGTTTGCAGAAATGCACAGGTGTGGTAGGTTTCCCTAGGTGCCGGCTGAGCTACAGGCCAAAATCTACAGGTAGGCACTTTGCAAAAAACACCTCTGTTTTCTTTAAAAAAATTGGATGTGTCCACGTTGCGCTTTGGGGCGATTCCTGTCGCGGGCGCTAGGCCTACCCACACAAGTGAGGTATCATTTTTATCGGGGGATGTGGGGACATGCTGGGTGGAAGGAAATTTGTGGTTCCTCTCAGATTCCAGAACTTTCTGCCACAGAAATGTGAGGAACCTGTCTTTTTTTAGCCAAATTTTGAGGTTTGCAAAGGATTCTGGGTAACAGAACCTGGTCCGAGCCACACAAGTCACCCCATCTTGGATTCCCCTAGGTCTCTAGTTTTCAGAAATGCACAGGTGTGGTAGTTTTCCCTAGGTGCCGGCTGAGCTACAGGCCACAATCTACAGGTAGGCACTTTGCAAAAAACACCTCTGTTTTCTTTCAAAAAATTGGATGTGTCCATGTTGCGCTTTGGGGCGATTCCTGTCGCGGGCGCTAGGCCTACCCACACAAGTGAGGTATCATTTTTATCGGGGGATGTGAGGGAACGCTGGGTGGAAGGAAATTTGTGGTTCCTCTCAGATTCCAGAACTTTCTGCCACAGAAATGTGAGGAACCTGTGTTTTTTTAGCCAAATTTTGAGATTTGCAAAGGATTCTGGGTAACAGAACCTGGTCCGAGCCACACAAGTCACCCCATCTTGGATAACCCTAGGTCTCTAGTTTTTAGAAATGACAGGTTTGGTAGGTTTCCCTAGGTTGCGACTGAGCTACAGACCAAAATCTACAGGTAGGCACTTTGCAAAAAACACCTCTGCTTTCTTTAAAAAAATTGGATGTGTCCACGTTGCGCTTTGGGGCGTTTCCTGTCGCGGGCAGTAGGCCTACCCACACAAGTGAGGTATCCTTTTTATTGGGAGACGTGGGGGAACGCTGGGTGGAAGGAAATTTGTGGCTCATCTCAGATTCCAGAACTTTCTGCCACAGAAATGTGAGGAACCTGTCTTTTTTTAGCCAAATTTTGAGGTTTGCAAAGGATTCTGGGTAACAGAACCTGGTCCGAGCCACACAAGTCACCCCATCTTGGATTCCCCTAGGTCTCTAGTTTTCAGAAATGCACAGGTTTGGTAGGTTTCCCTAGGTGGCGGCTGAGCTACAGGCCAAAATCTACAGGTAGGCACTTTGCAAAAAACACCTCTGTTTTCTTTCAAAAATTTGGATGTGCCCACATTGCGCTTTGGGGCGTTTCCTGTCGCGGGCGCTAGGCCTTCCCACACAAGTGAGGTATCACTTTTATCGGGAGATGTCAGGGAACGCTGGGTGGAAGGAAATTTGTGGCTCCTCTCAGATTCCAGAACTTTCTGCCACAGAAATGTGAGGAACATGTGTTTTGCCAAATTTTGAGGTTTGCAAAGGATTCTGGGTAACAGAACCTGGTCCGAGGCACACAAGTCACCCCATCTTGGATTCCCCTAGGTCTCTAGTTTTCAGAAATACACAGGTGTGGTAGGTTTCCCTAGGTGGCGGCTGAGCTACAGGCCAAAATCCACTGGTAGGCACTTTGCAAAAAACACCTCTGTTTTCTTTCAAAAATTTGCATGTGTCCACGTTGCGCTTTGGGGCGTTTCCTGTCGCGGGCGCTAGGGTACCCACTCAAGTGAGGTATCATTTTTATCGGGAGACGTGGGGGAACGCTGGGTGGAAGGAAATTTGTGGCTCCTCTCAGATTCCAGAACTTTCTGCCACAGAAATTTGAGGAACATGTGTTTTTTAGCCAAATTTTGAGGTTTGCAAAGGATTCTGGGTAACAGAACCTGGTCCGAGCCACACAAGTCACCCCATCTTGGATTCCCCTAGGTGTCTAGTTTTCAGAAATGCACAGGTTTGGTAGGTTTCCCTAGGTGCCGGCTTCGCTACATGCCAAAATCTACAGGTAGGCACTTTGAAAAAACACCTCTGTTTTCTTTCAAAAAATTGGATGTGTCCACGTTGCGCTTTAGGGCGTTTCCTGTCGCGGGCGCTAGGCCTACCCACACAAGTGAGGTATCATTTTTATCGGGAGACTTGGGGGAACGCTGGGTGGAAGGAAATTTGTGGCCCCTCTCAGATTCCAGAACTTTCTGCCACAGAAATTTGAGGAACATGTGTTTTTTTAGCCAAATTTTGAGGTTTGAAAGGATTCTGGGTAACAGAACCTGGTCCGAGCCACACAAGTCACCCCATCTTGGATTCCCCTAGGTCTCTAGTTTTCAGAAATGCACAGGTTTGGTAGGTTTCCCTAGGTGGCGGCTGAGCTACAGGCCAAAATCTACAGGTAGGCACTTTGCAAAAAACACCTCTGTTTTCTTTAAAAAATTTGCATGTGTCCACGTTGCGCTTTGGGGCGTTTCCTGTCGCGGGCGCTAGGCCTACCCACACAAGTGAGGTATAATTTTTATCGGGAGACGTGAGGGAACGCTGGGTGGAAGGAAATTTGTGGCTCCTCTCAAATTCCAGAACTTTCTGCCAAAGAAATGTGAGGAACCTGTGTTTTTTTAGCCAAATTTTGAGGTTTGCAAAGGATTCTGGGTAACAGAACGTGGTCCGAGCCACACAAGTCACCCCATCTTCGATTCCCCTAGGTCTCTAGTTTTCAGAAATGCACAGGTGTGGTAGTTTTCCCTAGGTGCCGGATGAGCTACAGGCCAAAATCTACAGGTAGGCACTTTGGAAAAAACACCTCTGTTTTCTTTCAAAAAATTGGATGTGTCCACATTGCGCTTTGGGGCGTTTCCTGTCGCGGGCGCTAGGCCTACCCACACAAGTGAGGTATAATTTTTATCGGGAGACGTGGGGGAACGCTGGGTGGAAGGAAATTTGTGGCTCCTCTCAGATTCCAGAACTTTCTGCCACAGAAATGTGAGGAACCTGTGTTTTTTTAGCCAAATTTTGAGGTTTGCAAAGGATTCTGGGTAACAGAACCTGGTCCGAGCCACACAAGTCACCCCATCTTGGATTCCCCTAGGTCTCTAGTTTTCAGAAATGCACAGGTTTGGTAGGTTTCCCTAGGTGCCGGCTGAGCTACAGGCCAAAATCTACAGTTAGGCACTTTGCAAAAAACACCTCTGTTTTCTTTCAAAAAATTGGATGTGTCCACGTTGTGCTTTGGGGCATTTCCTGTCGCGGGCGCTAGGTCTATCCACACAAGTGAGGTATCATTTTTATCGGGAGACGTGGGGGAACGCTGGGTGGAAGGATATTTGTGGCTCCTCTCAGATTCCAGAACTTTCTGCCACAGAAATGTGAGGAACCTGTGTTTTTTTATCCAAATTTTGTGGTTTGCAAAGGATTCTGGGTAACAGAACCTGGTCCGAGCCACACAAGTCACCCCATCTTGGATTCCCCTAGGTCTCTAGTTTTCAGAAATGCACAGGTGTGGTAGGTTTCCCTAGGTGCCGGCTGAGCTACAGGCCAAAATCTACAGGTAGGCACTTTGCAAAAAACACCTCTGTTTTCTTTCAAAAAATTGGATGTGTCCACGTAGCGCTTTGGGGCGTTTCCTGTCGCGGGCGCTACGCCTACCCACACAAGTGAGGTATCATTTTTATCGGGAGACGTGGGGAAACGCTGGGTGGAAGGAAATTTGTGGCTCCTCTCAGATTCCAGAACTTTCTGCCACAGAAATATGAGGAACATGTGTTTTTTTAGCCAAATTTTGAGGTTTGCAAAGGATGCTGGGTAACAGAACCTGGTCCGAGCCACACAAGTCACCCCATCTTGGATTACCCTAGGTCTCTAGTTTTTAGAAATGCACAGGTGTGGTAGGTTTCCCTAGGTGCCGGATGAGCTACAGGCCAAAATCTACAGGTAGGCACTTTGCAAAAAACACCTCTGTTTTCTTTCAAAAAATTGGATGTGTCCACGTTGCGCTTTGGGGCGATTCCTGTCGCGGGCGCTAGGCCTACCCACACAAGTGAGGTATCATTTTTATCGGGGGATGTGGGAACATGCTGGGTGGAAGGAAATTTGTGGTTCCTCTCAGATTCCAGAACTTTCTGCCACAGAAATGTGAGGAACCTGTATTTTTTTAGCCATATTTTGAGGTTTGCAAAGGATTCTGGGTAACAGAAACTGGTCCGAGCCACACAAGTCACCCCATCTTGGATTCCCCTAGGTTTCTAGTTTTCAGAAATGCACAGGTTTGGTAGGTTTCCCTAGGTGCCGGCTGAGCTACAGGCCAAAATCTACAGGTAGGCACTTTGCAAAAAACACCTCTGTTTTCTTTAAAAAAAATTGGATGTGTCCACGTTGCGCTTTGGGGCGTTTCCTGTCACGGGCACTAGGCCTACCCACACAAGTGAGGTATCATTTTTATTGGGAGACGTGGGGGAACGCTGGGTGGAAGGACATTTGTGGTTCCTCTCAGATTCCAGACCTTTCTGCCACAGAAATGTGAGGAACCTGTGTTTTTTTAGCCAAATTTTGAGGTTTGCAAAGGATTCTGGGTAACAGAACCTGGTCCGAGCCACACAAGTCACCCCATCTTGGATTCCCCTATGTCTCTAGTTTTCAGAAATGCACAGGTTTGGTAGGTTTCCCTAGGTGGCGGCTGAGCTACAGGCCAAAGTCTACAGGTAGGTACTTTGCAAAAAACACCTCTGTTTTCTTTCAAAAATTTGGATGTGCCCACATTGCGCTTTGGGGCGTTTCCTGTCGCGGGCGCTACGCCTACCCACACAAGTGAGGTATCATTTTTATCAGGAGACGTGGGGGAACGCTGGGTGGAAGGAAATTTGTGGCTCCTCTCAGATTCCAGAACTTTCTGCCACAGAAATGTGAGGAACCGGTGTTTTTTTAGCCAAATTTTGAGGTTTGCAAAGGATTCTGGGTAACAGAACCTGGTCCGAGCCACACAAGTCACCCCATGTTGGATTCCCCTAGGTCTCTAGTTTTCAGAAATGCACAGTTTTGGTAGGTTTCCCTAGGTGCCGGCTGAGCTACAGGCAAAAATCTACAGATAGGCACTTTGCAAAAAACACCTCTGTTTTCTTTCAAAAAATTGGATGTGTCCACGTAGCGCTTTGGGGCGTTTCCTGTCGCGGGCGGTAGCCCTACCCACAGAAGTGAGGTATCATTTTTATCGGGAGAAATGGGGGAACGCTGGGTGGAAGGAAATTTGTGGCTCCTCTCAGATTCCAGAACTTTCTGCCACAGAAATGTGAGGAACCTGTGTTTTATTAGCCAAATTTTGAGGTTTGCAAAGGATTCTGGGTAACAGAACCTGGACCGAGCCACACAAGTCACCCCATCTTCGATTCCCCTAGGTCTCTAGTTTTCAGAAATGCACAGGTTTGGTAGGTTTCCCTAGGTGCCGGCTGAGCTACAGGCCAAAATCTACAGGTAGGCACTTTGCAAATATCACCTCTGTTTTCTTTAAAAAAATTGGATGTGTCCACGTTGTGCTTCGGGGCGTTTCCTATCGCGGGCGGTAGCCCTACCCACAGAAGTGAGGTATAATTTTTATCGGGAGACGTGGGGGAACGCTGGGTGGAAGGAAATTTGTGGCTCCTCTCAGATTCCAGAACTTTCTGCCACAGAAATGTGAGGAACCTGTCTTTTTTTAGCCAAATTTTGAGGTTTGCAAAGGATTCTGGGTAACAGAACCTGGTCCGAGCCACACAAGTCACCCCATCTTGGATTCTCCTAGGTCTCTAGTTTTCAGAAATGCACAGGTTTGGTAGGTTTCCCTAGGTGGCGGCTGAGCTACTGGCCAAAATCTACAGGTAGGCACTTTGCAAAAAACACCTCTGTTTTCTTTCAAAAATTTGGATGTGCCCACATTGCGCTTTGGGGCGTTTCCTGTCGCGGGCGCTACGCCTACCCACACAAGTGAGGTATCATTTTTATCGGGAGACGTGGGGGAACGCTGGGTGGAAGGAAATTTGTGGCTCCTCTGAGATTCCAGAACTTTCTGCCACAGAAATATGAGGAACATGTGTTTTTTTAGCCAAATTTTGAGGTTTGCAAAGGATGCTGGGTAACAGAACCTGGTCCGAGCCACACAAGTCACCCCATCTTGGATTCTCCTAGGTCTCTAGTTTTCAGAAATGCACAGGTGTGGTAGGTTTCCCTAGGTGCCGGCTGAGCTACAGGCCAAAATCTACAGGTAGGCACTTTGCAAAAAACACCTCTGTTTTCTTTCAAAAAATTGGATGTGTCCACGTTGCGCTTTGGGGCGATTCCTGTCGCGGGCGCTAGGCCTACCCACACAAGTGAGGTATCATTTTTATCGGGGGATGTGGGAACATGCTGGGTGGAAGGAAATTTGTGGTTCCTCTCATATTCCAGAACTTTCTGCCACAGAAATGTGAGGAACCTGTGTTTTTTTAGCCATATTTTGAGGTTTGCAAAGGATTCTGGGTAACAGAACCTGGTCCGAGCCACACAAGTCACCCCATCTTGGATTCCCCTAGGTTTCTAGTTTTCAGAAATGCACAGGTTTGGTAGGTTTCCCTAGGTGCCGGCTGAGCTACAGGCCAAAATCTACAGGTAGGCACTTTGCAAAAAACACCTCTGTTTTCTTTCAAAAAAATTGGATGTGTCCACGTTGCGCTTTGGGGCGTTTCCTGTCGCGGGCACTAGGCCTACCCACACAAGTGAGGTATCATTTTTATTGGGAGACGTGGGGGAACGCTGGGTGGAAGGACATTTGTGGCTCATCTCAGATTCCAGACCTTTCTGCCACAGAAATGTGAGGAACCTGTGTTTTTTTAGCCAAATTTTGAGGTTTGCAAAGGATTCTGGGTAACAGAACCTGGTCCGAGCCACACAAGTCACCCCATCTTGGATTCCCCTATGTCTCTAGTTTTCAGAAATGCACAGGTTTGGTAGGTTTCCCTAGGTGGCGGCTGAGCTACAGGCCAAAGTCTACAGGTAGGTACTTTGCAAAAAACACCTCTGTTTTCTTTCAAAAATTTGGATGTGCCCACATTGCGCTTTGGGGCGTTTCCTGTCGCGGGCGCTACGCCTACCCACACAAGTGAGGTATCATTTTTATCAGGAGACGTGGGGGAACGCTGGGTGGAAGGAAATTTGTGGCTCCTCTCAGATTCCAGAACTTTCTGCCACAGAAATATGAGGAACATGTGTTTTTTTAGCCAAATTTTGAGGTTTGCAAAGGATGCTGGGTAACAGAACCTGGTCCGAGCCACACAAGTCACCCCATCTTGGATTCCCCTAGGTCTCTAGTTTTCAGAAATGCACAGGTGTGGTAGGTTTCCCTAGGTGCCGGCTGAGCTACAGGCCAAAATCTACAGGTAGGCACTTTGCAAAAAACAGCTCTGTTTTCTTTCAAAAAATTGGATGTGTCCACGTTGCGCTTTGGGGCGATTCCTGTCGCGGGCGCTAGGCCTACCGACACAAGTGAGGTATCATTTTTATCGGGGGATGTGAGGGAACGCTGGGTGGAAGGAAATTTGTGGCTCCTCTCAGATTCCAGAACTTTCTGCCACAGAAATGTGAGGAAGATGTGTTTTTTTTGCCAAATTTTGAGGTTTGCAAAGGATTCTGGGTAACAGAACCTGGTCAGAGGCACACAAGTCACCCCATCTTGGATTCCCCTAGGTCTCTAGTTTTCAGAAATACACAGGTGTGGTAGGTTTCCCTAGGTGGCGGCTGAGCTACAGGCCAAAATCCACAGGTAGGCACTTTGCAAAAAACACCTCTGTTTTCTTTAAAAAATTTGCATGTGTCCACGTTGCGCTTTGGGGCGTTTCCTGTCGCGGGCGCTAGGGTACCCACTCAAGTGAGGTATCATTTTTATCGGGAGACGTGGGGGAACGCTGGGTGGAAGGAAATTTGTGGCTCCTCTCAGATTCCAGAACTTTCTGCCACAGGAATTTGAGGAACATGTGTTTTTTAGCCAAATTTTGAGGTTTGCAAAGGATTCTGGGTAACAGAACCTGGACCGAGCCACACAAGTCACCCCATCTTGGATTCCCCTAGGTGTCTAGTTTTCAGAAATGCACAGGTTTGGTAGGTTTCCCTAGGTGCCGGCTGAGCTACAGGCCAAAATCTACAGGTAGGCACTTTGAAAAAACACCTCTGTTTTCTTTCAAAAAATTGGATGTGTCCACGTTGCGCTTTAGGGCGTTTCCTGTCGCGGGCGCTAGGCCTACCCACACAAGTGAGGTATCATTTTTATCGAGAGACTTGGGGGAACGCTGGGTGGAAGGAAATTTGTGGCTCCTCTCAGATTCCAGAACTTTCTGCCACAGAAATGTGAGGAACATGTGTTTTTTTAGCCAAATTTTGAGGTTTGCAAAGGATTCTGGGTAACAGAACCTGGTCCGAGCCACACAAGTCACCCCATCTTGGATTCCCCTAGGTCTCTAGTTTTCAGAAATGCACAGGTTTGGTAGGTTTCCCTAGGTGGCGGTTGAGCTACAGGCCAAAATCTACAGGTAGGCACTTTGCAAAAAACACCTCTGTTTTCTTTAAAAAATTTGGATGTGCCCACATTGCGCTTTGGGGCGTTTCCTGACGCGGGCGCTAGGCCTACCCACACAAGTGAGGTATCACTTTTATCGGGAGATGTGAGGGAACGCTGGGTGGAAGGAAATTTGTGGCTCCTCTCAGATTCCAGAACTTTCTGCCACAGAAATGTGAGGAACATGTGTTTTTTTTAGCCAAATTTTGAGGTTTGCAAAGGATTCTGGGTAACAGAACCTGGTCCGAGGCACACAAGTCACCCCATCTTGGATTCCCCTAGGTCTCTAGTTTTCAGAAATACACAGGTGTGGTAGGTTTCCCTAGGTGGCGGCTGAGCTACAGGCCAAAATCCACAGGTAGGCACTTTGCAAAAAACACCTCTGTTTTCTTTCAAAAATGTGCATGTGTCCACGTTGCGCTTTGGGGCGTTTCCTGTCGCGGGCGCTAGGCCTACCCACACAAGTGAGGTATAATTTTTATCGGGAGAGGTGAGGGAACGCTGGGTGGAAGGAAATTTGTGGCTCCTCTCAAATTCCAGAACTTTCTGCCACAGAAATGTGAGGAACCTGTGTTTTTTTAGTCAAATTTTGAAGTTTGCAAAGGATTCTGGGTAACAGAACCTGGTCCGAGCCACACAAGTCACCCCATCTTGGATTCCCCTAGGTCTCTAGTTTTCAGAAATGCACAGGTGTGGTAGGTTTCCCTAGGTGCCGGATGAGCTACAGGCCAAAATCTACAGGTAGGCACTTTGCAAAAAACACCTCTGTTTTCTTTCAAAAAATTGGATGTGTCCACATTGCGCTTTGGGGCGTTTCCTGTCGCGGGCTCTAGGCCTACCCACACAAGTGAGGTATAATTTTTATCGGGAGACGTGGGGGAACGCTGGGTGGAAGGAAATTTGTGGCTCCTCTCAGATTCCAGAACTTTCTGCCACAGAAATGTGAGGAACCGGTGTTTTTTTAGCCAAATTTTGAGGTTTGCAAAGGATTCTGGGTAACAGAACCTGGTCCGAGCCACACAAGTCACCCCATCTTGGATTCCCCTAGGTCTCTAGTTTTCAGAAATGCACAGTTTTGGTAGGTTTCCCTAGGTGCCGGCTGAGCTACAGGCAAAAATCTACAGATAGGCACTTTGCAAAAAACACCTCTGTTTTCTTTCAAAAAATTGGATGTGTCCACGTAGCGCTTTGGGGCGTTTCCTGTCGCGGGCGGTAGCCCTACCCACAGAAGTGAGGTATCATTTTTATCGGGAGACGTGGGGGAACGCTGGGTGGAAGGAAATTAGTGGCTCCTCTCAGATTCCAGAACTTTCTGCCACAGAAATGTGAGGAACCTGTGTTTTTTTAGCCAAATTTTGAGGTTTGCAAAGGATTCTGGGTAACAGAACCTGGTCCGAGCCACACAAGTCACCCCATCTTGGATTCCCCTAGGTCTCTAGTTTTCAGAAATGCACAGGTTTGGTAGGTTTCCCTAGGTGCCGGCTGAGCTACAGGCCAAAATCTACAGGTAGGCACTTTGCAAAAAACACCTCTGTTTTCTTTCAAAAAATTGGATGTGTCCACGTTGTGCTTTGGGGCATTTCCTGTCGCGGGCGCTAGGCCTATCCACACAAGTGAGGTATCATTTTAATCGGGAGACATGGGGGAGCGCTGGGTGGAAGGAAATTTGTGGCTCCTCTCAGATTCCAGAACTTTCTGCCACAGAAATTTGAGGAACATGTGTTTTTTTAGCCAAATTTTGAGGTTTGCAAAGGATTCTGGGTAACAGAACCTGGTCCGAGCCACACAAGTCACCCCATCTTGGATTCCCCTAGGTCTCTAGTTTTCAGAAATGCACAGGTTTGGTAGGTTTCCCTAGGTGCCGGCTGAGCTACAGGCCAAAATCTACAGGTAGGCACTTTGCAAAAAACACCTCTGTTTTCTTTCAAAAAAATTGGATGTGTCCACGTTGCGCTTTGGGGCGTTTCCTGTTGCGGGCGCTAGGCCTACCCACACAAGTGAGGTATAATTTTTATCGGGAGACGTGGGGGAACGCTGGTGGAAGGAAATTTGTGGCTCCTCTCAGATTCCAGAACTTTCTGCCACAGAAATGTGAGGAACCTGTGTTTTTTTAGCCAAATTTTGAGGTTTGCAAAGGATTCTGGGTAACAGAACCTGGTCCGAGCCACACAAGTCACCCCATCTTGGATTACCCTAGGTCTCTAGTTTTCAGAAATGCACAGGATTGGTAGGTTTCCCTAGGTGCCGGCTGAGCTACAGGCCAAAATCTACAGGTAGGCACTTTGCAAAAAACACCTCTGTTTTCTTTCAAAAAATTGGATGTGTCCACGTTGTGCTTTGGGGCATTTCCTGTCGCGGGCGCTAGGCCTATCCACACAAGTGAGGTATCATTTTTATCGGGAGTCGTGGGGGAACGCTGGGTGGAAGGATATTTGTGGCTCCTCTCAGATTCCAGAACTTTCTGCCACAGAAATGTGAGGAACCTGTGTTTTTTTAGCCAAATTTTGTGGTTTGCAAAGGATTCTGGGTAACAGAACCTGGTCCGAGCCACATAAGTCACCCCATCTTGGATTCCCCTAGGTCTCTAGTTTTCAGAAATGCACAGGTGTGGTAGGTTTCCCTAGGTGCCGGCTGAGCTACAGGCCAAAATCTACAGGTAGGCACTTTGCAAAAAACACCTCTGTTTTCTTTCAAAAAATTGGATGTGTCCACGTAGCGCTTTGGGGCGTTTCCTATCGCGGGCGGTAGCCCTACCCACAGAAGTGAGGTATCATTTTTATCGGGAGACGTGGGGGAACGCTGGGTGGAAGGAAATTTGTGGCTCCTCTCAGATTCCAGAACTTTCTCCAACAGAAATGTGAGGAACCTGTGTTTTTTTAGCCAAATTTTTAGGTTTGCAAAGGATTCTGGGTAACAGAACCTGGTCCGAGGCACACCAGTCACCCCATCTTGGATTCCCCTAGGTCTCTAGTTTTCAGAAATGCACAGGTGTGGTAGGTTTCCCTAGGTGGCGGCTGAGCTACTGGCCAAAATCTACAGGTAGGCACTTTGCAAAAAACACCTCTGTTTTCTTTCAAAAATTTGGATGTGCCCACATTGCGCTTTGGGGCGTTTCCTGTCGCGGGCTCTATGCCTACCCACACAAGTGAGGTATCATTTTTATCGGGAGACGTGGGGGAACGCTGGGTGGAAGGAAATTTGTGGCTCCTCTGAGATTCCAGAACTTTCTGCCACAGAAATATGAGGAACATGTGTTTTTTTAGCCAAATTTTGAGGTTTGCAAAGGATGCTGGGTAAAAGAACCTGGTCCGAGCCACACAAGTCACCCCATCTTGGATTCTCCTAGGTCTCTAGTTTTCAGAAATGCACAGGTGTGGTAGGTTTCCCTAGGTGCCGGCTGAGCTACAGGCCAAAATCTACAGGTAGGCACTTTGCAAAAAACACCTCTGTTTTCTTTCAAAAAATTGGATGTGTCCACATTGCGCTTTGGGGCGATTCTTGTCGCGGGCGCTAGGCCTACCCACACAAGTGAGGTATCATTTTTATCGGGGGATGTGGGGACATGCTAGGTGGAAGGACATTTGTGGTTCCTCTCAGATTCCAGAACTTTCTGCCACAGAAATGTGAGGAACCTGTGTTTTTTTAGCCATATTTTGAGGTTTGCAAAGGATTCTGGGTAACAGAACCTGGTCCGAGCCACACAAGCCACCCCATCTTGGATTCGCCTAGGTTTCTAGTTTTCAGAAATGCACAGGTTTGGTAGGTTTCCCTAGGTGCCGGCTGAGCTACAGGCCAAAATCTACAGGTAGGCACTTTGCAAAAAACACCTCTGTTTTCTTTCAAAAAAATTGGATGTGTCCACGTTGCGCTTTGGGGCGTTTCCTGTTGCGGGCACTAGGCCTACCCACACAAGTGAGGTATCATTTTTATTGGGAGACGTGGGGGAACGCTGGGTGGAAGGAAATTTGTGGCTCATCTCAGATTCCAGACCTTTCTGCCACAGAAATGTGAGGAACCTGTGTTTTTTTAGCCAAATTTTGAGGTTTGCAAAGGATTCTGGGTAACAGAACCTGGTCCGAGCCACACAAGTCACCCCATCTTGGATTCCCCTATGTCTCTAGTTTTCAGAAATGCACAGGTTTGGTAGGTTTCCCTAGGTGGCGGCTGAGCTACAGGCCAAAGTCTACAGGTAGGTACTTTGCAAAAAACACCTCTGTTTTGTTTCAAAAATGTGGATGTGCCCACATTGCGCTTTGGGGCGTTTCCTGTCGCGGGCGCTACGCCTACCCACACAAGTGAGGTATCATTTTTATCAGGAGACGTGGGGGAACGCTGGGTGGAAGGAAATTTGTGGCTCCTCTCAGATTCCAGAACTTTCTGCCACAGAAATATGAGGAACATGTGTTTTTTTAGCCAAATTTTGAGGTTTGCAAAGGATGCTGGGTAACAGAACCTGGTCCGAGCCACACAAGTCACCCCATCTTGGATTCCCCTAGGTCTCTAGTTTTCAGAAATGCACAGGTGTGGTAGTTTTCCCTAGGTGCCGGCTGAGCTACAGGCCACAATCTACAGGTAGGCACTTTGCAAAAAACACCTCTGTTTTCTTTCAAAAAATTGGATGTGTCCATGTTGCGCTTTGGGGCGATTCCTGTCGCGGGCGCTAGGCCTACCCACACAAGTGAGGTATCATTTTTATCGGGGGATGTGAGGGAACGCTGGGTGGAAGGAAATTTGTGGTTCCTCTCAGATTCCAGAACTTTCTGCCACAGAAATGTGAGGAACCTGTGTTTTTTTAGCCAAATTTTGAGATTTGCAAAGGATTCTGGGTAACAGAACCTGGTCCGAGCCACACAAGTCACCCCATCTTGGATAACCCTAGGTCTCTAGTTTTTAGAAATGACAGGTTTGGTAGGTTTCCCTAGGTTGCGACTGAGCTACAGACCAAAATCTACAGGTAGGCACTTTGCAAAAAACACCTCTGCTTTCTTTAAAAAAATTGGATGTGTCCACGTTGCGCTTTGGGGCGTTTCCTGTCGCGGGCAGTAGGCCTACCCACACAAGTGAGGTATCCTTTTTATTGGGAGACGTGGGGGAACGCTGGGTGGAAGGAAATTTGTGGCTCATCTCAGATTCCAGAACTTTCTGCCACAGAAATGTGAGGAACCTGTCTTTTTTTAGCCAAATTTTGAGGTTTGCAAAGGATTCTGGGTAACAGAACCTGGTCCGAGCCACACAAGTCACCCCATCTTGGATTCCCCTAGGTCTCTAGTTTTCAGAAATGCACAGGTTTGGTAGGTTTCCCTAGGTGGCGGCTGAGCTACAGGCCAAAATCTACAGGTAGGCACTTTGCAAAAAACACCTCTGTTTTCTTTCAAAAATTTGGATGTGCCCACATTGCGCTTTGGGGCGTTTCCTGTCGCGGGCGCTAGGCCTTCCCACACAAGTGAGGTATCACTTTTATCGGGAGATGTCAGGGAACGCTGGGTGGAAGGAAATTTGTGGCTCCTCTCAGATTCCAGAACTTTCTGCCACAGAAATGTGAGGAACATGTGTTTTGCCAAATTTTGAGGTTTGCAAAGGATTCTGGGTAACAGAACCTGGTCCGAGGCACACAAGTCACCCCATCTTGGATTCCCCTAGGTCTCTAGTTTTCAGAAATACACAGGTGTGGTAGGTTTCCCTAGGTGGCGGCTGAGCTACAGGCCAAAATCCACTGGTAGGCACTTTGCAAAAAACACCTCTGTTTTCTTTCAAAAATTTGCATGTGTCCACGTTGCGCTTTGGGGCGTTTCCTGTCGCGGGCGCTAGGGTACCCACTCAAGTGAGGTATCATTTTTATCGGGAGACGTGGGGGAACGCTGGGTGGAAGGAAATTTGTGGCTCCTCTCAGATTCCAGAACTTTCTGCCACAGAAATTTGAGGAACATGTGTTTTTTAGCCAAATTTTGAGGTTTGCAAAGGATTCTGGGTAACAGAACCTGGTCCGAGCCACACAAGTCACCCCATCTTGGATTCCCCTAGGTGTCTAGTTTTCAGAAATGCACAGGTTTGGTAGGTTTCCCTAGGTGCCGGCTTCGCTACATGCCAAAATCTACAGGTAGGCACTTTGAAAAAACACCTCTGTTTTCTTTCAAAAAATTGGATGTGTCCACGTTGCGCTTTAGGGCGTTTCCTGTCGCGGGCGCTAGGCCTACCCACACAAGTGAGGTATCATTTTTATCGGGAGACTTGGGGGAACGCTGGGTGGAAGGAAATTTGTGGCCCCTCTCAGATTCCAGAACTTTCTGCCACAGAAATTTGAGGAACATGTGTTTTTTTAGCCAAATTTTGAGGTTTGAAAGGATTCTGGGTAACAGAACCTGGTCCGAGCCACACAAGTCACCCCATCTTGGATTCCCCTAGGTCTCTAGTTTTCAGAAATGCACAGGTTTGGTAGGTTTCCCTAGGTGGCGGCTGAGCTACAGGCCAAAATCTACAGGTAGGCACTTTGCAAAAAACACCTCTGTTTTCTTTAAAAAATTTGCATGTGTCCACGTTGCGCTTTGGGGCGTTTCCTGTCGCGGGCGCTAGGCCTACCCACACAAGTGAGGTATAATTTTTATCGGGAGACGTGAGGGAACGCTGGGTGGAAGGAAATTTGTGGCTCCTCTCAAATTCCAGAACTTTCTGCCAAAGAAATGTGAGGAACCTGTGTTTTTTTAGCCAAATTTTGAGGTTTGCAAAGGATTCTGGGTAACAGAACGTGGTCCGAGCCACACAAGTCACCCCATCTTCGATTCCCCTAGGTCTCTAGTTTTCAGAAATGCACAGGTGTGGTAGTTTTCCCTAGGTGCCGGATGAGCTACAGGCCAAAATCTACAGGTAGGCACTTTGGAAAAAACACCTCTGTTTTCTTTCAAAAAATTGGATGTGTCCACATTGCGCTTTGGGGCGTTTCCTGTCGCGGGCGCTAGGCCTACCCACACAAGTGAGGTATAATTTTTATCGGGAGACGTGGGGGAACGCTGGGTGGAAGGAAATTTGTGGCTCCTCTCAGATTCCAGAACTTTCTGCCACAGAAATGTGAGGAACCTGTGTTTTTTTAGCCAAATTTTGAGGTTTGCAAAGGATTCTGGGTAACAGAACCTGGTCCGAGCCACACAAGTCACCCCATCTTGGATTCCCCTAGGTCTCTAGTTTTCAGAAATGCACAGGTTTGGTAGGTTTCCCTAGGTGCCGACTGAGCTACAGGCCAAAATCTACAGTTAGGCACTTTGCAAAAAACACCTCTGTTTTCTTTCAAAAAATTGGATGTGTCCACGTTGTGCTTTGGGGCATTTCCTGTCGCGGGCGCTAGGTCTATCCACACAAGTGAGGTATCATTTTTATCGGGAGACGTGGGGGAACGCTGGGTGGAAGGATATTTGTGGCTCCTCTCAGATTCCAGAACTTTCTGCCACAGAAATGTGAGGAACCTGTGTTTTTTTATCCAAATTTTGTGGTTTGCAAAGGATTCTGGGTAACAGAACCTGGTCCGAGCCACACAAGTCACCCCATCTTGGATTCCCCTAGGTCTCTAGTTTTCAGAAATGCACAGGTGTGGTAGGTTTCCCTAGGTGCCGGCTGAGCTACAGGCCAAAATCTACAGGTAGGCACTTTGCAAAAAACACCTCTGTTTTCTTTCAAAAAATTGGATGTGTCCACGTAGCGCTTTGGGGCGTTTCCTGTCGCGGGCGCTACGCCTACCCACACAAGTGAGGTATCATTTTTATCGGGAGACGTGGGGAAACGCTGGGTGGAAGGAAATTTGTGGCTCCTCTCAGATTCCAGAACTTTCTGCCACAGAAATATGAGGAACATGTGTTTTTTTAGCCAAATTTTGAGGTTTGCAAAGGATGCTGGGTAACAGAACCTGGTCCGAGCCACACAAGTCACCCCATCTTGGATTACCCTAGGTCTCTAGTTTTTAGAAATGCACAGGTGTGGTAGGTTTCCCTAGGTGCCGGATGAGCTACAGGCCAAAATCTACAGGTAGGCACTTTGCAAAAAACACCTCTGTTTTCTTTCAAAAAATTGGATGTGTCCACGTTGCGCTTTGGGGCGATTCCTGTCGCGGGCGCTAGGCCTACCCACACAAGTGAGGTATCATTTTTATCGGGGGATGTGGGAACATGCTGGGTGGAAGGAAATTTGTGGTTCCTCTCAGATTCCAGAACTTTCTGCCACAGAAATGTGAGGAACCTGTATTTTTTTAGCCATATTTTGAGGTTTGCAAAGGATTCTGGGTAACAGAACCTGGTCCGAGCCACACAAGTCACCCCATCTTGGATTCCCCTAGGTTTCTAGTTTTCAGAAATGCACAGGTTTGGTAGGTTTCCCTAGGTGCCGGCTGAGCTACAGGCCAAAATCTACAGGTAGGCACTTTGCAAAAAACACCTCTGTTTTCTTTAAAAAAAATTGGATGTGTCCACGTTGCGCTTTGGGGCGTTTCCTGTCACGGGCACTAGGCCTACCCACACAAGTGAGGTATCATTTTTATTGGGAGACGTGGGGGAACGCTGGGTGGAAGGACATTTGTGGTTCCTCTCAGATTCCAGACCTTTCTGCCACAGAAATGTGAGGAACCTGTGTTTTTTTAGCCAAATTTTGAGGTTTGCAAAGGATTCTGGGTAACAGAACCTGGTCCGAGCCACACAAGTCACCCCATCTTGGATTCCCCTATGTCTCTAGTTTTCAGAAATGCACAGGTTTGGTAGGTTTCCCTAGGTGGCGGCTGAGCTACAGGCCAAAGTCTACAGGTAGGTACTTTGCAAAAAACACCTCTGTTTTCTTTCAAAAATTTGGATGTGCCCACATTGCGCTTTGGGGCGTTTCCTGTCGCGGGCGCTACGCCTACCCACACAAGTGAGGTATCATTTTTATCAGGAGACGTGGGGGAACGCTGGGTGGAAGGAAATTTGTGGCTCCTCTCAGATTCCAGAACTTTCTGCCACAGAAATGTGAGGAACCGGTGTTTTTTTAGCCAAATTTTGAGGTTTGCAAAGGATTCTGGGTAACAGAACCTGGTCCGAGCCACACAAGTCACCCCATGTTGGATTCCCCTAGGTCTCTAGTTTTCAGAAATGCACAGTTTTGGTAGGTTTCCCTAGGTGCCGGCTGAGCTACAGGCAAAAATCTACAGATAGGCACTTTGCAAAAAACACCTCTGTTTTCTTTCAAAAAATTGGATGTGTCCACGTAGCGCTTTGGGGCGTTTCCTGTCGCTTGCGGTAGCCCTACCCACAGAAGTGAGGTATCATTTTTATCGGGAGAAATGGGGGAACGCTGGGTGGAAGGAAATTTGTGGCTCCTCTCAGATTCCAGAACTTTCTGCCACAGAAATGTGAGGAACCTGTGTTTTATTAGCCAAATTTTGAGGTTTGCAAAGGATTCTGGGTAACAGAACCTGGACCGAGCCACACAAGTCACCCCATCTTGGATTCCCCTAGGTCTCTAGTTTTCAGAAATGCACAGGTTTGGTAGGTTTCCCTAGGTGCCGGCTGAGCTACAGGCCAAAATCTACAGGTAGGCACTTTGCAAATATCACCTCTGTTTTCTTTAAAAAAATTGGATGTGTCCACGTTGTGCTTCGGGGCGTTTCCTATCGCGGGCGGTAGCCCTACCCACAGAAGTGAGGTATAATTTTTATCGGGAGACGTGGGGGAACGCTGGGTGGAAGGAAATTTGTGGCTCCTCTCAGATTCCAGAACTTTCTGCCACAGAAATGTGAGGAACCTGTCTTTTTTTAGCCAAATTTTGAGGTTTGCAAAGGATTCTGGGTAACAGAACCTGGTCCGAGCCACACAAGTCACCCCATCTTGGATTCTCCTAGGTCTCTAGTTTTCAGAAATGCACAGGTTTGGTAGGTTTCCCTAGGTGGCGGCTGAGCTACTGGCCAAAATCTACAGGTAGGCACTTTGCAAAAAACACCTCTGTTTTCTTTCAAAAATTTGGATGTGCCCACATTGCGCTTTGGGGCGTTTCCTGTCGCGGGCGCTACGCCTACCCACACAAGTGAGGTATCATTTTTATCGGGAGACGTGGGGGAACGCTGGGTGGAAGGAAATTTGTGGCTCCTCTGAGATTCCAGAACTTTCTGCCACAGAAATATGAGGAACATGTGTTTTTTTAGCCAAATTTTGAGGTTTGCAAAGGATGCTGGGTCACAGAACCTGGTCCGAGCCACACAAGTCACCCCATCTTGGATTCTCCTAGGTCTCTAGTTTTCAGAAATGCACAGGTGTGGTAGGTTTCCCTAGGTGCCGGCTGAGCTACAGGCCAAAATCTACAGGTAGGCACTTTGCAAAAAACACCTCTGTTTTCTTTCAAAAAATTGGATGTGTCCACGTTGCGCTTTGGGGCGATTCCTGTCGCGGGCGCTAGGCCTACCCACACAAGTGAGGTATCATTTTTATCGGGGGATGTGGGAACATGCTGGGTGGAAGGAAATTTGTGGTTCCTCTCATATTCCAGAACTTTCTGCCACAGAAATGTGAGGAACCTGTGTTTTTTTAGCCATATTTTGAGGTTTGCAAAGGATTCTGGGTAACAGAACCTGGTCCGAGCCACACAAGTCACCCCATCTTGGATTCCCCTAGGTTTCTAGTTTTCAGAAATGCACAGGTTTGGTAGGTTTCCCTAGGTGCCGGCTGAGCTACAGGCCAAAATCTACAGGTAGGCACTTTGCAAAAAACACCTCTGTTTTCTTTCAAAAAAATTGGATGTGTCCACGTTGCGCTTTGGGGCGTTTCCTGTCGCGGGCACTAGGCCTACCCACACAAGTGAGGTATCATTTTTATTGGGAGACGTGGGGGAACGCTGGGTGGAAGGACATTTGTGGCTCATCTCAGATTCCAGACCTTTCTGCCACAGAAATGTGAGGAACCTGTGTTTTTTTAGCCAAATTTTGAGGTTTGCAAAGGATTCTGGGTAACAGAACCTGGTCCGAGCCACACAAGTCACCCCATCTTGGATTCCCCTATGTCTCTAGTTTTCAGAAATGCACAGGTTTGGTAGGTTTCCCTAGGTGGCGGCTGAGCTACAGGCCAAAGTCTACAGGTAGGTACTTTGCAAAAAACACCTCTGTTTTCTTTCAAAAATTTGGATGTGCCCACATTGCGCTTTGGGGCGTTTCCTGTCGCGGGCGCTACGCCTACCCACACAAGTGAGGTATCATTTTTATCAGGAGACGTGGGGGAACGCTGGGTGGAAGGAAATTTGTGGCTCCTCTCAGATTCCAGAACTTTCTGCCACAGAAATATGAGGAACATGTGTTTTTTTAGCCAAATTTTGAGGTTTGCAAAGGATGCTGGGTAACAGAACCTGGTCCGAGCCACACAAGTCACCCCATCTTGGATTCCCCTAGGTCTCTAGTTTTCAGAAATGCACAGGTGTGGTAGGTTTCCCTAGGTGCCGGCTGAGCTACAGGCCAAAATCTACAGGTAGGCACTTTGCAAAAAACAGCTCTGTTTTCTTTCAAAAAATTGGATGTGTCCACGTTGCGCTTTGGGGCGATTCCTGTCGCGGGCGCTAGGCCTACCGACACAAGTGAGGTATCATTTTTATCGGGGGATGTGAGGGAACGCTGGGTGGAAGGAAATTTGTGGCTCCTCTCAGATTCCAGAACTTTCTGCCACAGAAATGTGAGGAAGATGTGTTTTTTTTGCCAAATTTTGAGGTTTGCAAAGGATTCTGGGTAACAGAACCTGGTCAGAGGCACACAAGTCACCCCATCTTGGATTCCCCTAGGTCTCTAGTTTTCAGAAATACACAGGTGTGGTAGGTTTCCCTAGGTGGCGGCTGAGCTACAGGCCAAAATCCACAGGTAGGCACTTTGCAAAAAACACCTCTGTTTTCTTTAAAAAATTTGCATGTGTCCACGTTGCGCTTTGGGGCGTTTCCTGTCGCGGGCGCTAGGGTACCCACTCAAGTGAGGTATCATTTTTATCGGGAGACGTGGGGGAACGCTGGGTGGAAGGAAATTTGTGGCTCCTCTCAGATTCCAGAACTTTCTGCCACAGGAATTTGAGGAACATGTGTTTTTTAGCCAAATTTTGAGGTTTGCAAAGGATTCTGGGTAACAGAACCTGGACCGAGCCACACAAGTCACCCCATCTTGGATTCCCCTAGGTGTCTAGTTTTCAGAAATGCACAGGTTTGGTAGGTTTCCCTAGGTGCCGGCTGAGCTACAGGCCAAAATCTACAGGTAGGCACTTTGAAAAAACACCTCTGTTTTCTTTCAAAAAATTGGATGTGTCCACGTTGCGCTTTAGGGCGTTTCCTGTCGCGGGCGCTAGGCCTACCCACACAAGTGAGGTATCATTTTTATCGAGAGACTTGGGGGAACGCTGGGTGGAAGGAAATTTGTGGCTCCTCTCAGATTCCAGAACTTTCTGCCACAGAAATGTGAGGAACATGTGTTTTTTTAGCCAAATTTTGAGGTTTGCAAAGGATTCTGGGTAACAGAACCTGGTCCGAGCCACACAAGTCACCCCATCTTGGATTCCCCTAGGTCTCTAGTTTTCAGAAATGCACAGGTTTGGTAGGTTTCCCTAGGTGGCGGTTGAGCTACAGGCCAAAATCTACAGGTAGGCACTTTGCAAAAAACACCTCTGTTTTCTTTAAAAAATTTGGATGTGCCCACATTGCGCTTTGGGGCGTTTCCTGACGCGGGCGCTAGGCCTACCCACACAAGTGAGGTATCACTTTTATCGGGAGATGTGAGGGAACGCTGGGTGGAAGGAAATTTGTGGCTCCTCTCAGATTCCAGAACTTTCTGCCACAGAAATGTGAGGAACATGTGTTTTTTTAGCCAAATTTTGAGGTTTGCAAAGGATTCTGGGTAACAGAACCTGGTCCGAGGCACACAAGTCACCCCATCTTGGATTCCCCTAGGTCTCTAGTTTTCAGAAATACACAGGTGTGGTAGGTTTCCCTAGGTGGCGGCTGAGCTACAGGCCAAAATCCACAGGTAGGCACTTTGCAAAAAACACCTCTGTTTTCTTTCAAAAATGTGCATGTGTCCACGTTGCGCTTTGGGGCGTTTCCTGTCGCGGGCGCTAGGCCTACCCACACAAGTGAGGTATAATTTTTATCGGGAGAGGTGAGGGAACGCTGGGTGGAAGGAAATTTGTGGCTCCTCTCAAATTCCAGAACTTTCTGCCACAGAAATGTGAGGAACCTGTGTTTTTTTAGTCAAATTTTGAAGTTTGCAAAGGATTCTGGGTAACAGAACCTGGTCCGAGCCACACAAGTCACCCCATCTTGGATTCCCCTAGGTCTCTAGTTTTCAGAAATGCACAGGTGTGGTAGGTTTCCCTAGGTGCCGGATGAGCTACAGGCCAAAATCTACAGGTAGGCACTTTGCAAAAAACACCTCTGTTTTCTTTCAAAAAATTGGATGTGTCCACATTGCGCTTTGGGGCGTTTCCTGTCGCGGGCTCTAGGCCTACCCACACAAGTGAGGTATAATTTTTATCGGGAGACGTGGGGGAACGCTGGGTGGAAGGAAATTTGTGGCTCCTCTCAGATTCCAGAACTTTCTGCCACAGAAATGTGAGGAACCGGTGTTTTTTTAGCCAAATTTTGAGGTTTGCAAAGGATTCTGGGTAACAGAACCTGGTCCGAGCCACACAAGTCACCCCATCTTGGATTCCCCTAGGTCTCTAGTTTTCAGAAATGCACAGTTTTGGTAGGTTTCCCTAGGTGCCGGCTGAGCTACAGGCAAAAATCTACAGATAGGCACTTTGCAAAAAACACCTCTGTTTTCTTTCAAAAAATTGGATGTGTCCACGTAGCGCTTTGGGGCGTTTCCTGTCGCGGGCGGTAGCCCTACCCACAGAAGTGAGGTATCATTTTTATCGGGAGACGTGGGGGAACGCTGGGTGGAAGGAAATTAGTGGCTCCTCTCAGATTCCAGAACTTTCTGCCACAGAAATGTGAGGAACCTGTGTTTTTTTAGCCAAATTTTGAGGTTTGCAAAGGATTCTGGGTAACAGAACCTGGTCCGAGCCACACAAGTCACCCCATCTTGGATTCCCCTAGGTCTCTAGTTTTCAGAAATGCACAGGTTTGGTAGGTTTCCCTAGGTGCCGGCTGAGCTACAGGCCAAAATCTACAGGTAGGCACTTTGCAAAAAACACCTCTGTTTTCTTTCAAAAAATTGGATGTGTCCACGTTGTGCTTTGGGGCATTTCCTGTCGCGGGCGCTAGGCCTATCCACACAAGTGAGGTATCATTTTAATCGGGAGACATGGGGGAGCGCTGGGTGGAAGGAAATTTGTGGCTCCTCTCAGATTCCAGAACTTTCTGCCACAGAAATTTGAGGAACATGTGTTTTTTTAGCCAAATTTTGAGGTTTGCAAAGGATTCTGGGTAACAGAACCTGGTCCGAGCCACACAAGTCACCCCATCTTGGATTCCCCTAGGTCTCTAGTTTTCAGAAATGCACAGGTTTGGTAGGTTTCCCTAGGTGCCGGCTGAGCTACAGGCCAAAATCTACAGGTAGGCACTTTGCAAAAAACACCTCTGTTTTCTTTCAAAAATTTGGATGTGCCCACATTGCGCTTTGGGGCGTTTCCTGTCGCGGGCGCTAGGCCTACCCACACAAGTGAGGTATCACTTTTATCGGGAGATGTGAGGGAACGCTGGGTGGAAGGAAATTTGTGGCTCCTCTCAGATTCCAGAACTCTCTGCCACAGAAATGTGAGGAACATGTGTTTTTTTAGCCAAATTTTGAGGTTTGCAAAGGATTCTGGGTAACAGAACCTGGTCCGAGGCACACAAGTCACCCCATCTTGGATTCCCCTAGGTCTCTAGTTTTCAGAAATACACAGGTGTGGTAGGTTTCCCCAGGTGGCGGCTGAGCTACAGGCCAAAATCCACAGGTAGGCACTTTGCAAAAAACACCTCTGTTTTCTTTCAAAAATTTGCATGTGTCCACGTTGCGGTTTGGGGCGTTTCCTGTCACGGGCGCTAGGGTACCCACTCAAGTGAGGTATCATTTTTATCGGGAGACGTGGGGGAACGCTGGGTGGAAGGACATTTTTGGCTCCTCTCAGATTCCAGAATTTTCTGCAACAGAAATTTGAGGAACATGTGTTTTTTAGCCAAATTTTGAGATTTGCAAAGGATTCTGGGTAACAGAACCTGGTCCGAGCCACACAAGTCACCCCATCTTGGATTCCCCTAGGTGTCTAGTTTTCAGAAATGCACAGGTTTGGTAGGTTTCCCTAGGTGGCGGCTGAGCTACAGGCCAAAATCTACAGGTAGGCACTTTGAAAAAACACCTCTGTTTTCTTTCAAAAAATTGGATGTGTCCACGTTGCGCTTTAGGGCGTTTCCTGTCGCGGGCGCTAGGCCTACCCACACAAGTGAGGTATCATTTTTATCGGGAGACTTGGGGGAACGCTGGGTGGAAGGAAATTTGTGGCTCCTCTCAGATTCCAGAACTTTCTGCCACAGAAATGTGAGGAACATGTGTTTTTTTAGCCAAATTTTGTGGTTTGCAAAGGATTCTGGGTAACAGAACCTGGTCCGAGCCACACAAGTCACCCCATCTTGGATTCCCCTAGGTCTCTAGTTTTCAGAAATGCACAGGTTTGGTAAGTTTCCCTAGGTGGCGGCTGAGCTACTGGCCAAAATCTACAGGTAGGCACTTTGCAAAAAACACCTCTGTTTTCTTTCAAAAATTTGGATGTGCCCACATTGCGCTTTGGGGCGTTTCCTGTCGCGGGCGCTACGCCTACCCACACAAGTGAGGTATCATTTTTATCAGGAGACGTGGGGGAACGCTGGGTGGAAGGAAATTTGTGGCTCCTCTCAGATTCCAGAACTTTCTGCCACAGAAATATGAGGAACATGTGTTTTTTTAGCCAAATTTTGATGTTTGCAAAGGATGCTGGGTAACAGAACCTGGTCCGAGCCACACAAGTCACCCCATCTTGGATTCTCCTAGGTCTCTAGTTTTCAGAAATGCACAGGTGTGGTAGGTTTCCCTAGGTGCCGGCTGAGCTACAGGCCAAAATCTACAGGTAGGCACTTTGCAAAAAACTCCTCTGTTTTCTTTCAAAAAATTGGATGTGTCCACGTTGCGCTTTGGGGCGATTCCTGTCGCGGGCGCTAGGCCTACCCACACAAGTGAGGTATCATTTTTATCAGGGGATGTGGGGACATGCTGGGTGGAAGGACATTTTTGGTTCCTCTCAGATTCCAGAACTTTCTGCCACAGAAATGTGAGGAACCTGTGTTTTTTTAGCCATATTTTGAGGTTTGCAAAGGATTCTGGGTAACAGAACCTGGTCCGAGCCACACAAGTCACCCCATCTTGGATTCCCCTAGGTTTCTAGTTTTCAGAAATGCACAGGTTTGGTAGGTTTCCCTAGGTGCCGGCTGAGCTACAGGCCAAAATCTACAGGTAGGCACTTTGCAAAAAACACCTCTGTTTTCTTTCAAAAATTTGCATGTGTCCACGTTGCGCTTTGGGGCGTTTCCTCTCGCGGGCGCTAGGCCTACCCACACAAGTGAGGTATAATTTTTATCGGGAGACGTGAGGGAACGCTGGGTAGAAGGAAATTTGTGCCTCCTCTCAAATTCCAGAACTTTCTGCCACAGAAATGTGAGGAACCTGTGTTTTTTTAGCCAAATTTTGAGGTTTGCAAAGGATTCTGGGTAACAGAACCTGGTCCGAGCCACACAAGTCACCCCATCTTGGATTCCCCTAGGTCTCTAGTTTTCAGAAATGCACAGGTGTGGTAGGTTTCCCTAGGTGTCGGATGAGCTACAGGCCAAAATCTACAGGTAGGCACTTTGCAAAAAACACCTCTGTTTTCTTTAAAAAAATTGGATGTGTCCACATTGCGCTTTGGGGCGTTTCCTGTCGCGGGCGCTAGGCCTACCCACACAAGTGAGGTATCATTTTTATCGGGAGACATGGGGGAACGCTGGGTGGAAGGAAATTTGTGGCTCCTCTCAGATTCCAGAACTTTCTGCCACAGAAATGTGAGGAACCGGTGTTTTTTTAGCCAAATTTTGAGGTTTGCAAAGGATTCTGGGTAACAGAACCTGGTCCGAGCCACACAAGTCACCCCATCTTGGATTCCCCTAGGTCTCTAGTTTTCAGAAATGCACAGTTTTGGTAGGTTTCCCTAGGTGCCGGCTGAGCTACAGGCAAAAATCTACAGATAGGCACTTTGCAAAAAACACCTCTGTTTTCTTTAAAAAAATTGGATGTGTCCACGTAGCGCTTTGGGGCGTTTCCTGTCGCGGGCGGTAGCCCTACCCACAGAAGTGAGGTATAATTTTTATCGGGAGACGTGGGGTTACGCTGGGTGGAAGGAAATTTGTGGCTCCTCTCAGATTCCAGAACTTTCTGCCACAGAAATGTGAGGAACCTGTGTTTTTTTAGCCAAATTTTGAGGTTTGCAAAGGATTCTGGGTAACAGAACCTGGTCCGAGCCACACAAGTCACCCCATCTTGGATTCCCCTAGGTCTCTAGTTTTCAGAAATGCACAGGTTTGGTAGGTTTCCCTAGGTGCCGGCTGAGCTACAGGCCAAAATCTACAGGTAGGCACTTTGCAAAAAACACCTCTGTTTTCTTTCAAAAAATTGGATGTGTCCACGTTGTGCTTTGGGGCATTTCCTGTCGCGGGCGCTAGGCCTATCCACACAAGTGGGTATCATTTTTATCGGGAGACGTGGGGGAACGCTGGGTGGAAGGATATTTGTGGCTCCTCTCAGATTCCAGAACTTTCTGCCACAGAAATGTGAGGAACCTGTGTTTTTTTAGCCAAATTTTGTGGTTTGCAAAGGATTCTGGGTAACAGAACCTGGTCCGAGCCACACAAGTCACCCCATCTTGGATTCCCCTAGGTCTCTAGTTTTCAGAAATGCACAGGTGTGGTAGGTTTCCCTAGGTGCCGGCTGAGCTACAGGCCAAAATCTACAGGTAGGCACTTTGCAAAAAACACCTCTGTTTTCTTTCAAAAAATTGGATGTGTCCACGTAGCGCTTTGGGGCGTTTCCTATCGCGGGCGGTAACCCTACCCACAGAAGTGAGGTATCATTTTTATCGGGAGACGTGGGGGAACGCTGGGTGGAAGGAAATTTGTGGCTCCTCTCAGATTCCAGAACTTTCTGCCACAGAAATGTGAGGAACCTGTGTTTTTTTAGCCAAATTTTGAGGTTTGCAAAGGATTCTGGGTAACAGAACCTGGTCCGAGCCACACAAGTCACCCCATCTTGGATTCCCCTAGGTCTCTAGTTTTCAGAAATGCACAGGTTTGGTAGGTTTCCCTAGGTGGCGGCTGAGCTACTGGCCAAAATCTACAGGTAGGCACTTTGCAAAAAACACCTCTGTTTTCTTTCAAAAATTTGGATGTGCCCACATTGCGCTTTGGGGCATTTCCTGTCGCGGGCGCTACGCCTACCCAGACAAGTGAGGTATCATTTTTATCGGGAGACGTGGGGGAACGCTGGGTGGAAGGAAATTTGTGGCTCCTCTCAGATTCCAGAACTTTCTGCCACAGAAATATGAGGAACATGTGTTTTTTTAACCTAATTTTGAGGTTTGCAAAGGATGCTGGGTAACAGAACCTGGTCCGAGCCACACAAGTCACCCCATCTTGGATTCTCCTAGGTCTCTAGTTTTCAGAAATGCACAGGTGTGGTAGGTTTCCCTAGGTGCCGGCTGAGCTACAGGCCAAAATCTACAGGTAGGCACTTTGCAAAAAACACCTCTGTTTTCTTTCAAAAAATTGGATGTGTCCACTTTGCGCTTTGGGGCGATTCCTGTCACGGGCGCTAGGCCTACCCACACAAGTGAGGTATCATTTTTATCGGGGGATGTGGGAACATGCTGGGTGGAAGGAAATTTGTGGTTCCTCTCAGATTCCAGAACTTTCTGCCACAGAAATGTGAGGAACCTGTGTTTTTTTAGCCATATTTTGAGGTTTGCAAAGGATTCTGGGTAACAGAACCTGGTCCGAGCCACACAAGTCACCCCATCTTGGATTCCCCTAGGTCTCTAGTTTTCAGAAATGCACAGGTTTGGTAGGTTTCCCTAGGTGCCGGCTGAGCTACAGGCCAAAATCTACAGGTAGGCACTTTGCAAAAAACACCTCTGTTTTCTTTCAAAAATTTGCATGTGTCCACGTTGCGCTTTGGGGCGTTTCCTGTCGCGGGCGCTAGGCCTACCTACACAAGTGAGGTATAATTTTTATCGGGAGACGTGAGGGAACGCTGGGTAGAAGGAAATTTGTGCCTCCTCTCAAATTCCAGAACTTTCTGCCACAGAAATGTGAGGAACCTGTGTTTTTTTAGCCAAATTTTGAGGTTTGCAAAGGATTCTGGGTAACAGAACCTGGTCCGAGCCACACAAGTCACCCCATCTTGGATTCCCCTAGGTCTCTAGTTTTCAGAAATGCACAGGTGTGGTAGGTTTCCCTAGGTGCCGGATGAGCTACAGGCCAAAATCTACAGGTAGGCACTTTGCAAAAAACACCTCTGTTTTCTTTCAAAAAATTGGATGTGTCCACATTGCGCTTTGGGGCGTTTCCTGTCGCGGGCGCTAGGCCTACCCACACAAGTGAGGTATAATTTTTATCGGGAGACGTGGGGGAACGCTGGGTGGAAGGAAATTTGTGGCTCCTCTCAGATTCCAGAACTTTCTGCCACAGAAATGTGAGGAACCGGTGTTTTTTTAGCCAAATTTTGAGGTTTGCAGAGGATTCTGGGTAACAGAACCTGGTCCGAGCCACACAAGTCACCCCATCTTGGATTCCCCTAGGTCTCTAGTTTTCAGAAATGCACAGTTTTGGTAGGTTTCCCTAGGTGCCGGCTGAGCTACAGGCAAAAATCTACAGATAGGCACTTTGCAAAAAACACCTCTGTTTTCTTTAAAAAAATTGGATGTGTCCACGTAGCGCTTTGGGGCGTTTCCTGTCGCGGGCGGTAGCCCTACCCACAGAAGTGAGGTATCATTTTTATCGGGAGACGTGGGGGAACGCTGGGTGGAAGGATATTTGTGGCTCCTCTCAGATTCCAGAACTTTCTGCCACAGAAATGTGAGGAACATGTGTTTTTTTAGCCATATTTTGTGGTTTGCAAAGGATTCTGGGTAACAGAACCTGGTCCGAGCCACACAAGTCACCCCATCTTGGATTCCCCTAGGTCTCTAGTTTTCAGAAATGCACAGGTTTGGTAAGTTTCCCTAGGTGGCGGCTGAGCTACTGGCCAAAATCTACAGGTAGGCACTTTGCAAAAAACACCTCTGTTTTCTTTCAAAAATTTGGATGTGCCCACATTGCGCTTTGGGGCGTTTCCTGTCGCGGGCGCTACGCCTACCCACACAAGTGAGGTATCATTTTTATCAGGAGACGTGGGGGAACGCTGGGTGGAAGGAAATTTGTGGCTCCTCTCAGATTCCAGAACTTTCTGCCACAGAAATATGAGGAACATGTGTTTTTTTAGCCAAATTTTGATGTTTGCAAAGGATGCTGGGTAACAGAACCTGGTCCGAGCCACACAAGTCACCCCATCTTGGATTCTCCTAGGTCTCTAGTTTTCAGAAATGCACAGGTGTGGTAGGTTTCCCTAGGTGCCGGCTGAGCTACAGGCCAAAATCTACAGGTAGGCACTTTGCAAAAAACTCCTCTGTTTTCTTTCAAAAAATTGGATGTGTCCACGTTGCGCTTTGGGGCGATTCCTGTCGCGGGCGCTAGGCCTACCCACACAAGTGAGGTATCATTTTTATCGGGGGATGTGGGGACATGCTGGGTGGAAGGAAATTTTTGGTTCCTCTCAGATTCCAGAACTTTCTGCCACAGAAATGTGAGGAACCTGTGTTTTTTTAGCCATATTTTGAGGTTTGCAAAGGATTCTGGGTAACAGAACCTGGTCCGAGCCACACAAGTCACCCCATCTTGGATTCCCCTAGGTTTCTAGTTTTCAGAAATGCACAGGTTTGGTAGGTTTCCCTAGGTGCCGGCTGAGCTACAGGCCAAAATCTACAGGTAGGCACTTTGCAAAAAACACCTCTGTTTTCTTTCAAAAATTTGCATGTGTCCACGTTGCGCTTTGGGGCGTTTCCTGTCGCGGGCGCTAGGCCTACCCACACAAGTGAGGTATAATTTTTATCGGGAGACGTGAGGGAACGCTGGGTAGAAGGAAATTTGTGCCTCCTCTCAAATTCCAGAACTTTCTGCCACAGAAATGTGAGGAACCTGTGTTTTTTTAGCCAAATTTTGAGGTTTGCAAAGGATTCTGGGTAACAGAACCTGGTCCGAGCCACACAAGTCACCCCATCTTGGATTCCCCTAGGTCTCTAGTTTTCAGAAATGCACAGGTGTGGTAGGTTTCCCTAGGTGTCGGATGAGCTACAGGCCAAAATCTACAGGTAGGCACTTTGCAAAAAACACCTCTGTTTTCTTTAAAAAAATTGGATGTGTCCACATTGCGCTTTGGGGCGTTTCCTGTCGCGGGCGCTAGGCCTACCCACACAAGTGAGGTATAATTTTTATCGGGAGACGTGGGGCAACGCTGGGTGGAAGGAAATTTGTGGCTCCTCTCAGATTCCAGAACTTTCTGCCACAGAAATGTGAGGAACCGGTGTTTTTTTAGCCAAATTTTGAGGTTTGCAAAGGATTCTGGGTAACAGAACCTGGTCCGAGCCACACAAGTCACCCCATCTTGGATTCCCCTAGGTCTCTAGTTTTCAGAAATGCACAGTTTTGGTAGGTTTCCCTAGGTGCCGGCTGAGCTACAGGCAAAAATCTACAGATAGGCACTTTGCAAAAAACACCTCTGTTTTCTTTAAAAAAATTGGATGTGTCCACGTAGCGCTTTGGGGCGTTTCCTGTCGCGGGCGGTAGCCCTACCCACAGAAGTGAGGTATAATTTTTATCGGGAGACGTGGGGTTACGCTGGGTGGAAGGAAATTTGTGGCTCCTCTCAGATTCCAGAACTTTCTGCCACAGAAATGTGAGGAACCTGTGTTTTTTTAGCCAAATTTTGAGGTTTGCAAAGGATTCTGGGTAACAGAACCTGGTCCGAGCCACACAAGTCACCCCATCTTGGATTCCCCTAGGTCTCTAGTTTTCAGAAATGCACAGGTTTGGTAGGTTTCCCTAGGTGCCGGCTGAGCTACAGGCCAAAATCTACAGGTAGGCACTTTGCAAAAAACACCTCTGTTTTCTTTCAAAAAATTGGATGTGTCCACGTTGTGCTTTGGGGCATTTCCTGTCGCGGGCGCTAGGCCTATCCACACAAGTGAGGTATCATTTTTATCGGGAGACGTGGGGGAACGCTGGGTGGAAGGATATTTGTGGCTCCTCTCAGATTCCAGAACTTTCTGCCACAGAAATGTGAGGAACCTGTGTTTTTTTAGCCAAATTTTGTGGTTTGCAAAGGATTCTGGGTAACAGAACCTGGTCCGAGCCACACAAGTCACCCCATCTTGGATTCCCCTAGGTCTCTAGTTTTCAGAAATGCACAGGTGTGGTAGGTTTCCCTAGGTGCCGGCTGAGCTACAGGCCAAAATCTACAGGTAGGCACTTTGCAAAAAACACCTCTGTTTTCTTTCAAAAAATTGGATGTGTCCACGTAGCGCTTTGGGGCGTTTCCTATCGCGGGCGGTAGCCCTACCCACAGAAGTGAGGTATCATTTTTATCGGGAGACGTGGGGGAACGCTGGGTGGAAGGAAATTTGTGGCTCCTCTCAGATTCCAGAACTTTCTGCCACAGAAATGTGAGGAACCTGTGTTTTTTTAGCCAAATTTTGAGGTTTGCAAAGGATTCTGGGTAACAGAACCTGGTCCGAGCCACACAAGTCACCCCATCTTGGATTCCCCTAGGTCTCTAGTTTTCAGAAATGCACAGGTTTGGTAGGTTTCCCTAGGTGGCGGCTGAGCTACTGGCCAAAATCTACAGGTAGGCACTTTGCAAAAAACACCTCTGTTTTCTTTCAAAAATTTGGATGTGCCCACATTGCGCTTTGGGGCATTTCCTGTCGCGGGCGCTACGCCTACCCAGACAAGTGAGGTATCATTTTTATCGGGAGACGTGGGGGAACGCTGGGTGGAAGGAAATTTGTGGCTCCTCTCAGATTCCAGAACTTTCTGCCACAGAAATATGAGGAACATGTGTTTTTTTAGCCTAATTTTGAGGTTTGCAAAGGATGCTGGGTAACAGAACCTGGTCCGAGCCACACAAGTCACCCCATCTTGGATTCTCCTAGGTCTCTAGTTTTCAGAAATGCACAGGTGTGGTAGGTTTCCCTAGGTGCCGGCTGAGCTACAGGCCAAAATCTACAGGTAGGCACTTTGCAAAAAACACCTCTGTTTTCTTTCAAAAAATTGGATGTGTCCACTTTGCGCTTTGGGGCGTTTCCTGTCGCGGGCGCTAGGCCTACCCACACAAGTGAGGTATAATTTTTATCGGGAGACGTGGGGGAACGCTGGGTGGAAGGAAATTTGTGGCTCCTCTCAGATTCCAGAACTTTCTGCCACAGAAATGTGAGGAACCGGTGTTTTTTTAGCCAAATTTTGAGGTTTGCAGAGGATTCTGGGTAACAGAACCTGGTCCGAGCCACACAAGTCACCCCATCTTGGATTCCCCTAGGTCTCTAGTTTTCAGAAATGCACAGGTGTGGTAGGTTTCCCTAGGTGCCGGCTGAGCTACAGGCCAAAATCTACAGGTAGGCACTTTGCAAAAAACACCTCTGTTTTCTTTCAAAAAATTGGATGTGTCCACGTAGCGCTTTGGGGCGTTTCCTATCGCGGGCGGTAGCCCTACCCACAGAAGTGAGGTATCATTTTTATCGGGAGACGTGGGGGAACGCTGGGTGGAAGGAAATTTGTGGCTCCTCTCAGATTCCAGAACTTTCTGCCACAGAAATGTGAGGAACCTGTGTTTTTTTAGCCAAATTTTGAGGTTTGCAAAGGATTCTGGGTAACAGAACCTGGTCCGAGCCACACAAGTCACCCCATCTTGGATTCCCCTAGGTCTCTAGTTTTCAGAAATGCACAGGTTTGGTAGGTTTCCCTAGGTGGCGGCTGAGCTACTGGCCAAAATCTACAGGTAGGCACTTTGCAAAAAACACCTCTGTTTTCTTTCAAAAATTTGGATGTGCCCACATTGCGCTTTGGGGCATTTCCTGTCGCGGGCGCTACGCCTACCCAGACAAGTGAGGTATCATTTTTATCGGGAGACGTGGGGGAACGCTGGGTGGAAGGAAATTTGTGGCTCCTCTCAGATTCCAGAACTTTCTGCCACAGAAATATGAGGAACATGTGTTTTTTTAGCCTAATTTTGAGGTTTGCAAAGGATGCTGGGTAACAGAACCTGGTCCGAGCCACACAAGTCACCCCATCTTGGATTCTCCTAGGTCTCTAGTTTTCAGAAATGCACAGGTGTGGTAGGTTTCCCTAGGTGCCGGCTGAGCTACAGGCCAAAATCTACAGGTAGGCACTTTGCAAAAAACACCTCTGTTTTCTTTCAAAAAATTGGATGTGTCCACTTTGCGCTTTGGGGCGTTTCCTGTCGCGGGCGCTAGGCCTACCCACACAAGTGAGGTATAATTTTTATCGGGAGACGTGGGGGAACGCTGGGTGGAAGGAAATTTGTGGCTCCTCTCAGATTCCAGAACTTTCTGCCACAGAAATGTGAGGAACCGGTGTTTTTTTAGCCAAATTTTGAGGTTTGCAGAGGATTCTGGGTAACAGAACCTGGTCCGAGCCACACAAGTCACCCCATCTTGGATTCCCCTAGGTCTCTAGTTTTCAGAAATGCACAGTTTTGGTAGGTTTCCCTAGGTGCCGGCTGAGCTACAGGCAAAAATCTACAGATAGGCACTTTGCAAAAAACACCTCTGTTTTCTTTAAAAAAATTGGATGTGTCCACGTAGCGCTTTGGGGCGTTTCCTGTCGCGGGCGGTAGCCCTACCCACAGAAGTGAGGTATCATTTTTATCGGGAGACGTGGGGGAACGCTGGGTGGAAGGATATTTGTGGCTCCTCTCAGATTCCAGAACTTTCTGCCACAGAAATGTGAGGAACATGTGTTTTTTTAGCCAAATTTTGTGGTTTGCAAAGGATTCTGGGTAACAGAACCTGGTCCGAGCCACACAAGTCACCCCATCTTGGATTCCCCTAGGTCTCTAGTTTTCAGAAATGCACAGGTGTGGTAGGTTTCCCTAGGTGCCGGCTGAGCTACAGGCCAAAATCGACAGGTAGGCACTTTGCAAAAAACACCTCTGTTTTCTTTAAAAAAATTGGATGTGTCCACGTAGCGCTTTGGGGCGTTTCCTATCGCGGGCGGTAGCCCTACCCACAGAAGTGAGGTATCATTTTTATCGGGAGACGTGGGGGAACGCTGGGTGGAAGGAAATTTGTGGCTCCTCTCAGATTCCAGAACTTTCTGCCACAGAAATGTGAGGAACCTGTGTTTTTTTAGCCAAATTTTGAGGTTTGCAAAGGATTCTGGGTAACAGAACCTGGTCCGAGCCACACAAGTCACCCCATCTTGGATTCCCCTAGGTCTCTAGTTTTCAGAAATGCACAGGTTTGGTAGGTTTCCCTAGGTGGCGGCTGAGCTACTGGCCAAAATCTACAGGTAGGCACTTTGCAAAAAACACCTCTGTTTTCTTTCAAAAATTTGGATGTGCCCACATTGCGCTTTGGGGCATTTCCTGTCGCGGGCGCTACGCCTACCCAGACAAGTGAGGTATCATTTTTATCGGGAGACGTGGGGGAACGCTGGGTGGAAGGAAATTTGTGGCTCCTCTCAGATTCCAGAACTTTCTGCCACAGAAATATGAGGAACATGTGTTTTTTTAGCCTAATTTTGAGGTTTGCAAAGGATGCTGGGTAACAGAACCTGGTCCGAGCCACACAAGTCACCCCATCTTGGATTCTCCTAGGTCTCTAGTTTTCAGAAATGCACAGGTGTGGTAGGTTTCCCTAGGTGCCGGCTGAGCTACAGGCCAAAATCTACAGGTAGGCACTTTGCAAAAAACACCTCTGTTTTCTTTCAAAAAATTGGATGTGTCCACTTTGCGCTTTGGGGCGTTTCCTGTCGCGGGCGCTAGGCCTACCCACACAAGTGAGGTATAATTTTTATCGGGAGACGTGGGGGAACGCTGGGTGGAAGGAAATTTGTGGCTCCTCTCAGATTCCAGAACTTTCTGCCACAGAAATGTGAGGAACCGGTGTTTTTTTAGCCAAATTTTGAGGTTTGCAGAGGATTCTGGGTAACAGAACCTGGTCCGAGCCACACAAGTCACCCCATCTTGGATTCCCCTAGGTCTCTAGTTTTCAGAAATGCACAGTTTTGGTAGGTTTCCCTAGGTGCCGGCTGAGCTACAGGCAAAAATCTACAGATAGGCACTTTGCAAAAAACACCTCTGTTTTCTTTAAAAAAATTGGATGTGTCCACGTAGCGCTTTGGGGCGTTTCCTGTCGCGGGCGGTAGCCCTACCCACAGAAGTGAGGTATCATTTTTATCGGGAGACGTGGGGGAACGCTGGGTGGAAGGATATTTGTGGCTCCTCTCAGATTCCAGAACTTTCTGCCACAGAAATGTGAGGAACATGTGTTTTTTTAGCCAAATTTTGTGGTTTGCAAAGGATTCTGGGTAACAGAACCTGGTCCGAGCCACACAAGTCACCCCATCTTGGATTCCCCTAGGTCTCTAGTTTTCAGAAATGCACAGGTGTGGTAGGTTTCCCTAGGTGCCGGCTGAGCTACAGGCCAAAATCTACAGGTAGGCACTTTGCAAAAAACACCTCTGTTTTCTTTAAAAAAATTGGATGTGTCCACGTAGCGCTTTGGGGCGTTTCCTATCGCGGGCGGTAGCCCTACCCACAGAAGTGAGGTATCATTTTTATCGGGAGACGTGGGGGAACGCTGGGTGGAAGGAAATTTGTGGCTCCTCTCAGATTCCAGAACTTTCTGCCACAGAAATGTGAGGAACCTGTCTTTTTTTAGCCAAATTTTGAGGTTTGCAAAGGATTCTGGGTAACAGAACCTGGTCCGAGCCACACAAGTCACCCCATCTTGGATTCCCCTAGGTCTCTAGTTTTCAGAAATGCACAGGTTTGGTAAGTTTCCCTAGGTGGCGGCTGAGCTACTGGCCAAAATCTACAGGTAGGCACTTTGCAAAAAACACCTCTGTTTTCTTTCAAAAATTTGGATGTGCCCACATTGCGCTTTGGGGCGTTTCCTGTCGCGGGCGCTACGCCTACCCACACAAGTGAGGTATCATTTTTATCAGGAGACGTGGGGGAACGCTGGGTGGAAGGAAATTTGTGGCTCCTCTCAGATTCCAGAACTTTCTGCCACAGAAATATGAGGAACATGTGTTTTTTTAGCCAAATTTTGATGTTTGCAAAGGATGCTGGGTAACAGAACCTGGTCCGAGCCACACAAGTCACCCCATCTTGGATTCTCCTAGGTCTCTAGTTTTCAGAAATGCACAGGTGTGGTAGGTTTCCCTAGGTGCCGGCTGAGCTACAGGCCAAAATCTACAGGTAGGCACTTTGCAAAAAACTCCCCTGTTTTCTTTCAAAAAATTGGATGTGTCCATGTTGCGCTTTGGGGCGATTCCTGTCGCGGGCGCTAGGCCTACCCACACAAGTGAGGTATCATTTTTATCGGGGGATGTGGGGACATGCTGGGTGGAAGGAAATTTTTGGTTCCTCTCAGATTCCAGAACTTTCTGCCACAGAAATGTGAGGAACCTGTGTTTTTTTAGCCATATTTTGAGGTTTGCAAAGGATTCTGGGTAACAGAACCTGGTCCGAGCCACACAAGTCACCCCATCTTGGATTCCCCTAGGTTTCTAGTTTTCAGAAATGCACAGGTTTGGTAGGTTTCCCTAGGTGCCGGCTGAGCTACAGGCCAAAATCTACAGGTAGGCACTTTGCAAAAAACACCTCTGTTTTCTTTCAAAAATTTGCATGTGTCCACGTTGCGCTTTGGGGCGTTTCCTGTCGCGGGCGCTAGGCCTACCCACACAAGTGAGGTATAATTTTTATCGGGAGACGTGAGGGAACGCTGGGTAGAAGGAAATTTGTGCCTCCTCTCAAATTCCAGAACTTTCTGCCACAGAAATGTGAGGAACCTGTGTTTTTTTAGCCAAATTTTGAGGTTTGCAAAGGATTCTGGGTAACAGAACCTGGTCCGAGCCACACAAGTCACCCCATCTTGGATTCCCCTAGGTCTCTAGTTTTCAGAAATGCACAGGTGTGGTAGGTTTCCCTAGGTGCCGGATGAGCTACAGGCCAAAATCTACAGGTAGGCACTTTGCAAAAAACACCTCTGTTTTCTTTAAAAAAATTGGATGTGTCCACATTGCGCTTTGGGGCGTTTCCTGTCGCGGGCGCTAGGCCTACCCACACAAGTGAGGTATAATTTTTATCGGGAGACGTGGGGGAACGCTGGGTGGAAGGAAATTTGTGGCTCCTCTCAGATTCCAGAACTTTCTGCCACAGAAATGTGAGGAACCGGTGTTTTTTTAGCCAAATTTTGAGGTTTGCAAAGGATTCTGGGTAACAGAACCTGGTCCGAGCCACACAAGTCACCCCATCTTGGATTCCCCTAGGTCTCTAGTTTTCAGAAATGCACAGTTTTGGTAGGTTTCCCTAGGTGCCGGCTGAGCTACAGGCAAAAATCTACAGATAGGCACTTTGCAAAAAACACCTCTGTTTTCTTTAAAAAAATTGGATGTGTCCACGTAGCGCTTTGGGGCGTTTCCTGTCGCGGGCGGTAGCCCTACCCACAGAAGTGAGGTATAATTTTTATCGGGAGACGTGGGGGAACGCTGGGTGGAAGGAAATTTGTGGCTCCTCTCAGATTCCAGAACTTTCTGCCACAGAAATGTGAGGAACCGGTGTTTTTTTAGCCAAATTTTGAGGTTTGCAAAGGATTCTGGGTAACAGAACCTGGTCCGAGCCACACAAGTCACCCCATCTTGGATTCCCCTAGGTCTCTAGTTTTCAGAAATGCACAGTTTTGGTAGGTTTCCCTAGGTGCCGGCTGAGCTACAGGCAAAAATCTACAGATAGGCACTTTGCAAAAAACACCTCTGTTTTCTTTAAAAAAATTGGATGTGTCCACGTAGCGCTTTGGGGCGTTTCCTGTCGCGGGCGGTAGCCCTACCCACAGAAGTGAGGTATAATTTTTATCGGGAGACGTGGGGTTACGCTGGGTGGAAGGAAATTTGTGGCTCCTCTCAGATTCCAGAACTTTCTGCCACAGAAATGTGAGGAACCTGTGTTTTTTTAGCCAAATTTTGAGGTTTGCAAAGGATTCTGGGTAACAGAACCTGGTCCGAGCCACACAAGTCACCCCATCTTGGATTCCCCTAGGTCTCTAGTTTTCAGAAATGCACAGGTTTGGTAGGTTTCCCTAGGTGCCGGCTGAGCTACAGGCCAAAATCTACAGGTAGGCACTTTGCAAAAAACACCTCTGTTTTCTTTCAAAAAATTGGATGTGTCCACGTTGTGCTTTGGGGCATTTCCTGTCGCGGGCGCTAGGCCTATCCACACAAGTGAGGTATCATTTTTATCGGGAGACGTGGGGGAACGCTGGGTGGAAGGATATTTGTGGCTCCTCTCAGATTCCAGAACTTTCTGCCACAGAAATGTGAGGAACCTGTGTTTTTTTAGCCAAATTTTGTGGTTTGCAAAGGATTCTGGGTAACAGAACCTGGTCCGAGCCACACAAGTCACCCCATCTTGGATTCCCCTAGGTCTCTAGTTTTCAGAAATGCACAGGTGTGGTAGGTTTCCCTAGGTGCCGGCTGAGCTACAGGCCAAAATCTACAGGTAGGCACTTTGCAAAAAACACCTCTGTTTTCTTTCAAAAAATTGGATGTGTCCACGTAGCGCTTTGGGGCGTTTCCTATCGCGGGCGGTAGCCCTACCCACAGAAGTGAGGTATCATTTTTATCGGGAGACGTGGGGGAACGCTGGGTGGAAGGAAATTTGTGGCTCCTCTCAGATTCCAGAACTTTCTGCCACAGAAATGTGAGGAACCTGTGTTTTTTTAGCCAAATTTTGAGGTTTGCAAAGGATTCTGGGTAACAGAACCTGGTCCGAGCCACACAAGTCACCCCATCTTGGATTCCCCTAGGTCTCTAGTTTTCAGAAATGCACAGGTTTGGTAGGTTTCCCTAGGTGGCGGCTGAGCTACTGGCCAAAATCTACAGGTAGGCACTTTGCAAAAAACACCTCTGTTTTCTTTCAAAAATTTGGATGTGCCCACATTGCGATTTGGGGCATTTCCTGTCGCGGGCGCTACGCCTACCCAGACAAGTGAGGTATCATTTTTATCGGGAGACGTGGGGGAACGCTGGGTGGAAGGAAATTTGTGGCTCCTCTCAGATTCCAGAACTTTCTGCCACAGAAATATGAGGAACATGTGTTTTTTTAGCCTAATTTTGAGGTTTGCAAAGGATGCTGGGTAACAGAACCTGGTCCGAGCCACACAAGTCACCCCATCTTGGATTCTCCTAGGTCTCTAGTTTTCAGAAATGCACAGGTGTGGTAGGTTTCCCTAGGTGCCGGCTGAGCTACAGGCCAAAATCTACAGGTAGGCACTTTGCAAAAAACACCTCTGTTTTCTTTCAAAAAATTGGATGTGTCCACTTTGCGCTTTGGGCCGATTCCTGTCGCGGGCGCTAGGCCTACCCACACAAGTGAGGTATCATTTTTATCGGGGGATGTGGGAACATGCTGGGTGGAAGGAAATTTGTGGTTCCTCTCAGATTCCAGAACTTTCTGCCACAGAAATGTGAGGAACCTGTGTTTTTTTAGCCATATTTTGAGGTTTGCAAAGGATTCTGGGTAACAGAACCTAGTCCGAGCCACACAAGTCACCCCATCTTGGATTCCCCTAGGTCTCTAGTTTTCAGAAATGCACAGGTTTGGTAGGTTTCCCTAGGTGCCGGCTGAGCTACAGGCCAAAATCTACAGGTAGGCACTTTGCAAAAAACACCTCTGTTTTCTTTCAAAAATTTGCATGTGTCCACGTTGCGCTTTGGGGCGTTTCCTGTCGCGGGCGCTAGGCCTACCCACACAAGTGAGGTATAATTTTTATCGGGAGACGTGAGGGAACGCTGGGTAGAAGGAAATTTGTGCCTCCTCTCAAATTCCAGAACTTTCTGCCACAGAAATGTGAGGAACCTGTGTTTTTTTAGCCAAATTTTGAGGTTTGCAAAGGATTCTGGGTAACAGAACCTGGTCCGAGCCACACAAGTCACCCCATCTTGGATTCCCCTAGGTCTCTAGTTTTCAGAAATGCACAGGTGTGGTAGGTTTCCCTAGGTGCCGGATGAGCTACAGGCCAAAATCTACAGGTAGGCACTTTGCAAAAAACACCTCTGTTTTCTTTCAAAAAATTGGATGTGTCCACATTCTGCTTTGGGGCGTTTCCTGTCGCGGGCGCTAGGCCTACCCACACAAGTGAGGTATAATTTTTATCGGGAGACGTGGGGGAACGCTGGGTGGAAGGAAATTTGTGGCTCCTCTCAGATTCCAGAACTTTCTGCCACAGAAATGTGAGGAACCGGTGTTTTTTTAGCCAAATTTTGAGGTTTGCAGAGGATTCTGGGTAACAGAACCTGGTCCGAGCCACACAAGTCACCCCATCTTGGATTCCCCTAGGTCTCTAGTTTTCAGAAATGCACAGTTTTGGTAGGTTTCCCTAGGTGCCGGCTGAGCTACAGGCAAAAATCTACAGATAGGCACTTTGCAAAAAACACCTCTGTTTTCTTTAAAAAAATTGGATGTGTCCACGTAGCGCTTTGGGGCGTTTCCTGTCGCGGGCGGTAGCCCTACCCACAGAAGTGAGGTATCATTTTTATCGGGAGACGTGGGGGAACGCTGGGTGGAAGGAAATTTGTGGCTCCTCTCAGATTCCAGAACTTTCTGCCACAGAAATGTGAGGAACCTGTGTTTTTTTAGCCAAATTGTGAGGTTTGCAAAGGATTCTGGGTAACAGAACCTGGTCCGAGCCACACAAGTCACCCCATCTTGGATTCTCCTAGGTCTCTAGTTTTCAGAAATGCACAGGTGTGGTAGGTTTCACTAGGTGCCGGCTGAGCTACAGGCCAAAATCTACAGGTAGGCACTTTGCAAAAAACACCTCTGTTTTCTTTCAAAAAATTGGATGTGTCCACATTGCGCTTTGGGGCGTTTCCTGTCGCGGGCGCTAGGCCTACCCACACAAGTGAGGTATAATTTTTATCGGGAGACGTGGGGGAACGCTGGGTGGAAGGAAATTTGTGGCTCCTCTCAGATTCCAGAACTTTCTGCCACAGAAATGTGAGGAACCGGTGTTTTTTTAGCCAAATTTTGAGGTTTGCAGAGGATTCTGGGTAACAGAACCTGGTCCGAGCCACACAAGTCACCCCATCTTGGATTCCCCTAGGTCTCTAGTTTTCAGAAATGCACAGTTTTGGTAGGTTTCCCTAGGTGCCGGCTGAGCTACAGGCAAAAATCTACAGATAGGCACTTTGCAAAAAACACCTCTGTTTTCTTTTAAAAAATTGGATGTGTCCACGTAGCGCTTTGGGGCGTTTCCTGTCGCGGGCGGTAGCCCTACCCACAGAAGTGAGGTATCATTTTTATCGGGAGACGTGGGGGAACGCTGGGTGGAAGGAAATTTGTGGCTCCTCTCAGATTCCAGAACTTTCTGCCACAGAAATGTGAGGAACCTGTGTTTTTTTAGCCAAATTTTGAGGTTTGCAAAGGATTCTGGGTAACAGAACCTGGTCCGAGCCACACAAGTCACCCCATCTTGGATTCCCCTAGGTCTCTAGTTTTCAGAAATGCACAGGTTTGGTAGGTTTCCCTAGGTGCCGGCTGAGCTACAGGCCAAAATCTACAGGTAGGCACTTTGCAAAAAACACCTCTGTTTTCTTTCAAAAAATTGGATGTGTCCACGTTGTGCTTTGGGGCATTTCCTGTCGCGGGCGCTAGGCCTATCCACACAAGTGAGGTATCATTTTTATCGGGAGACGTGGGGGAACGCTGGGTGGAAGGATATTTGTGGCTCCTCTCAGATTCCAGAACTTTCTGCCACAGAAATGTGAGGAACCTGTGTTTTTTTAGCCAAATTTTGTGGTTTGCAAAGGATTCTGGGTAACAGAACCTGGTCCGAGCCACACAAGTCACCCCATCTTGGATTCCCCTAGGTCTCTAGTTTTCAGAAATGCATAGGTGTGGTAGGTTTCCCTAGGTGCCGGCTGAGCTACAGGCCAAAATCTACAGGTAGGCACTTTGCAAAAAACACCTCTGTTTTCTTTAAAAAAATTGGATGTGTCCACGTAGCGCTGTGGGGCGTTTCCTATCGCGGGCGGTAGCCCTACCCACAGAAGTGAGGTATCATTTTTATCGGGAGACGTGGGGGAACGCTGGGTGGAAGGAAATTTGTGGCTCCTCTCAGATTCCAGAACTTTCTGCCACAGAAATGTGAGGAACCTGTCTTTTTTTAGCCAAATTTTGAGGTTTGCAAAGGATTCTGGGTAACAGAACCTGGTCCGAGCCACACAAGTCACCCCATCTTGGATTCCCCTAGGTCTCTAGTTTTCAGAAATGCACAGGTTTGGTAGGTTTCCCTAGGTGGCGGCTGAGCTACTGGCCAAAATCTACAGGTAGGCACTTTGCAAAAAACACCTCTGTTTTCTTTCAAAAATTTGGATGTGCCCACATTGCGCTTTGGGGCGTTTCCTGTCGCGCGCTACGCCTACCCACACAAGTGAGGTATCATTTTTATCGGGAGACGTGGGGGAACGCTGGGTGGAAGGAAATTTGTGGCTCCTCTCAGATTCCAGAACTTTCTGCCACAGAAATATGAGGAACATGTGTTTTTTTAGCCAAATTTTGAGGTTTGCAAAGGATGCTGGGTAACAGAACCTGGTCTGAGCCACACAAGTCACCCCATCTTGGATTCTCCTAGGTCTCTAGTTTTCAGAAATGCACAGGTGTGGTAGGTTTCACTAGGTGCCGGCTGAGCTACAGGCCAAAATCTACAGGTAGGCACTTTGCAAAAAACACCTCTGTTTTCTTTCAAAAAATTGGATGTGTCCACGTTGCGCTTTGGGGCGATTCCTGTCGCGGGCGCTAGGCCTACCCACACAAGTGAGGTATCATTTTTATCGGGGGATGTGGGAACATGCTGGGTGGAAGGAAATTTGTGGTTCCTCTCAGATTCCAGAACTTTCTGCCACAGAAATGTGAGGAACCTGTGTTTTTTTAGCCATATTTTGAGGTTTGCAAAGGATTCTGGGTAACAGAACCTGGTCCGAGCCACACAAGTCACCCCATCTTGGATTCCCCTAGGTCTCTAGTTTTCAGAAATGCACAGGTTTGGTAGGTTTCCCTAGGTGCCGGCTGAGCTACAGGCCAAAATCTACAGGTAGGCACTTTGCAAAAAACACCTCTGTTTTCTTTCAAAAAATTGGATGTGTCCACATTGTGCTTTGGGGCATTTCCTGTCGTGGGCGCTAGGCCTATCCACACAAGTGAGGTATCATTTTTATCGGGAGACATGGAGGAGCGCTGGGTGGAAGGAAATTTGTGGCTCCTCTCAGATTCCAGAACTTTCTGCCACAGAAATTTGAGGAACATGTGTTTTTTTTGCCAAATTTTGAGGTTTGCAAAGGATTCTGGGTAACAGAACCTGGTCCGAGCCACACAAGTCACCCCATCTTGGATTCCCCTAGGTCTCTAGTTTTCAGAAATGCACAGGTTTGGTAGGTTTCCCTAGGTGGCGGCTGAGCTACAGGCCAAAATCTACAGGTAGGCACTTTGCAAAAAACACCTCTGTTTTCTTTCAAAAATTTGGATGTGCCCACATTGCGCTTTGGGGCGTTTCCTGTCGCGGGCGCTAGGCCTACCCACACAAGTGAGGTATCACTTTTATCGGGAGATGTGAGGGAACGCTGGGTGGAAGGAAATTTGTGGCTCCTCTCGGATTCCAGAACTCTCTGCCACAGAAATGTGAGGAACATGTGTTTTTTTAGCCAAATTTTGAGGTTTGCAAAGGATTCTGGGTAACAGAACGTGGTCCGAGGCACACAAGTCACCCCATCTTGGATTCCCCTAGGTCTCTAGTTTTCAGAAATACACAGGTGTGGTAGGTTTCCCTAGGTGGCGGCTGAGCTACAGGCCAAAATCCACAGGTAGGCACTTTGCAAAAAACACCTCTGTTTTCTTTCAAAAATTTGCATGTGTCCACGTTGCGGTTTGGGGCGTTTCCTGTCACGGGCGCTAGGGTACCCACTCAAGTGAGGTATCATTTTTATCGGGAGACGTGGGGGAACGCTGGGTGGAAGGAAATTTGTGGCTCCTCTCAGATTCCAGAACTTTCTGCCACAGAAATTTGAGGAACATGTGTTTTTTAGCCAAATTTTGAGATTTGCAAAGGATTCTGGGTAACAGAACCTGGTCCGAGCCACACAAGTCACCCCATCTTGGATTCCCCTAGGTGTCTAGTTTTCAGAAATGCACAGGTTTGGTAGGTTTCCCTAGGTGCTGGCTGAGCTACAGGCCAAAATCTACAGGTAGGCACTTTGAAAAAACACCTCTGTTTTCTTTCAAAAAATTGGATGTGTCCACGTTGCGCTTTAGGGCGTTTCCTGTCGCGGGCGCTAGGCCTACCCACACAAGTGAGGTATCATTTTTATCGGGAGACTTGGGGGAACGCTGGGTGGAAGGAAATTTGTGGCTCCTCTCAGATTCCAGAACTTTCTGCCATAGAAATGTGAGGAACATGTGTTTTTTTAGCCAAATTTTGTGGTTTGCAAAGGATTCTGGGTAACAGAACCTGGTCCGAGCCACACAAGTCACCCCATCTTGGATTCCCCTAGGTCTCTAGTTTTCAGAAATGCACAGGTGTGGTAGGTTTCCCTAGGTGCCGGCTGAGCTACAGGCCAAAATCTACAGGTAGGCACTTTGCAAAAAACACCTCTGTTTTCTTTCAAAAAATTGGATGTGTCCACGTAGCGCTTTGGGGCGTTTCCTATCGCGGGCGGTAGCCCTACCCACAGAAGTGAGGTATCATTTTTATCGGGAGACGTGGGGGAACGCTGGGTGGAAGGAAATTTGTGGCTCCTCTCAGATTCCAGAATTTTCAGCCACAGAAATGTGAGGAACCTGTCTTTTTTTAGCCAAATTTTGAGGTTTGCAAATGATTCTGGGTAACAGAACCTGGTCCGAGCCACACAAGTCACCCCATCTTGGATTCCCCTAGGTCTCTAGTTTTCAGAAATGCACAGGTTTGGTAGGTTTCCCTAGGTGGCGGCTGAGCTACTGGCCAAAATCTACAGGTAGGCACTTTGCAAAAAACACCTCTGTTTTCTTTCAAAAATTTGGATGTGCCCACATTGCGTTTTGGGGCGTTTCCTGTCGCGGGCGCTACGCCTACCCACACAAGTGAGGTATCATTTTTATCAGGAGACGTGGGGGAACGCTGGGTGGAAGGAAATTTGTGGCTCCTCTCAGATTCCAGAACTTTCTGCCACAGAAATATGAGGAACATGTGTTTTTTTAGCCAAATTTTGATGTTTGCAAAGGATGCTGGGTAACAGAACCTGGTCCGAGCCACACAAGTCACCCCATCTTGGATTCTCCTAGGTCTCTAGTTTTCAGAAATGCACAGGTGTGGTAGGTTTCCCTAGGTGCCGGCTGAGCTACAGGCCAAAATCTACAGGTAGGCACTTTGCAAAAAACACCTCTGTTTTCTTTCAAAAAATTGGATGTGTCCACGTTGCGCTTTGGGGCGATTCCTGTCGCGGGCGCTAGGCCTACCCACACGAGTGAGGTATCATTTTTATCGGGGGATGTGGGGACATGCTGGGTGGAAGGAAATTTTTGGTTCCTCTCAGATTCCAGAACTTTCTGCCACAGAAATGTGAGGAACCTGTGTTTTTTTAGCCATATTTTGAGGTTTGCAAAGGATTCTGGGTAACAGAACCTGGTCCGAGCCACACAAGTCACCCCATCTTGGATTCCCCTAGGTTTCTAGTTTTCAGAAATGCACAGGTTTGGTAGGTTTCCCTAGGTGCCGGCTGAGCTACAGGCCAAAATCTACAGGTAGGCACTTTGCAAAAAACACCTCTGTTTTCTTTCAAAAATTTGCATGTGTCCACGTTGCGCTTTGGGGCGTTTCCTGTCGCGGGCGCTAGGCCTACCCACACAAGTGAGGTATAATTTTTATCCGGAGATGTGGGGGAACGCTGGGTGGAAGGAAATTTGTGGCTCCTCTCAAATTCCAGAACTTTCTGCCACAGAAATGTGAGGAACCTGTGTTTTTTTAGCCAAATTTTGAGGTTTGCAAAGGATTCTGGGTAACAGAACCTGGTCCGAGCCACACAAGTCACCCCATCTTGGATTCCCCTAGGTCTCTAGTTTTCAGAAATGCACAGGTGTGGTAGGTTTCCCTAAGTGCCGGATGAGCTACAGGCCAAAATCTACAGGTAGGCACTTTGCAAAAAACATCTCTGTTTTCTTTCAAAAAATTGGATGTGTCCACATTGCGCTTTGGGGCGCTTCCTGTCGCGGGCGCTAGGCCTACCCACACAAGTGAGGTATCATTTTTATCGGGGGATGTGGGAACATGCTGGGTGGAAGGAAATTTGTGGTTCCTCTCAGATTCCAGAACTTTCTGCCACAGAAATGTGAGGAACCTGTGTTTTTTTAGCCATATTTTGAGGTTTGCAAAGGATTCTGGGTAACAGAACCTGGTCCGAGCCACACAAGTCACCCCATCTTGGATTCCCCTAGGTTTCTAGTTTTCAGAAATGCACAGGTTTGGTAGGTTTCCCTAGGTGCCGGCTGAGCTACAGGCCAAAATCTACAGGTAGGCACTTTGCAAAAAACACCTCTGTTTTCTTTCAAAAATTTGCATGTGTCCACGTTGCGCTTTGGGGCGTTTCCTGTCGCGGGCGCTAGGCCTACCCACACAAGTGAGGTATAATTTTTATCGGGAGACGTGAGGGAACGCTGGGTAGAAGGAAATTTGTGCCTCCTCTCAAATTCCAGAACTTTCTGCCACAGAAATGTGAGGAACCTGTGTTTTTTTAGCCAAATTTTGAGGTTTGCAAAGGATTCTGGGTAACAGAACCTGGTCCGAGCCACACAAGTCACCCCATCTTGGATTCCCCTAGGTCTCTAGTTTTCAGAAATGCACAGGTGTGGTAGGTTTCCCTAGGTGCCGGATGAGCTACAGGCCAAAATCTACAGGTAGGCACTTTGCAAAAAACACCTCTGTTTTCTTTAAAAAAATTGGATGTGTCCACATTGCGCTTTGGGGCGTTTCCTGTCGCGGGCGCTAGGCCTACCCACACAAGTGAGGTATAATTTTTATCGGGAGACGTGGGGGAACGCTGGGTGGAAGGAAATTTGTGGCTCCTCTCAGATTCCAGAATTTTCTGCCACAGAAATGTGAGGAACCGGTGTTTTTTTAGCCAAATTTTGAGGTTTGCAAAGGATTCTGGGTAACAGAACCTGGTCCGAGCCACACAAGTCACCCCATCTTGGATTCCCCTAGGTCTCTAGTTTTCAGAAATGCACAGTTTTGGTAGGTTTCCCTAGGTGCCGGCTGAGCTACAGGCAAAAATCTACAGATAGGCACTTTGCAAAAAACACCTCTGTTTTCTTTAAAAAAATTGGATGTGTCCACGTAGCGCTTTGGGGCGTTTCCTGTCGCGGGCGGTAGCCCTACCCACAGAAGTGAGGTATAATTTTTATCGGGAGACGTGGGGTTACGCTGGGTGGAAGGAAATTTGTGGCTCCTCTCAGATTCCAGAACTTTCTGCCACAGAAATGTGAGGAACCTGTGTTTTTTTAGCCAAATTTTGAGGTTTGCAAAGGATTCTGGGTAACAGAACCTGGTCCGAGCCACACAAGTCACCCCATCTTGGATTCCCCTAGGTCTCTAGTTTTCAGAAATGCACAGGTTTGGTAGGTTTCCCTAGGTGCCGGCTGAGCTACAGGCCAAAATCTACAGGTAGGCACTTTGCAAAAAACACCTCTGTTTTCTTTCAAAAAATTTGATGTGTCCACGTTGTGCTTTGGGGCATTTCCTGTCGCGGGCGCTAGGCCTATCCACACAAGTGAGGTATCATTTTTATCGGGAGACGTGGGGGAACGCTGGGTGGAAGGATATTTGTGGCTCCTCTCAGATTCCAGAACTTTCTGCCACAGAAATGTGAGGAACCTGTGTTTTTTTAGCCAAATTTTGTGGTTTGCAAAGGATTCTGGGTAACAGAACCTGGTCCGAGCCACACAAGTCACCCCATCTTGGATTCCCCTAGGTCTCTAGTTTTCAGAAATGCACAGGTGTGGTAGGTTTCCCTAGGTGCCGGCTGAGCTACAGGCCAAAATCTACAGGTAGGCACTTTGCAAAAAACACCTGTTTTCTTTCAAAAAATTGGATGTGTCCACGTAGCGCTTTGGGGCGTTTCCTATCGCGGGCGGTAGCCCTACCCACAGAAGTGAGGTATCATTTTTATCGGGAGACGTGGGGGAACGCTGGGTGGAAGGAAATTTGTGGCTCCTCTCAGATTCCAGAACTTTCTGCCACAGAAATGTGAGGAACCTGTGTTTTTTTAGCCAAATTTTGAGGTTTGCAAAGGATTCTGGGTAACAGAACCTGGTCCGAGCCACACAAGTCACCCCATCTTGGATTCCCCTAGGTCTCTAGTTTTCAGAAATGCACAGGTTTGGTAGGTTTCCCTAGGTGGCGGCTGAGCTACTGGCCAAAATCTACAGGTAAGCACTTTGCAAAAAACACCTCTGTTTTCTTTCAAAAATTTGGATGTGCCCACATTGCGCTTTGGGGCATTTCCTGTCGCGGGCGCTACGCCTACCCAGACAAGTGAGGTATCATTTTTATCGGGAGACGTGGGGGAACGCTGGGTGGAAGGAAATTTGTGGCTCCTCTCAGATTCCAGAACTTTCTGCCACAGAAATATGAGGAACATGTGTTTTTTTAGCCTAATTTTGAGGTTTGCAAAGGATGCTGGGTAACAGAACCTGGTCCGAGCCACACAAGTCACCCCATCTTGGATTCTCCTAGGTCTCTAGTTTTCAGAAATGCACAGGTGTGGTAGGTTTCCCTAGGTGCCGGCTGAGCTACAGGCCAAAATCTACAGGTAGGCACTTTGCAAAAAACACCTCTGTTTTCTTTCAAAAAATTGGATGTGTCCACTTTGCGCTTTGGGGCGATTCCTGTCGCGGGCGCTAGGCCTACCCACACAAGTGAGGTATCATTTTTATCGGGGGATGTGGGAACATGCTGGGTGGAAGGAAATTTGTGGTTCCTCTCAGATTCCAGAACTTTCTGACACAGAAATGTGAGGAACCTGTGTTTTTTTAGCCATATTTTGAGGTTTGCAAAGGATTCTGGGTAACAGAACCTGGTCCGAGCCACACAAGTCACCCCATCTTGGATTCCCCTAGGTCTCTAGTTTTCAGAAATGCACAGGTTTGGTAGGTTTCCCTAGGTGCCGGCTGAGCTACAGGCCAAAATCTACAGGTAGGCACTTTGCAAAAAACACCTCTGTTTTCTTTCAAAAATTTGCATGTGTCCACGTTGCGCTTTGGGGCGTTTCCTGTCGCGGGCGCTAGGCCTACCCACACAAGTGAGGTATAATTTTTATCGGGAGACGTGAGGGAACGCTGGGTAGAAGGAAATTTGTGCCTCCTCTCAAATTCCAGAACTTTCTGCCACAGAAATGTGAGGAACCTGTGTTTTTTTAGCCAAATTTTGAGGTTTGCAAAGGATTCTGGGTAACAGAACCTGGTCCGAGCCACACAAGTCACCCCATCTTGGATTCCCCTAGGTCTCTAGTTTTCAGAAATGCACAGGTGTGGTAGGTTTCCCTAGGTGCCGGATGAGCTACAGGCCAAAATCTACAGGTAGGCACTTTGCAAAAAACACCTCTGTTTTCTTTCAAAAAATTGGATGTGTCCACATTGCGCTTTGGGGCGTTTCCTGTCGCGGGCGCTAGGCCTACCCACACAAGTGAGGTATAATTTTTATCGGGAGACGTGGGGGAACGCTGGGTGGAAGGAAATTTGTGGCTCCTCTCAGATTCCAGAACTTTCTGCCACAGAAATGTGAGGAACCGGTGTTTTTTTAGCCAAATTTTGAGGTTTGCAGAGGATTCTGGGTAACAGAACCTGGTCCGAGCCACACAAGTCACCCCATCTTGGATTCCCCTAGGTCTCTAGTTTTCAGAAATGCACAGTTTTGGTAAGTTTCCCTAGGTGCCGGCTGAGCTACAGGCAAAAATCTACAGATAGGCACTTTGCAAAAAACACCTCTGTTTTCTTTAAAAAAATTGGATGTGTCCACGTAGCGCTTTGGGGCGTTTCCTGTCGCGGGCGGTAGCCCTACCCACAGAAGTGAGGTATCATTTTTATCGGGAGACGTGGGGGAACGCTGGGTGGAAGGAAATTTGTGGCTCCTCTCAGATTCCAGAACTTTCTGCCACAGAAATGTGAGGAACCTGTGTTTTTTTAGCCAAATTTTGAGGTTTGCAAAGGATTCTGGGTAACAGAACCTGGTCCGAGCCACACAAGTCACCCCATCTTGGATTCCCCTAGGTCTCTAGTTTTCAGAAATGCACAGGTTTGGTAGGTTTCCCTAGGTGCCGGCTGAGCTACAGGCCAAAATCTACAGGTAGGCACTTTGCAAAAAACACCTCTGTTTTCTTTCAAAAAATTGGATGTGTCCACGTTGTGCTTTGGAGCATTTCCTGTCGCGGGCGCTAGGCCTATCCACACAAGTGAGGTATCATTTATATCGGGAGACGTGGGGGAACGCTGGGTGGAAGGATATTTGTGGCTCCTCTCAGATTCCAGAACTTTCTGCCACAGAAATGTGAGGAACCTGTGTTTTTTTAGCCAAATTTTGTGGTTTGCAAAGGATTCTGGGTAACAGAACCTGGTCCGAGCCACACAAGTCACCCCATCTTGGATTCCCCTAGGTCTCTAGTTTTCAGAAATGCATAGGTGTGGTAGGTTTCCCTAGGTGCCGGCTGAGCTACAGGCCAAAATCTACAGGTAGGCACTTTGCAAAAAACACCTCTGTTTTCTTTCAAAAAATTGGATGTGTCCACGTAGCGCTTTGGGGCGTTTCCTATCGCGGGCGGTAGCCCTACCCACAGAAGTGAGGTATCATTTTTATCGGGAGACGTGGGGGAACGCTGGGTGGAAGGAAATTTGTGGCTCCTCTCAGATTCCAGAACTTTCTGCCACAGAAATGTGAGGAACCTGTCTTTTTTTAGCCAAATTTTGAGGTTTGCAAAGGATTCTGGGTAACAGAACCTGGTCCGAGCCACACAAGTCACCCCATCTTGGATTCCCCTAGGTCTCTAGTTTTCAGAAATGCACAGGTTTGGTAGGTTTCCCTAGGTGGCGGCTGAGCTACTGGCCAAAATCTACAGGTAGGCACTTTGCAAAAAACACCTCTGTTTTCTTTCAAAAATTTGGATGTGCCCACATTGCGCTTTGGGGCGTTTCCTGTCGCGGGCGCTACGCCTACCCACACAAGTGAGGTATCATTTTTATCGGGAGACGTGGGGGAACGCTGGGTGGAAGGAAATTTGTGGCTCCTCTCAGATTCCAGAACTTTCTGCCACAGAAATATGAGGAACATGTGTTTTTTTAGCCAAATTTTGAGGTTTGCAAAGGATGCTGGGTAACAGAACCTGGTCTGAGCCACACAAGTCACCCCATCTTGGATTCTCCTAGGTCTCTAGTTTTCAGAAATGCACAGGTGTGGTAGGTTTCCCTAGGTGCCGGTTGAGCTACAGGCCAAAATCTACAGGTAGGCACTTTGCAAAAAACACCTCTGTTTTCTTTCAAAAAATTGGATGTGTCCACGTTGCGCTTTGGGGCGATTCCTGTCGCGGGCGCTAGGCCTACCCACACAAGTGAGGTATCATTTTTATCGGGGGATGTGGGAACATGCTGGGTGGAAGGAAATTTGTGGTTCCTCTCAGATTCCAGAACTTTCTGCCACAGAAATGTGAGGAACCTGTGTTTTTTTAGCCATATTTTGAGGTTTGCAAAGGATTCTGGGTAACAGAACCTGGTCCGAGCCACACAAGTCACCCCATCTTGGATTCCCCTAGGTCTCTAGTTTTCAGAAATGCACAGGTTTGGTAGGTTTCCCTAGGTGCCGGCTGAGCTACAGGCCAAAATCTACAGGTAGGCACTTTGCAAAAAACACCTCTGTTTTCTTTCAAAAAATTGGATGTGTCCACATTGTGCTTTGGGGCATTTCCTGTCGTGGGCGCTAGGCCTATCCACACAAGTGAGGTATCATTTTTATCGGGAGACATGGAGGAGCGCTGGGTGGAAGGAAATTTGTGGCTCCTCTCAGATTCCAGAACTTTCTGCCACAGAAATTTGAGGAACATGTGTTTTTTTTGCCAAATTTTGAGGTTTGCAAAGGATTCTGGGTAACAGAACCTGGTCCGAGCCACACAAGTCACCCCATCTTGGATTCCCCTAGGTCTCTAGTTTTCAGAAATGCACAGGTTTGGTAGGTTTCCCTAGGTGGCGGCTGAGCTACAGGCCAAAATCTACAGGTAGGCACTTTGCAAAAAACACCTCTGTTTTCTTTCAAAAATTTGGATGTGCCCACATTGCGCTTTGGGGCGTTTCCTGTCGCGGGCGCTAGGCCTACCCACACAAGTGAGGTATCACTTTTATCGGGAGATGTAAGGGAACGCTGGGTGGAAGGAAATTTGTGGCTCCTCTCAGATTCCAGAACTCTCTGCCACAGAAATGTGAGGAACATGTGTTTTTTTAGCCAAATTTTGAGGTTTGCAAAGGATTCTGGGTAACAGAACGTGGTCCGAGGCACACAAGTCACCCCATCTTGGATTCCCCTAGGTCTCTAGTTTTCAGAAATACACAGGTGTGGTAGGTTTCCCTAGGTGGCGGCTGAGCTACAGGCCAAAATCCACAGGTAGGCACTTTGCAAAAAACACCTCTGTTTTCTTTCAAAAATTTGCATGTGTCCACGTTGCGGTTTGGGGCGTTTCCTGTCACGGGCGCTAGGGTACCCACTCAAGTGAGGTATCATTTTTATCGGGAGACGTGGGGGAACGCTGGGTGGAAGGAAATTTGTGGCTCCTCTCAGATTCCAGAACTTTCTGCCACAGAAATTTGAGGAACATGTGTTTTTTAGCCAAATTTTGAGATTTGCAAAGGATTCTGGGTAACAGAACCTGGTCCGAGCCACACAAGTCACCCCATCTTGGATTCCCCTAGGTGTCTAGTTTTCAGAAATGCACAGGTTTGGTAGGTTTCCCTAGGTGCTGGCTGAGCTACAGGCCAAAATCTACAGGTAGGCACTTTGAAAAAACACCTCTGTTTTCTTTCAAAAAATTGGATGTGTCCACGTTGCGCTTTAGGGCGTTTCCTGTCGCGGGCGCTAGGCCTACCCACACAAGTGAGGTATCATTTTTATCGGGAGACTTGGGGGAACGCTGGGTGGAAGGAAATTTGTGGCTCCTCTCAGATTCCAGAACTTTCTGCCATAGAAATGTGAGGAACATGTGTTTTTTTAGCCAAATTTTGTGGTTTGCAAAGGATTCTGGGTAACAGAACCTGGTCCGAGCCACACAAGTCACCCCATCTTGGATTCCCCTAGGTCTCTAGTTTTCAGAAATGCACAGGTGTGGTAGGTTTCCCTAGGTGCCGGCTGAGCTACAGGCCAAAATCTACAGGTAGGCACTTTGCAAAAAACACCTCTGTTTTCTTTCAAAAAATTGGATGTGTCCACGTAGCGCTTTGGGGCGTTTCCTATCGCGGGCGGTAGCCCTACCCACAGAAGTGAGGTATCATTTTTATCGGGAGACGTGGGGGAACGCTGGGTGGAAGGAAATTTGTGGCTCCTCTCAGATTCCAGAATTTTCAGCCACAGAAATGTGAGGAACCTGTCTTTTTTTAGCCAAATTTTGAGGTTTGCAAATGATTCTGGGTAACAGAACCTGGTCCGAGCCACACAAGTCACCCCATCTTGGATTCCCCTAGGTCTCTAGTTTTCAGAAATGCACAGGTTTGGTAGGTTTCCCTAGGTGGCGGCTGAGCTACTGGCCAAAATCTACAGGTAGGCACTTTGCAAAAAACACCTCTGTTTTCTTTCAAAAATTTGGATGTGCCCACATTGCGTTTTGGGGCGTTTCCTGTCGCGGGCGCTACGCCTACCCACACAAGTGAGGTATCATTTTTATCAGGAGACGTGGGGGAACGCTGGGTGGAAGGAAATTTGTGGCTCCTCTCAGATTCCAGAACTTTCTGCCACAGAAATATGAGGAACATGTGTTTTTTTAGCCAAATTTTGATGTTTGCAAAGGATGCTGGGTAACAGAACCTGGTCCGAGCCACACAAGTCACCCCATCTTGGATTCTCCTAGGTCTCTAGTTTTCAGAAATGCACAGGTGTGGTAGGTTTCCCTAGGTGCCGGCTGAGCTACAGGCCAAAATCTACAGGTAGGCACTTTGCAAAAAACACCTCTGTTTTCTTTCAAAAAATTGGATGTGTCCACGTTGCGCTTTGGGGCGATTCCTGTCGCGGGCGCTAGGCCTACCCACACGAGTGAGGTATCATTTTTATCGGGGGATGTGGGGACATGCTGGGTGGAAGGAAATTTTTGGTTCCTCTCAGATTCCAGAACTTTCTGCCACAGAAATGTGAGGAACCTGTGTTTTTTTAGCCATATTTTGAGGTTTGCAAAGGATTCTGGGTAACAGAACCTGGTCCGAGCCACACAAGTCACCCCATCTTGGATTCCCCTAGGTTTCTAGTTTTCAGAAATGCACAGGTTTGGTAGGTTTCCCTAGGTGCCGGCTGAGCTACAGGCCAAAATCTACAGGTAGGCACTTTGCAAAAAACACCTCTGTTTTCTTTCAAAAATTTGCATGTGTCCACGTTGCGCTTTGGGGCGTTTCCTGTCGCGGGCGCTAGGCCTACCCACACAAGTGAGGTATAATTTTTATCCGGAGACGTGGGGGAACGCTGGGTGGAAGGAAATTTGTGGCTCCTCTCAAATTCCAGAACTTTCTGCCACAGAAATGTGAGGAACCTGTGTTTTTTTAGCCAAATTTTGAGGTTTGCAAAGGATTCTGGGTAACAGAACCTGGTCCGAGCCACACAAGTCACCCCATCTTGGATTCCCCTAGGTCTCTAGTTTTCAGAAATGCACAGGTGTGGTAGGTTTCCCTAAGTGCCGGATGAGCTACAGGCCAAAATCTACAGGTAGGCACTTTGCAAAAAACACCTCTGTTTTCTTTCAAAAAATTGGATGTGTCCACATAGCGCTTTGGGGCGCTTCCTGTCGCGGGCGCTAGGCCTACCCACACAAGTGAGGTATAATTTTTATCGGGAGACGTGGGGGAACGCTGGGTGGAAGGAAATTTGTGGCTCCTCTCAGATTCCAGAACTTTCTGCCACAGAAATGTGAGGAACCGGTGTTTTTTTAGCCAAATTTTGAGGTTTGCAAAGGATTCTGGGTAACAGAACCTGGTCCGAGCCACACAAGTCACCCCATCTTGGATTCCCCTAGGTCTCTAGTTTTCAGAAATGCACAGTTTTGGTAGGTTTCCCTAGGGGCCGGCTGAGCTACAGGCAAAAATCTACAGATAGGCACTTTGCAAAAAACACCTCTGTTTTCTTTCAAAAAATTGGATGTGTCCACGTAGCGCTTTGGGGCGTTTCCTGTCGCGGGCGGTAGCCCTACCCACAGAAGTGAGGTATCATTTTTATCGGGAGACGTGGGGGAACGCTGGGTGGAAGGAAATTTGTGGCTCCTCTCAGATTCCAGAACTTTCTGCCACAGAAATGTGAGGAACCTGTGTTTTTTTAGCCAAATTTTGAGGTTTGCAAAGGATTCTGGGTAACAGAACCTGGTCCGAGCCACACAAGTCACCCCATCTTGGATTCCCCTAGGTCTCTAGTTTTCAGAAATGCACAGGTTTGGTAGGTTTCCCTAGGTGCCGGCTGAGCTACAGGCCAAAATCTACAGGTAGGCACTTTGCAAAAAACACCTCTGTTTTCTTTCAAAAAATTGGATGTGTCCACGTTGTGCTTTGGGGCATTTCCTGTCGCGGGCACTAGGCCTATCCACACAAGTGAGGTATCATTTTTATCGGGAGACGTGGGGGAACGCTGGGTGGAAGGATATTTGTGGCTCCTCTCAGATTCCAGAACTTTCTGCCACAGAAATGTGAGGAACCTGTGTTTTTTTAGCCAAATTTTGTGGTTTGCAAAGGATTCTGGGTAACAGAACCTGGTCCGAGCCACACAAGTCACCCCATCTTGGATTCCCCTAGGTCTCTAGTTTTCAGAAATGCACAGGTGTGGTAGGTTTCCCTAGGTGCCGGCTGAGCTACAGGCCAAAATCTACAGGTAGGCACTTTGCAAAAAACACCTCTGTTTTCTTTCAAAAAATTGGATGTGTCCACGTAGCGCTTTGGGGCGTTTCCTATCGCGGGCGGTAGCCCTACCCACAGAAGTGAGGTATCATTTTTATCGGGAGACGTGGGGGAACGCTGGGTGGAAGGAAATTTGTGGCTCCTCTCAGATTCCAGAATTTTCAGCCACAGAAATGTGAGGAACCTGTCTTTTTTTAGCCAAATTTTGAGGTTTGCAAATGATTCTGGGTAACAGAACCTGGTCCGAGCCACACAAGTCACCCCATCTTGGATTCCCCTAGGTCTCTAGTTTTCAGAAATGCACAGGTTTGGTAGGTTTCCCTAGGTGGCGGCTGAGCTACTGGCCAAAATCTACAGGTAGGCACTTTGCAAAAAACACCTCTGTTTTCTTTCAAAAATTTGGATGTGCCCACATTGCGTTTTGGGGCGTTTCCTGTCGCGGGCGCTACGCCTACCCACACAAGTGAGGTATCATTTTTATCAGGAGACGTGGGGGAACGCTGGGTGGAAGGAAATTTGTGGCTCCTCTCAGATTCCAGAACTTTCTGCCACAGAAATATGAGGAACATGTGTTTTTTTAGCCAAATTTTGATGTTTGCAAAGGATGCTGGGTAACAGAACCTGGTCCGAGCCACACAAGTCACCCCATCTTGGATTCTCCTAGGTCTCTAGTTTTCAGAAATGCACAGGTGTGGTAGGTTTCCCTAGGTGCCGGCTGAGCTACAGGCCAAAATCTACAGGTAGGCACTTTGCAAAAAACACCTCTGTTTTCTTTCAAAAAATTGGATGTGTCCACGTTGCGCTTTGGGGCGATTCCTGTCGCGGGCGCTAGGCCTACCCACACGAGTGAGGTATCATTTTTATCGGGGGATGTGGGGACATGCTGGGTGGAAGGAAATTTTTGGTTCCTCTCAGATTCCAGAACTTTCTGCCACAGAAATGTGAGGAACCTGTGTTTTTTTAGCCATATTTTGAGGTTTGCAAAGGATTCTGGGTAACAGAACCTGGTCCGAGCCACACAAGTCACCCCATCTTGGATTCCCCTAGGTTTCTAGTTTTCAGAAATGCACAGGTTTGGTAGGTTTCCCTAGGTGCCGGCTGAGCTACAGGCCAAAATCTACAGGTAGGCACTTTGCAAAAAACACCTCTGTTTTCTTTCAAAAATTTGCATGTGTCCACGTTGCGCTTTGGGGCGTTTCCTGTCGCGGGCGCTAGGCCTACCCACACAAGTGAGGTATAATTTTTATCCGGAGACGTGGGGGAACGCTGGGTGGAAGGAAATTTGTGGCTCCTCTCAAATTCCAGAACTTTCTGCCACAGAAATGTGAGGAACCTGTGTTTTTTTAGCCAAATTTTGAGGTTTGCAAAGGATTCTGGGTAACAGAACCTGGTCCGAGCCACACAAGTCACCCCATCTTGGATTCCCCTAGGTCTCTAGTTTTCAGAAATGCACAGGTGTGGTAGGTTTCCCTAAGTGCCGGATGAGCTACAGGCCAAAATCTACAGGTAGGCACTTTGCAAAAAACACCTCTGTTTTCTTTCAAAAAATTGGATGTGTCCACATAGCGCTTTGGGGCGCTTCCTGTCGCGGGCGCTAGGCCTACCCACACAAGTGAGGTATAATTTTTATCGGGAGACGTGGGGGAACGCTGGGTGGAAGGAAATTTGTGGCTCCTCTCAGATTCCAGAACTTTCTGCCACAGAAATGTGAGGAACCGGTGTTTTTTTAGCCAAATTTTGAGGTTTGCAAAGGATTCTGGGTAACAGAACCTGGTCCGAGCCACACAAGTCACCCCATCTTGGATTCCCCTAGGTCTCTAGTTTTCAGAAATGCACAGTTTTGGTAGGTTTCCCTAGGGGCCGGCTGAGCTACAGGCAAAAATCTACAGATAGGCACTTTGCAAAAAACACCTCTGTTTTCTTTCAAAAAATTGGATGTGTCCACGTAGCGCTTTGGGGCGTTTCCTGTCGCGGGCGGTAGCCCTACCCACAGAAGTGAGGTATCATTTTTATCGGGAGACGTGGGGGAACGCTGGGTGGAAGGAAATTTGTGGCTCCTCTCAGATTCCAGAACTTTCTGCCACAGAAATGTGAGGAACCTGTGTTTTTTTAGCCAAATTTTGAGGTTTGCAAAGGATTCTGGGTAACAGAACCTGGTCCGAGCCACACAAGTCACCCCATCTTGGATTCCCCTAGGTCTCTAGTTTTCAGAAATGCACAGGTTTGGTAGGTTTCCCTAGGTGCCGGCTGAGCTACAGGCCAAAATCTACAGGTAGGCACTTTGCAAAAAACACCTCTGTTTTCTTTCAAAAAATTGGATGTGTCCACGTTGTGCTTTGGGGCATTTCCTGTCGCGGGCACTAGGCCTATCCACACAAGTGAGGTATCATTTTTATCGGGAGACGTGGGGGAACGCTGGGTGGAAGGATATTTGTGGCTCCTCTCAGATTCCAGAACTTTCTGCCACAGAAATGTGAGGAACCTGTGTTTTTTTAGCCAAATTTTGTGGTTTGCAAAGGATTCTGGGTAACAGAACCTGGTCCGAGCCACACAAGTCACCCCATCTTGGATTCCCCTAGGTCTCTAGTTTTCAGAAATGCACAGGTGTGGTAGGTTTCCCTAGGTGCCGGCTGAGCTACAGGCCAAAATCTACAGGTAGGCACTTTGCAAAAAACACCTCTGTTTTCTTTCAAAAAATTGGATGTGTCCACGTAGCGCTTTGGGGCGTTTCCTATCGCGGGCGGTAGCCCTACCCACAGAAGTGAGGTATCATTTTTATCGGGAGACGTGGGGGAACGCTGGGTGGAAGGAAATTTGTGGCTCCTCTCAGATTCCAGAACTTTCTGCCACAGAAATGTGAGGAACCTGTCTTTTTTTAGCCAAATTTTGAGGTTTGCAAAGGATTCTGAGTAACAGAACCTGGTCCGAGCCACACAAGTCACCCCATCTTGGATTCCCCTAGGTCTCTAGTTTTCAGAAATGCACAGGTTTGGTAGGTTTCCCTAGGTGGCGGCTGAGATACTGGCCAAAATCTACAGGTAGGCACTTTGCAAAAAACACCTCTGTTTTCTTTAAAAAATTTGGATGTGCCCACATTGCGCTTTGGGGCGTTTCCTGTCGCGGGCGCTACGCCTACCCACACAAGTGAGGTATCATTTTTATCGGGAGACGTGGGGGAACGCTGGGTGGAAGGAAATTTGTGGCTCCTCTCAGATTCCAGAACTTTCTGCCACAGAAATATGAGGAACATGTGTTTTTTTAGCCAAATTTTGAGGTTTGCAAAGGATGCTGGGTAACAGAACCTGGTCCGAGCCACACAAGTCACCCCATCTTGGATTCTCCTAGGTCTCTAGTTTTCAGAAATGCACAGGTGTGGTAGGTTTCCCTAGGTGCCGGCTGAGCTACAAGCCAAAATCTACAGGTAGGCACTTTGCAAAAAACACCTCTGTTTTCTTTCAAAAAATTGGATGTGTCCACGTTGCGCTTTGGGGCGATTCCTGTCGCGGGCGCTAGGCCTACCCACACAAGTGAGGTATCTTTTTATCGGGAGACGTGGGGGAACGCTGGGTGGAAGGAAATTTGTGGCTCCTCTCAGATTCCAGAACTTTCTGCCACAGAAATGTGAGGAACCTGTGTTTTTTTAGCCATATTTTGAGGTTTGCAAAGGATTCTGGGTAACAGAACCTGGTTCGAGCCACACAAGTCACCCCATCTTGGATTCCCCTAGGTTTCTAGTTTTCAGAAATGCACAGGTTTGGTAGGTTTCCCTAGGTGCCGGCTGAGCTACAGGCCAAAATCTACAGGTAGGCACTTTGCAAAAAACACCTCTGTTTTCTTTCAAAAAAATTGGATGTGTCCACGTTGTGCTTTGGGGCGTTTCCTGTCGCGGGCACTAGGCCTACCCACACAAGTGAGGTATCATTTTTATTGGGAGACGTGGGGGAACGCTGGGTGGAAGGATATTTGTGGCTCATCTCAGATTCCAGACCTTTCTGCCACAGAAATGTGAGGAACCTGTGTTTTTTTAGCCAAATTTTGAGATTTGCAAAGGATTCTGGGTAACAGAACCTGGTCCGAGCCACACAAGTCACCCCATCTTGGATTCCCCTATGTCTCTAGTTTTCAGAAATGCACAGGTTTGGTAGGTTTCCCTAGGTGGCGGCTGAGCTACAGGCCAAAGTCTACAGGTAGGTACTTTGCAAAAAACACCTCTGTTTTCTTTCAAAAATTTGGATGTGCCCACATTGCGCTTTGGGGCGTTACCTGTCGCGGGCGCTACGCCTACCCACACAAGTGAGGTATCATTTTTATCAGGAGACGTGGGGGAACGCTGGGTGGAAGGAAATTTGTGGCTCCTCTCAGATTCCAGAACTTTCTGCCACAGAAATGTGAGGAACCGGTGTTTTTTTAGCCAAATTTTGAGGTTTGCAAAGGATTCTGGGAAACAGAACCTGGTCCGAGCCACACAAGTCACCCCATCTTGGATTCCCCTAGGTCTCTAGTTTTCAGAAATGCACAGTTTTGGTAGGTTTCCCTAGGTGCCGGCTGAGCTACAGGCAAAAATCTACAGATAGGCACTTTGCAAAAAACACCTCTGTTTTCTTTCAAAAAATTGGATGTGTCCACGTAGCGCTTTGGGGCGTTTCCTGTCGCGGGCGGTAGCCCTACCCACAGAAGTGAGGTATCATTTTTATCGGGAGACGTGGGGGAACGCTGGGTGGAAGGAAATTTGTGGCTCCTCTCAGATTCCAGAACTTTCTGCCACAGAAATGTGAGGAACCTGTGTTTTTTTAGCCAAATTTTGAGGTTTGCAAAGGATTCTGGGTAACAGAACCTGGTCCGAGCCACACAAGTCACCCCATCTTGGATTCCCCTAGGTCTCTAGTTTTCAGAAATGCACAGGTTTGGTAGGTTTCCCTAGGTGCCGGCTGAGCTACAGGCCAAAATCTACAGGTAGGCACTTTGCAAAAAACACCTCTGTTTTCTTTCAAAAAATTTGATGTGTCCACGTTGTGCTTTGGGGCATTTCCTGTCGCGGGCGCTAGGCCTATCCACACAAGTGAGGTATCATTTTTATCGGGAGACGTGGGGGAACGCTGGGTGGAAGGATATTTGTGGCTCCTCTCAGATTCCAGAACTTTCTGCCACAGAAATGTGAGGAACCTGTGTTTTTTTACCCAAATTTTGTGGTTTGCAAAGGATTCAGGGTAACAGAACCTGGTCCGAGCCACACAAGTCACCCCATCTTGGATTCCCCTAGGTCTCTAGTTTTCAGAAATGCACAGGTGTGGTAGGTTTCCCTAGGTGCCGGCTGAGCTACAGGCCAAAATCTACAGGTAGGCACTTTGCAAAAAACACCTCTGTTTTCTTTCAAAAAATTGGATGTGTCCACGTAGCGCTTTGGGGCGTTTCCTATCGCGGGCGGTAGCCCTACCCACAGAAGTGAGGTATCATTTTTATCGGGAGACGTGGGGGAACGCTGGGTGGAAGGACATTTGTGGCTCCTCTCAGATTCCAGAACTTTCTGCCACAGAAATGTGAGGAACCTGTCTTTTTTTAGCCAAATTTTGAGGTTTGCAAAGGATTCTGGATAACAGAACCTGGTCCGAGCCACACAAGTCACCCCATCTTGGATTCCCTTAGGTATCTAGTTTTCAGAAATGCACAGGTTTGGTAGGTTTCCCTAGTTGGCGGCTGAGCTACTGGCCAAAATCTACAGGTAGGCACTTTGCAAAAAACAACTCTGTTTTCTTTCAAAAATTTGGATGTGCCCACATTGCGCTTTGGGGCGTTTCCTGTCGCGGGCGCTACGCCTACCCACACAAGTGAGGTATCATTTTTATCGGGAGACGTGGGGGAACGCTGGGTGGAAGGAAATTCGTGGCTCCTCTCAGATTCCAGAACTTTCTGCCACAGAAATGTGAGGAACCTGTGTTTTTTTAGCCATATTTTGAGGTTTGCAAAGGATTCTGGGTAACAGAACCTGGTTCGAGCCACACAAGTCACCCCATCTTGGATTCTCCTAGGTCTCTAGTTTTCAGAAATGCACAGGTGTGGTAGATTTCCCTAGGTGCCGGCTGAGCTACAGGCCAAAATCTACAGGTAGGCACTTTGCAAAAAACACCTCTGTTTTCTTTCAAAAAATTGGATGTGTCCACGTAGCGCTTTGGGGCGTTTCCTATCGCGGGCGGTAGCCCTACCCACAGAAGTGAGGTATCATTTTTATCGGGAGACGTGGGGGAACGCTGGGTGGAAGGAAATTTGTGGCTCCTCTCAGATTCCAGAACTTTCTGCCACAGAAATGTGAGGAACCTGTCTTTTTTTGCCAAATTTTGAGGTTTGCAAAGGATTCTGAGTAACAGAACCTGGTCCGAGCCACACAAGTCACCCCATCTTGGATTCCCCTAGGTCTCTAGTTTTCAGAAATGCACAGGTTTGGTAGGTTTCCCTAGGTGGCGGCTGAGCTACTGGCCAAAATCTACAGGTAGGCACTTTGCAAAAAACACCTCTGTTTTCTTTCAAAAATCTGGATGTGCCCACATTGCGCTTTGGGGCGTTTCCTGTCGCGGGCGCTACGCCTACCCACACAAGTGAGGTATCATTTTTATCGGGAGACGTGGGGGAACGCTGGGTGGAAGGAAATTTGTGGCTCCTCTCAGATTCCAGAACTTTCTGCCACAGAAATATGAGGAACATGTGTTTTTTTAGCCAAATTTTGAGGTTTGCAAAGGATGCTGGGTAACAGAACCTGGTCCGAGCCACACAAGTCACCCCATCTTGGATTCTCCTAGGTCTCTAGTTTTCAGAAATGCACAGGTGTGGTAGGTTTCCCTAGGTGCCGGCTGAGCTACAGGCCAAAATCTACAGGTAGGCACTTTGCAAAAAACACCTCTGTTTTCTTTCAAAAAATTGGATGTGTCCACGTTGCGCTTTGGGGCGATTCCTGTCGCGGGCGCTAGGCCTACCCACACAAGTGAGGTATCATTTTTATCGGGGGATGTGGGAACATGCTGGGTGGAAGGAAATTTGTGGTTCCTCTCAGATTCCAGAACTTTCTGCCACAGAAATGTGAGGAACCTGTGTTTTTTTAGCCATATTTTGAGGTTTGCAAAGGATTCTGGGTAACAGAACCTGGTTCGAGCCACACAAGTCACCCCATCTTGGATTCCCCTAGGTTTCTAGTTTTCAGAAATGCACAGGTTTGGTAGGTTTCCCTAGGTGCCGGCTGAGCTACAGGCCAAAATCTACAGGTAGGCACTTTGCAAAAAACACCTCTGTTTTCTTTCAAAAAAATTGGATGTGTCCACGTTGCGCTTTGGGGCGTTTCCTCTCGCGGGCACTAGGCCTACCCACACAAGTGAGGTATCATTTTTATTGGGAGACGTGGGGGAACGCTGGGTGGAAGGACATTTGTGGCTCATCTCAGATTCCAGACCTTTCTGCCACAGAAATGTGAGGAACCTGTGTTTTTTTAGCCAAATTTTGAGATTTGCAAAGGATTCTGGGTAACAGAACCTGGTCCGAGCCACACAAGTCACCCCATCTTGGATTCCCCTATGTCTCTAGTTTTCAGAAATGCACAGGTTTGGTAGGTTTCCCTAGGTGGCGGCTGAGCTACAGGCCAAAGTCTACAGGTAGGTACTTTGCAAAAAACACCTCTGTTTTCTTTCAAAAATGTGGATGTGCCCACATTGCGCTTTGGGGCGTTACCTGTCGCGGGCGCTACGCCTACCCACACAAGTGAGGTATCATTTTTATCAGGAGACGTGGGGGAACGCTGGGTGGAAGGAAATTTGTGGCTCCTCTCAGATTCCAGAACTTTCTGCCACAGAAATGTGAGGAACCGGTTTTTTTTTAGCCAAATTTTGAGGTTTGCAAAGGATTCTGGGAAACAGAACCTGGTCCGAGCCACACAAGTCACCCCATCTTGGATTCCCCTAGGTCTCTAGTTTTCAGAAATGCACAGTTTTGGTAGGTTTCCCTAGGTGCCGGCTGAGCTACAGGCAAAAATCTACAGATAGGCACTTTGCAAAAAACACCTCTGTTTTCTTTCAAAAAATTGGATGTGTCCACGTAGCGCTTTGGGGCGTTTCCTGTCGCGGGCGGTAGCCCTACCCACAGAAGTGAGGTATCATTTTTATCGGGAGACGTGGGGGAACGCTGGGTGGAAGGAAATTTGTGGCTCCTCTCAGATTCCAGAACTTTCTGCCACAGAAATGTGAGGAACCTGTGTTTTTTTAGCCAAATTTTGAGGTTTGCAAAGGATTCTGGGTAACAGAACCTGGTCCGAGCCACACAAGTCACCCCATCTTGGATTCCCCTAGGTCTCTAGTTTTCAGAAATGCACAGGTTTGGTAGGTTTCCCTAGGTGCCGGCTGAGCTACAGGCCAAAATCTACAGGTAGGCACTTTGCAAAAAACACCTCTGTTTTCTTTCAAAAAATTGGATGTGTCCACGTTGTGCTTTGGGGCATTTCCTGTCGCGGGCGCTAGGCCTATCCACACAAGTGAGGTATCATTTTTATCGGGAGACGTGGGGGAACGCTGGGTGGAAGGATATTTGTGGCTCCTCTCAGATTCCAGAACTTTCTGCCACAGAAATGTGAGGAACCTGTGTTTTTTTACCCAAATTGTGTGGTTTGCAAAGGATTCAGGGTAACAGAACCTGGTCCGAGCCACACAAGTCACCCCATCTTGGATTCCCCTAGGTCTCTAGTTTTCAGAAATGCACAGGTGTGGTAGGTTTCCCTAGGTGCCGGCTGAGCTACAGGCCAAAATCTACAGGTAGGCACTTTGCAAAAAACACCTCTGTTTTCTTTCAAAAAATTGGATGTGTCCACGTAGCGCTTTGGGGCGTTTCCTATCGCGGGCGGTAGCCCTACCCACAGAAGTGAGGTATCATTTTTATCGGGAGACGTGGGGGAACGCTGGGTGGAAGGACATTTGTGGCTCCTCTCAGATTCCAGAACTTTCTGCCACAGAAATGTGAGGAACCTGTCTTTTTTTAGCCAAATTTTGAGGTTTGCAAAGGATTCTGGATAACAGAACCTGGTCCGAGCCACACAAGTCACCCCATCTTGGATTCCCCTAGGTATCTAGTTTTCAGAAATGCACAGGTTTGGTAGGTTTCCCTAGGTGGCGGCTGAGCTACTGGCCAAAATCTACAGGTAGGCACTTTGCAAAAAACACCTCTGTTTTCTTTAAAAAATTTGGATGTGCCCACATTGCGCTTTGGGGCGTTTCCTGTCGCGGGCGCTACGCCTACCCACACAAGTGAGGTATCATTTTTATCGGGAGACGTGGGGGAACGCTGGGTGGAAGGAAATTCGTGGCTCCTCTCAGATTCCAGAACTTTCTGCCACAGAAATGTGAGGAACCTGTGTTTTTTTAGCCATATTTTGAGGTTTGCAAAGGATTCTGGGTAACAGAACCTGGTTCGAGCCACACAAGTCACCCCATCTTGGATTCCCCTAGGTTTCTAGTTTTCAGAAATGCACAGGTTTGGTAGGTTTCCCTAGGTGCCGGCTGAGCTACAGGCCAAAATCTACAGGTAGGCACTTTGCAAAAAACACCTCTGTTTTCTTTCAAAAAAATTGGATGTGTCCACGTTGCGCTTTGGGGCGTTTCCTGTCGCGGGCACTAGGCCTACCCACACAAGTGAGGTATCATTTTTATTGGGAGACGTGGGGGAACGCTGGGTGGAAGGACATTTGTGGCTCATCTCAGATTCCAGACCTTTCTGCCACAGAAATGTGAGGAACCTGTGTTTTTTTAGCCAAATTTTGAGATTTGCAAAGGATTCTGGGTAACAGAACCTGGTCCGAGCCACACAAGTCACCCCATCTTGGATTCCCCTATGTCTCTAGTTTTCAGAAATGCACAGGTTTGGTAGGTTTCCCTAGGTGGCGGCTGAGCTACAGGCCAAAGTCTACAGGTAGGTACTTTGCAAAAAACACCTCTGTTTTCTTTCAAAAATTTGGATGTGCCCACATTGCGCTTTGGGGCGTTACCTGTCGCGGGCGCTACGCCTACCCACACAAGTGAGGTATCATTTTTATCAGGAGACGTGGGGGAACGCTGGGTGGAAGGAAATTTGTGGCTCCTCTCAGATTCCAGAACTTTCTGCCACAGAAATGTGAGGAACCGGTGTTTTTTTAGCCAAATTTTGAGGTTTGCAAAGGATTCTGGGAAACAGAACCTGGTCCGAGCCACACAAGTCACCCCATCTTGGATTCCCCTAGGTCTCTAGTTTTCAGAAATGAACAGTTTTGGTAGGTTTCCCTAGGTGCCGGCTGAGCTACAGGCAAAAATCTACAGATAGGCACTCTGCAAAAAACACCTCTGTTTTCTTTCAAAAAATTGGATGTGTCCACGTAGCGCTTTGGGGCGTTTCCTGTCGCGGGCGGTAGCCCTACCCACAGAAGTGAGGTATCATTTTTATCGGGAGACATGGGGGAACGCTGGGTGGAAGGAAATTTGTGGCTCCTCTCAGATTCCAGAACTTTCTGCCACAGAAATGTGAGGAACCTGTGTTTTTTTAGCCAAATTTTGAGGTTTGCAAAGGATTCTGGGTAACAGAACCTGGTCCGAGCCACACAAGTCACCCCATCTTGGATTCCCCTAGGTCTCTAGTTTTCAGAAATGCACAGGTTTGGTAGGTTTCCCTAGGTGCCGGCTGAGCTACAGGCCAAAATCTACAGGTAGGCACTTTGCAAAAAACACCTCTGTTTTCTTTCAAAAAATTGGATGTGTCCACGTTGTGCTTTGGGGCATTTCCTGTCGCGGGCGCTAGGCCTATCCACACAAGTGAGGTATCATTTTTATCGGGAGACGTGGGGGAACGCTGGGTGGAAGGATATTTGTGGCTCCTCTCAGATTCCAGAACTTTCTGCCACAGAAATGTGAGGAACCTGTGTTTTTTTACCCAAATTTTGTGGTTTGCAAAGGATTCAGGGTAACAGAACCTGGTCCGAGCCACACAAGTCACCCCATCTTGGATTCCCCTAGGTCTCTAGTTTTCAGAAATGCACAGGTGTGGTAGGTTTCCCTAGGTGCCGGCTGAGCTACAGGCCAAAATCTACAGGTAGGCACTTTGCAAAAAACACCTCTGTTTTCTTTCAAAAAATTGGATGTGTCCACGTAGCGCTTTGGGGCGTTTCCTATCGCGGGCGGTAGCCCTACCCACAGAAGTGAGGTATCATTTTTATCGGGAGACGTGGGGGAACGCTGGGTGGAAGGACATTTGTGGCTCCTCTCAGATTCCAGAACTTTCTGCCACAGAAATGTGAGGAACCTGTCTTTTTTTAGCCAAATTTTGAGGTTTGCAAAGGATTCTGGATAACAGAACCTGGTCCGAGCCACACAAGTCACCCCATCTTGGATTCCCCTAGGTATCTGGTTTTCAGAAATGCACAGGTTTGGTAGGTTTCCCTAGGTGGTGGCTGAGCTACTGGCCAAAATCTACAGGTAGGCACTTTGCAAAAAACACCTCTGTTTTCTTTCAAAAATTTGGATGTGCCCACATTGCGCTTTGGGGCGTTTCCTGTCGCGGGCGCTACGCCTACCCACACAAGTGAGGTATCATTTTTATCGGGAGACGTAGGGGAACGCTGGGTGGAAGGAAATTCGTGGCTCCTCTCAGATTCCAGAACTTTCTGCCACAGAAATATGAGGAACATGTGTTTTTTTAGCCAAATTTTGAGGTTTGCAAAGGATGCTGGGTAACAGAACCTGGTCCGAGCCACACAAGTCACCCCATCTTGGATTCTCCTAGGTCTCTAGTTTTCAGAAATGCACAGGTGTGGTAGGTTTCCCTAGGTGCCGGCTGAGCTACATGCCAAAATCTACAGGTAGGCACTTTGCAAAAAACACCTCTGTTTTCTTTCAAAAAATTGGATGTGTCCACGTTGCGCTTTGGGGCGATTCCTGTCGCGGGCGCTAGGCCTACCCACACAAGTGAGGTATCATTTTTATCGGGGGATGTGGTAACATGCTGGGTGGAAGGAAATTTGTGGTTCCTCTCAGATTCCAGAACTTTCTGCCACAGAAATGTGAGGAACCTGTGTTTTTTTAGCCATATTTTGAGGTTTGCAAAGGATTCTGGGTAACAGAATCTGGTCCGAGCCACACAAGTCACCCCATCTTGGATTCCCCTAGGTTTCTAGTTTTCAGAAATGCACAGGTTTGGTAGGTTTCCCTAGGTGCCGGCTGAGCTACAGGCCAAAATCTACAGGTAGGCACTTTGCAAAAAACACCTCTGTTTTCTTTCAAAAAAATTGGATGTGTCCACGTTGCGCTTTGGGGCGTTTCCTGTCGCGGGCACTAGGCCTACCCACACAAGTGAGGTATCATTTTTATTGGGAGACGTGGGGGAACGCTGGGTGGAAGGACATTTGTGGCTCATCTCAGATTCCAGACCTTTCTGCCACAGAAATGTGAGGAACCTGTGTTTTTTTAGCCAAATTTTGAGGTTTGCAAAGGTTTCTGGGTAACAGAACCTGGTCCGAGCCACACAAGTCACCCCATCTTGGATTCCCCTAGGTTTCTAGTTTTCAGAAATGCACAGGTTTGGTAGGTTTCCCTAGGTGCCGGCTGAGCTACAGGCCAAAATCTACAGGTAGGCACTTTGCAAAAAACACCTCTGTTTTCTTTCAAAAAAATTGGATGTGTCCACGTTGCGCTTTGGGGCATTTCCTGTCGCGGGCACTAGGCCTACCCCCACAAGTGAGGTATCATTTTTATTGGGAGACGTGGGGGAACGCTGGGTGGAAGGACATTTGTGGCTCATCTCAGATTCCAGACCTTTCTGCCACAGAAATGTGAGGAACCTGTGTTTTTTTAGCCAAATTTTGAGGTTTGCAAAGGATTCTGGGTAACAGAACCTGGTCCGAGCCACACAAGTCACCCCATCTTGGATTCCCCTATGTCTCTAGTTTTCAGAAATGCACAGGTTTGGTAGGTTTCCCTAGGTGGCGGCTGAGCTACAGGCCAAAGTCTACAGGTAGGTACTTTGCAAAAAACACCTCTGTTTTCTTTCAAACATTTGGATGTGCCCACATTGCGCTTTGGGGCGTTACCTGTCGCGGGCGCTACGCCTACCCACACAAGTGAGGTATCATTTTTATCAGGAGACGTGGGGGAACGCTGGGTGGAAGGAAATTTGTGGCTCCTCTCAGATTCCAGAACTTTCTGCCACAGAAATGTGAGGAACCGGTGTTTTTTTAGCCAAATTTTGAGGTTTGCAAAGGATTCTGGGTAACAGAACCTGGTCCGAGCCACACAAGTCACCCCATCTTGGATTCCCCTAGGTCTCTAGTTTTTAGAAATGCACAGTTTTGGTAGGTTTCCCTAGGTGCCGGCTGAGCTACAGGCAAAAATCTACAGATAGGCACTTTGCAAAAAACACCTCTGTTTTCTTTCAAAAAATTGGATGTGTCCACGTAGCGCTTTGGGGCGTTTCCTGTCGCGGGCGGTAGCCCTACCCACAGAAGTGAGGTATCATTTTTATCGGGAGACGTGGGGGAACGCTGGGTGGAAGGAAATTTGTGGCTCCTCTCAGATTCCAGAACTTTCTGCCACAGAAATGTGAGGAACCTGTGTTTTTTTAGCCAAATTTTGAGGTTTGCAAAGGATTCTGGGTAACAGAACCTGGTCCGAGCCACACAAGTCACCCCATCTTGGATTCCCCTAGGTCTCTAGTTTTCAGAAATGCACAGATTTGGTAGGTTTCCCTACGTGCCGGCTGAGCTACAGGCCAAAATCTACAGGTAGGCACTTTGCAAAAAACACCTCTGTTTTCTTTCAAAAAATTGGATGTGTCCACGTTGTGCTTTGGGGCATTTCCTGTCACGGGCGCTAGGCCTATCCACACAAGTGAGGTATCATTTTTATCGGGAGACGTGGGGGAACGCTGGGTGGAAGGATATTTGTGGCTCCTCTCAGATTCCAGAACTTTCTGCCACAGAAATGTGAGGAACCTGTGTTTTTTTACCCAAATTTTGTGGTTTGCAAAGGATTCTGGGTAACAGAACCTGGTCCGAGCCACACAAGTCACCCCATCTTGGATTCCCCTAGGTCTCTAGTTTTCAGAAATGCACAGGTGTGGTAGGTTTCCCTAGGTGCCGGCTGAGCTACAGGCCAAAATCTACAGGTAGGCACTTTGCAAAAAACACCTCTGTTTTCTTTCAAAAAATTGGATGTGTCCACGTAGCGCTTTGGGGCGTTTCCTATCGCGGGCGGTAGCCCTACCCACAGAAGTGAGGTATCATTTTTATCGGGAGACGTGGGGGAACGCTGGGTGGAAGGACATTTGTGGCTCCTCTCAGATTCCAGAACTTTCTGCCACAGAAATGTGAGGAACCTGTCTTTTTTTAGCCAAATTTTGAGGTTTGCAAAGGATTCTGGGTAACAGAACCTGGTCCGAGCCACACAAGTCACCCCATCTTGGATTCCCCTAGGTCTCTAGTTTTCAGAAATGCACAGGTTTGGTAGGTTTCCCTAGGTGGCGGCTGAGCTACTGGCCAATATCTACAGGTAGGCACTTTGCAAAAAACACCTCTGTTTTCTTTCAAAAATTTGGATGTGCCCACATTGCGCTTTGGGGCGTTTCCTGTCGCGGGCGCTACGCCTACCCACACAAGTGAGGTATCATTTTTATCGGGAGACGTGGGGGAACGCTGGGTGGAAGGAAATTTGTGGCTCCTCTCAGATTCCAGAACTTTCTGCCACAGAAATATGAGGAACATGTGTTTTTTTTAGCCAAATTTTGAGGTTTGCAAAGGATGCTGGGTAACAGAACCTGTTCCGAGCCACACAAGTCACCCCATCTTGGATTCTCCTAGGTCTCTAGTTTTCAGAAATGCACAGGTGTGGTAGGTTTCCCTAGGTGCCGGCTGAGCTACAGGCCAAAATCTACAGGTAGGCACTTTGCAAAAAACACCTCTGTTTTCTTTCAAAAAATTGGATGTGTCCACGTTGCGCTTTGGGGCGATTCCTGTCGCGGGCGCTAGGCCTACCCACACAAGTGAGGTATCATTTTTATCGGGAGACGTGGGGGAACGCTGGGTGGAAGGACATTTGTGGCTCCTCTCAGATTCCAGAACTTTCTGCCACAGAAATGTGAGGAACCTGTCTTTTTTTAGCCAAATTTTGAGGTTTGCAAAGGATTCTGGGTAACAGAACCTGGTCCGAGCCACACAAGTCACACCATCTTGGATTCCCCTAGGTCTCTAGTTTTCAGAAATGCACAGGTTTGGTAGGTTTCCCTAGGTGGCGGCTGAGCTACTGGCCAATATCTACAGGTAGGCACTTTGCAAAAAACACCTCTGTTTTCTTTCAAAAATTTGGATGTGCCCACATTGCGCTTTGGGGCGTTTCCTGTCGCGGGCGCTACGCCTACCCACACAAGTGAGGTATCATTTTTATCGGGAGACGTGGGGGAACGCTGGGTGGAAGGAAATTTGTGGCTCCTCTCAGATTCCAGAACTTTCTGCCACAGAAATATGAGGAACATGTGTTTTTTTAGCCAAATTTTGAGGTTTGCAAAGGATGCTGGGTAACAGAACCTGGTCCGAGCCACACAAGTCACCCCATCTTGGATTCTCCTAGGTCTCTAGTTTTCAGAAATGCACAGGTGTGGTAGGTTTCCCTAGGTGCCGGCTGAGCTACAGGCCAAAATCTACAGGTAGGCACTTTGCAAAAAACACCTCTGTTTTCTTTAAAAAAATTGGATGTGTCCACGTTGCGCTTTGGGGCGATTCCTGTCGCGGGCGCTAGGCCTACCCACACAAGTGAGGTATCATTTTTATCGGGGGATGTGGTAACATGCTGGGTGGAAGGAAATTTGTGGTTCCTCTCAGATTCCTGAACTTTCTGCCACAGAAATGTGAGGAACCTGTGTTTTTTTAGCCATATTTTGAGGTTTGCAAAGGATTCTGGGTAACAGAACCTGGTCCGAGCCACACAAGTCACCCCATCTTGGATTCCCCTAGGTTTCTAGTTTTCAGAAATGCACAGGTTTGGTAGGTTTCCCTAGGTGCCGGCTGAGCTACAGGCCAAAATCTACAGGTAGGCACTTTGCAAAAAACACCTCTGTTTTCTTTCAAAAAAATTGGATGTGTCCACGTTGCGCTTTGGGGCGTTTCCTGTCGCGGGCACTAGGCCTACCCACACAAGTGAGGTATCATTTTTATTGGGAGACGTGGGGGAACGCTGGGTGGAAGGACATTTGTGGCTCATCTCAGATTCCAGACCTTTCTGCCACAGAAATGTGAGGAACCTGTGTTTTTTTAGCCAAATTTTGAGGTTTGCAAAGGATTCTGGGTAACAGAACCTGGTCCGAGCCACACAAGTCACCCCATCTTGGATTCCCCTATGTCTCTAGTTTTCAGAAATGCACAGGTTTGGTAGGTTTCCCTAGGTGGCGGCTGAGCTACAGGCCAAAGTCTACAGGTAGGTACTTTGCAAAAAACACCTCTGTTTTCTTTAAAAAATTTGGATGTGCCCACATTGCGCTTTGGGGCGTTTCCTGTCGCGGGCGCTACGCCTACCCACACAAGTGAGGTATTATTTTTATCAGGAGACGTGGGGGAACGCTGGGTGGAAGAAAATTTGTGGCTCCTCTCAGATTCCAGAACTTTCTGCCACAGAAATATGAGGAACCGGTGTTTTTTTAGCCAAATTTTGAGGTCTGCAAAGGATTCTGGGTAACAGAACCTGGTCCGAGCCACACAAGTCACCCCATCTTGGATTCCCCTAGGTCTCTAGTTTTCAGAAATGAACAGTTTTGGTAGGTTTCCCTAGGTGCCGGCTGAGCTACAGGCAAAAATCTACAGATAGGCACTTTGCAAAAAACACCTCTGTTTTCTTTCTAAAAATTGGATGTGTCCACGTAGCGCTTTGGGGCGTTTCCTGTCGCGGGCGGTAGCCCTACCCACAGAAGTGAGGTATCATTTTTATCGGGAGACGTGGGGGAACGCTGGGTGGAAGGAAATTTGTGGCTCCTCTCAGATTCCAGAACTTTCTGCCACAGAAATGTGAGGAACCTGTGTTTTTTTAGCCACATTTTGAGGTTTGCAAAGGATTCTGGGTAACAGAACCTGGTCCGAGCCACACAAGTCACCCCATCTTGGATAACCCTAGGTCTCTAGTTTTTAGAAATGACAGGTTTGGTAGGTTTCCCTAGGTGGCGGCTGAACTACAGGCCAAAATCTACAGGTAGGCACTTTGCAAAAAACACCTCTGCTTTCTTTAAAAAAATTGGATGTGTCCACGTTGCGCTTTGGGGCGTTTCCTGTCGCGGGCGCTAGGCCTACCCACACAAGTGAGGTATCATTTTTATCGGGAGACATGGGGGAGCGCTGGGTGGAAGGAAATTTGTGGCTCCTCTCAGATTCCAGAACTTTCTGCCACAGAAATTTGAGGAAAATGTGTTTTTTAGCCAAATTTTGAGGTTTGCAAAGGATTCTGGGTAACAGAATCTGGTCCGAGCCCCACAAGTCACCCCATCTTGGATTCCCCTAGGTTTCTAGTTTTCAGAAATGCACAGGTTTGGTAGGTTTCCATAGGTGCCGGCTGAGCTACAGGCCAAAATCTACAGGTAGGCACTTTGCAAAAAACACCTCTGTTTTCTTTCAAAAAATTGGATGTGTCCACGTTGCGCTTTGGGGCGTTTCCTGTCACGGGCACTAGGCCTACCCACACAAGTGAGGAATCCTTTTTATTGGGAGACGTGGGGGAACGCTGGGTGGAAGGAAATTTGTGGCTCATCTCAGATTCCAGCACTTTCTGCCACAGAAATGTGAGGAACCTGTCTTTTTTTAGCCACATTTTGAGGTTTGCAAAGGATTCTGGGTAACAGAACCTGGTCCGAGCCACACAAGTCACCCCATCTTGGATTCCCCTAGGTCTCTAGTTTTCAGAAATACACAGGTGTGGTAGGTTTCCCTAGGTGGCGGCTGAGCTACAGGCCAAAATCCACAGTTAGGCACTTTGCAAAAAACACCTCTGTTTTCTTTCAAAAATTTGCATGTGTCCACGTTGCGCTTTGGGGCGTTTCCTGTCGCGGGCGCTAGGGTACCCACTCAAGTGAGGTATCATTTTTATCGGGAGACGTGGGGGAACGCTGGGTGGAAGGAAATTTGTGGCTCCTCTCAGATTCCAGAACTTTCTGCCACAGAAATTTGAGGAACATGTGTTTTTTAGCCAAATTTTGAGGTTTGCAAAGGATTCTGGGTAACAGAACCTGGTCCGAGCCACACAAGTCACCCCATCTTGGATTCCCCTAGGTGTCTAGTTTTCAGAAATGCACAGGTTTGGTAGGTTTCCCTAGGTGCCGGCTGAGCTACAGGCCAAAATCTACAGGTAGGCACTTTGAAAAAACACCTCTGTTTTCTTTAAAAAAATTGGATGTGTCCACGTTGCGCTTTAGGGCGTTTCCTGTCGCGGGCGCTAGGCCTACCCACACAAGTGAGGTATCATTTTTATCGGGAGACTTGGGGGAACGCTGGGTGGAAGGAAATTTGTGGCTCCTCTCAGATTCCAGAACTTTCTGCCACAGAAATGTGAGGAACATGTGTTTTTTTAGCCAAATTTTGAGGTTTGCAAAGGATTCTGGGTAACAGAACCTGGTCCGAGCCACACAAGTCACCCCATCTTGGATTCCCCTAGGTCTCTAGTTTTCAGAAATGCACAGGTTTGGTAGGTTTTCCTAGGTGGCGGTTGAGCTACAGGCCAAAATCTACAGGTAGGCACTTTGCAAAAAACACCTCTGTTTTCTTTAAAAAATTTGGATGTGCCCACATTGCGCTTTGGGGCGTTTCCTGACGCGGGCGCTAGGCCTACCCACACAAGTGAGGTATCACTTTTATCGGGAGATGTGAGGGAACGCTGGGTGGAAGGAAATTTGTGGCTCCTCTCAGATTCCAGAACTTTCTGCCACAGAAATGTGAGAAACAGGTGTATTTTTAGCCAAATTTTGAGGTTTGCAAAGGATTCTGGGTAACAGAACCTGGTCTGAGGCACACAAGTCACCCCATCTTGGATTCCCCTAGGTCTCTAGTTTTCAGAAATACACAGGTGTGGTAGGTTTCCCTAGGTGGCGGCTGAGCTACAGGCCAAAATCCACAGGTAGGCACTTTGCAAAGTGTTTTCTTTCAAAAATTTGCATGTGTCCACGTTGCGCTTTGGGGCGTTTCCTGTCACGGGCGCTAGGCCTACCCACACAAGTGAGGTATAATTTTTATCGGGAGACGTGAGGGAACGCTGGGTGGAAGGAAATTTGTGGCTCCTCTCAAATTCCAGAACTTTCTGCCACAGAAATGTGAGGAACCTGTGTTTTTTTAGCCAAATTTTGAGGTTTGCAAAGGATTCTGGGTAACAGAACCTGGTCCGAGCCACACAAGTCACCCCATCTTGGATTCCCCTAGGTCTCTAGTTTTCAGAAATGCACAGGTGTGGTAGGTTTCCCTAGGTGCCGGATGAGCTACAGGCCAAAATCTACAGGTAGGCACTTTGCAAAAAACACCTCTGTTTTCTTTAAAAAAATTGGATGTGTCCACATTGCGCTTTGGGGCGTTTCCTGTCGCGGGCTCTACGCCTACCCACACAAGTGAGTTATAATTTTTATCGGGAGACGTGGGGGAACGCTGGGTTGAAGGAAATTTGTGGCTCCTCTCAGATTCCAGAACTTTCTGCCACAGAAATGTGAGGAACCGGTGTTTTTTTAGCCAAATTTTGAGGTTTGCAAAGAATTCTGGGTAACAGAACCTGGTCCGAGCCACACAAGTCACCCCATCTTGGATTCCCCTAGGTCTCTAGTTTTCAGAAATGCACAGTTTTGGTTGGTTTCCCTAGGTGCCGGCTGAGCTACAGGCAAAAATCTACAGATAGGCACTTTGCAAAAAACACCTCTGTTTTCTTTCCAAAAATTGGATGTGTCCACGTAGCGCTTTGGGGCGTTTCCTGTCGCGGGCGGTAGCCCTACCCACAGAAGTGAGGTATCATTTTTATCGGGAGACGTGGGGGAACGCTGGGTGGAAGGAAATTTGTGGCTCCTCTCAGATTCCAGAACTTTCTGCCACAGAAATGTGAGGAACCTGTGTTTTTTTAGCCAAATTTTGAGGTTTGCAAAGGATTCTGGGTAACAGAACCTGGTCCGAGCCACACAAGTCACCCCATCTTGGATTCCCCTAGGTCTCTAGTTTTCAGAAATGCACAGGTTTGGTAGGTTTCCCTAGGTGCCGGCTGAGCTACAGGCCAAAATCTACAGGTAGGCACTTTGCAAAAAACACCTCTGTTTTCTTTCAAAAAATTGGATGTGTCCACGTTGTGCTTTGGGGCATTTCCTGTCGCGGGCGCTAGGCCTATCCACACAAGTGAGGTATCATTTTTATCGGGAGACATGGGGGAGCGCTGGGTGGAAGGAAATTTGTGGCTCCTCTCAGATTCCAGAACTTTCTGCCACAGAAATTTGAGGAACATGTGTTTTTTTAGCCAAATTTTGAGGTTTGCAAAGGATTCTGGGTAACAGAACCTGGTCCGAGCCACACAAGTCACCCCATCTTGGATTCCCCTAGGTCTCTAGTTTTCAGAAATGCACAGGTTTGGTAGGTTTCCCTAGGTGGCGGCTGAGCTACTGTCCAAAATCTACAGGTAGGCACTTTGCAAAAAACACCTCTGTTTTCTTTCAAAAATTTGGATGTGCCCACATTGCGCTTTGGGGCGTTTCCTGTCGCGGGCGCTACGCCTACCCACACAAGTGAGGTATCATTTTTATCGGGAGACGTGGGGGAACGCTGGGTGGAAGGAAATTTGTGGCTCCTCTCAGATTCCAGAACTTTCTGCCACAGAAATATGAGGAACATGTGTTTTTTTAGCCAAATTTTGAGGTTTGCAAAGGATGCTGGGTAACAGAACCTGGTCCGAGCCACACAAGTCACCCCATCTTGGATTCTCCTAGGTCTCTAGTTTTCAGAAATGCACAGGTGTGGTAGGTTTCCCTAGGTGCCGGCTGAGCTACAGGCCAAAATCTACAGGTAGGCACTTTGCAAAAAACACCTCTGTTTTCTTTCAAAAAATTGGATGTGTCCACGTTGCGCTTTGGGGCGATTCCTGTCGCGGGCGCTAGGCCTACCCACACAAGTGAGGTATCATTTTTATCGGGGGATGTGGGGACATGCTGAATGGAAGGAAATTTGTGGTTCCTCTCAGATTCCAGAACTTTCTGCCACAGAAATGTGAGGAACCTGTGTTTTTTTAGCCATATTTTGAGGTTTGCAAAGGATTCTGGGTAACAGAACCTGGTCCGAGCCACACAAGTCACCCCATCTTGGATTCCCCTAGGTTTCTAGTTTTCAGAAATGCACAGGTTTGGTAGGTTTCCCTAGGTGCCGGCTGAGCTACAGGCCAAAATCTACAGGTAGGCACTTTGCAAAAAACACCTCTGTTTTCTTTCAAAAAAATTGGATGTGTCCACGTTGCGCTTTAGGGCGTTTCCTGTCGCGGGCATTAGGCCTACCCACACAAGTGAGGTATCATTTTTATTGGGAGACGTGGGGGAACGCTGGGTGGAAGGACATTTGTGGCTCATCTCAGATTCCAGAACTTTCTGCCACAGAAATGTGAGGAACCTGTGTTTTTTTAGCCAAATTTTGAGGTTTGCAAAGGATTCTGGGTAACAGAACCTGGTCCGAGCCACAGAAGTCACCCCATCTTGGATTCCCCTAGGTCTCTAGTTTTCAGAAATGCACAGGTTTGGTAGGGTTCCCTAGGTGGCGGCTGAGCTACAGGCCAAAGTCTACAGGTAGGTACTTTGCAAAAGACACCTCTGTTTTCTTTAAAAAATTTGGATGTGCTCACATTGCGCTTTGGGGCGTTTCCTGTCGCGGGCGCTACGCCTACCCACACAAGTGAGGTATCATTTTTATCAGGAGACGTGGGGGAACGCTGGGTGGAAGGAAATTTGTGGCTCCTCTCAGATTCCAGAACTTTCTGCCACAGAAATATGAGGAACATGTGTTTTTTTAGCCATATTTTGAGGTTTGCAAAGGATTCTGGGTAACAGAACCTGGTCCGAGCCACACAAGTCACCCCATCTTGGATTCCCCTAGGTTTCTAGTTTTCAGAAATGCACAGGTTTGGTAGGTTTCCCTAGGTGCCGGCTGAGCTACAGGCCAAAATCTACAGGTAGGCACTTTGCAAAAAACACCTCTGTTTTCTTTCAAAAAATTGGATGTGTCCACGTTGCGCTTTGGGGCGATTCCTGTCGCGGGCGCTAGGCCTACCCACACAAGTGAGGTATCATTTTTATCGGGGGATGTGAGGGAACGCTGGGTGGAAGGAAATTTGTAGTTCCTCTCAGATTCCAGAACTTTCTGCCACAGAAATGTGAGGAACCTGTGTTTTTTTAGCCAAATTTTGAGGTTTGCAAAGGATTCTGGGTAACAGAACCTGGTCCGAGCCACACAAGTCACCCCATCTTGGATTCCCCTAGGTCTCTAGTTTTCAGAAATGCACAGGTTTGGTAGGTTTCCCTAGGTGCCGGCTGAGCTACAGGCCAAAATCTACAGGTAGGCACTTTGCAAAAAACACCTCTGTTTTCTTTAAAAAAATTGGATGTGTCCACGTTGTGCTTTGGGGCATTTCCTGTCGCGGGCGCTAGGCCTATCCACACAAGTGAGGTATCATTTTTATCGGGAGACGTGGGGGAACGCTGGGTGGAAGGATATTTGTGGCTCCTCTCAGATTCCAGAACTTTCTGCCACCGAAATGTGAGGAACCTGTGTTTTTTTAGCCAAATTTTGTGGTTTGCAAAGGATTCTGGGTAACAGAACCTGGTCCGAGCCACACAAGTCACCCCATCTTGGATTCCCCTAGGTCTCTAGTTTTCAGAAATGCACAGGTGTGGTAGGTTTCCCTAGGTGCCGGCTGAGCTACAGGCCAAAATCTACAGGTAGGCACTTTGCAAAAAACACCTCTGTTTTCTTTCAAAAAATTGGATGTGTCCACGTAGCGCTTTGGGGCGTTTCCTATCGCGGGCGGTAGCCCTACCCACAGAAGTGAGGTATCATTTTTATCGGGAGACGTGGGGGAACGCTGGGTGGAAGGAAATTTGTGGCTCCTCTCAGATTCCAGAACTTTCTGCCACAGAAATGTGAGGAACCTGTCTTTTTTTAGCCAAATTTTGAGGTTTGCAAAGGATTCTGGGTAACAGAACCTGGTCCGAGCCACACAAGTCACCCCATCTTGGATTCCCCTAGGTCTCTAGTTTTCAGAAATGCACAGGTTTGGTAGGTTTCCCTAGGTGGCGGCTGAGCTACTGGCCAAAATCTACAGGTAGGCACTTTGCAAAAAACACCTCTGTTTTCTTTCAAAAAATTGGATGTGTCCACGTTGCGCTTTGGGGCGATTCCTGTCGCGGGCGCTAGGCCTACCCACACAAGTGAGGTATCATTTTTATCGGGGGATGTGGGGACATGCTGGGTGGAAGGAAATTTGTGGTTCCTCTCAGATTCCAGAACTTTCTGCCACAGAAATGTGAGGAACCTGTGTTTTTTTAGCCATATTTTGAGGTTTGCAAAGGATTCTGGGTAACAGAACCTGGTCCGAGCCACACAAGTCACCCCATCTTGGATTCCCCTAGGTTTCTAGTTTTCAGAAATGCACAGGTTTGGTAGGTTTCCATAGGTGCCGGCTGAGCTACAGGCCAAAATCTACAGGTAGGCACTTTGCAAAAAACACCTCTGTTTTCTTTCAAAAAAATTGGATGTGTCCACGTTGCGCTTTGGGGCGTTTCCTGTCGCGGGCACTAGGCCTACCCACACAAGTGAGGTATCATTTTTATTGGGAGACGTGGGGGAATGCTGGGTGGAAGGAAATTTGTGGCTCATCTCAGATTCCAGACCTTTCTGCCACAGAAATGTGAGGAACCTGTGTTTTTTTAGCCAAATTTTGAGGTTTGCAAAGGATTCTGGGTAACAGAACCTGGTCCGAGCCACACAAGTCACCCCATCTTGGATTCTCCTATGTCTTTAGTTTTCAGAAATGCACAGGTTTGGTAGGTTTCCCTAGGTGGCGGCTGAGCTACAGGCCAAAGTCTACAGGTAGGTACTTTGCAAAAAACACCTCTGTTTTCTTTCAAAAATTTGGATGTGCCCACATTGCGCTTTGGGGCGTTTCCTGTCGCGGGCGCTACGCCTACCCACACAAGTGAGGTATCATTTTTATCAGGAGACGTGGGGGAACGCTGGGTGGAAGGAAATTTGTGGCTCCTCTCAGATTCCAGAACTTTCTACCACAGAAATATGAGGAACATGTGTTTTTTTAGCCAAATTTTGAGGTTTGCAAAGGATGCTGGGTAACAGAACCTGGTCCGAGCCACACAAGTCACCCCATCTTGGATTCCCCTAGGTCTCTAGTTTTCAGAAATGCACAGGTGTGGTAGGTTTCCCTAAGTGCCGGCTGAGCTACAGGCCAAAATCTACACGTAGGCACTTTGCAAAAAACACCTCTGTTTTCTTTCAAAAAATTGGATGTGTCCACGTTGCGCTTTGGGGCGTTTCCTCTCGCGGGCACTAGGCCTTCCCACACAAGTGAGGTATCATTTTTATCGGGGGATGTGAGGGAACGCTGGGTGGAAGGAAATTTGTGGTTCCTCTCAGATTCCAGAACTTTCTGCCACAGAAATGTGAGGAACCTGTGTTTTTTTAGCCAAATTTTGAGGTTTGCAAAGGATTCTGGGTAACAGAACCTGGTCCGAGCCACACAAGTCACCCCATCTTGGATAACCCTAGGTCTCTAGTTTTTAGAAATGACAGGTTTGGTAGGTTTCCCTAGGTGGCGGCTGAGCTACAGGCCAAAATCTACAGGTAGGCACTTTGAAAAAACACCTCTGTTTTCTTTCAAAAAATTGGATGTGTCCACGTTGCGCTTTGGGGAGTTTCCTGTCGCGGGCGCTAGGCCTACCCACACAAGTGAGGTATCATTTTTATCGGGAGACTTGGGGGAACGCTGGGTGGAAGGAAATTTGTGGCTCCTCTCAGATTCCAGAACTTTCTGCCACAGAAATGTGAGGAACATGTGTTTTTTTAGCCAAATTTTGAGCTTTGCAAAGGATTCTAGGTAATAGAACCTGGTCCGAGCCACACAAGTCACCCCATCTTGGATTCCCCTAGGTCTCTAGTTTTCAGAAATGCACAGGTTTGGTAGGTTTCCCTAGGTGCCGGGTGACCCAGAGGCCAAAATCTACAGGTAGGCACTTTGCAAAAAACACCTCTGTTTTTTTTCAAAAAATTGGATGTGTCCACATTGCGCTTTGGGGCGTTTCCTGTCGCGGGCGCTAGGCCTACCCACACAAGTGAGGTATAATTTTTATCGGGAGACGTGAGGGAACGCTGGGTGGAAGGAAATTTGTGGCTCCTCTTAAATTCCAGAACTTTCTGCCACAGAAATGTGAGGAACCTGTATTTTTTTAGCCAAATCTTGAGGTTTGCAAAGGATTCTGGGTAACAGAACCTGGTCCGAGCCACACAAGTCACCCCATCTTGGATTCCCCTAGGTCTCTAGTTTTCAGAAATGCACAGGTGTGGTAGGTTTCCCTAGGTGCCGGATGAGCTACAGGCCAAAATCTACAGGTAGGCACTTTGCAAAAAACACCTCTGTTTTCTTTCAAAAAATTGGATGTGTCCACGTTGTGCTTTGGGGCGTTTCCTGTCACGGGCGCTAGGCCTACCCACACAAGTGAGGTACAATTTTTATCGGGAGACGTGGGGGAACGCTGGGTGGAAGGAAATTTGTGGCTCCTCTAAGATTCCAGAACTTTCTGCCACAGAAATGTGAGGAACCGGTGTTTTTTTAGCCAAGTTTTGAGGTTTGCAAAGGATTCTGGGTAACAGAACCTGGTCCGAGCCACACAAGTCACCCCATCTTGGATTCCCCTAGGTCTCTAGTTTTCCGAAATGCACAGTTTTGGTAGGTTTCCCTAGGTGCCGGCTGATCTACAGGCCAAAATCTACAGATAGGCACTTTGCAAAAAACACCTCTGTTTTCTTTCAAAAAATTGGATGTGTCCACGAAGCGCTTTGGGGCGTTTCCTGTCGCGGGCGGTAGCCCTACCCACAGAAGTGAGGTATCATTTTTATAGGGAGACGTGGGGGAACGCTGGGTGGAAGGAAATTTGTGGCTCCTCTCAGATTCCAGAACTTTCTGCCACAGAAATGTGAGGAACCTGTGTTTTTTTAGCCAAATTTTGAGGTTTGCAAAGGATTCTGGGTAACAGAACCTGGTCCGAGCCACACAAGTCACCCCATCTTGGATTCCCCTAGGTCTCTAGTTTTCAGAAATGCACAGGTTTGGTAGGTTTCCCTAGGTGCCGGCTGAGCTACAGGCCAAAATCTACAGGTAGGCACTTTGCAAAAAACACCTCTGTTTTCTTTCAAAAAATTGGATGTGTCCACGTTGTGCTTTGGGGCATTTCCTGTCGCGGGCGCTAGGCCTATCCACACAAGTGAGGTATCATTTTTATCGGGAGACGTGGGGGAACGCTGGGTGGAAGGATATTTGTGGCTCCTCTCAGATTCCAGAACTTTCTGCCACAGAAATGTGAGGAACCTGTGTTTTTTTAGCCAAATTTTGTGGTTTACAAAGGATTCTGGGTAACAGAACCTGGTCCGAGCCACACAAGTCACCCCATCTTGGATTCCCCTAGGTCTCTAGTTTTCAGAAATGCACAGGTGTGGTAGGTTTCCCAAGGTGCCGGCTGAGCTACAGGCCAAAATCTACAGGTAGGCACTTTGCAAAAAACACCTCTGTTTTCTTTCAAAAAATTGGATGTGTCCACGTAGCGCTTTGGGGCGTTTCCTATCGCGGGCGGTAGCCCTACCCACAGAAGTGAGGTATCATTTTTATCGGGAGACGTGGGGGAACGCTGGGTGGAAGGAAATCTGTGGCTCCTCTCAGATTCCAGAACTTTCTGCCACAGAAATGTGAGGAACCTGTGTTTTTTTAGCTAAATTTTGAGGTTTGCAAAGGATTCTGGGTAACAGAACCTGGTCCGAGGCACACAAGTCACCCCATCTTGTATTCCCCTAGGTCTCTAGTTTTCAGAAATGCACAGGTTTGGTAGGTTTCCCTAGGTGGCGGCTGAGCTACTGGCCAAAATCTACAGGTAGGCACTTTGCAAAAAACACCTCTGTTTTCTTTCAAAAATTTGGATGTGCCCACATTGCGCTTTGGGGCGTTTCCTGTCGCAGGCGCTACGCGTACCCACACAAGTGAGGTATCATTTTTATCGGGAGACGTGGGGGAACGCTGGGTGGAAGGAAATTTGTGGCTCCTCTCAGATTCCAGAACTTTCTGCCACAGAAATATGAGGAACATGTGTTTTTTTAGCCAAATTTTGAGGTTTGCAAAGGATGCTGGGTAACAGAACCTGGTCCGAGCCACACAAGTCACCCCATCTTGGATTCTCCTAGGTCTCTAGTTTTCAGAAATGCACAGGTGTGGTAGGTTTCCCTAGGTGCCGGCTGAGCTACAGGCCAAAATCTACAGGTAGGCACTTTGCAAAAAACACCTCTGTTTTCTTTCAAAAAATTGGATGTGTCCACGTTGCGCTTTGGGGCGATTCCTGTCGCGGGCGCTAGGCCTACCCACACAAGTGAGGTATCATTTTTATCGGGGGATGTGGGGACATGCTGGGTGGGAGGAAATTTGTGGTTCCTCTCAGATTCCAGAACTTTCTGCCACAGAAATGTGAGGAACCTGTGTTTTTTTAGCTATATTTTGAGGTTTGCAAAGGATTCTGGGTAACAGAACCTGGTCCGAGCCACACAAGTCACCCCATCTTGGATTCCCCTAAGTTTCTAGTTTTCAGAAATGCACAGGTTTGGTAGGTTTCCCTAGGTGCCGGCTGAGCTACAGGCCAAAATCTACAGGTAGGCACTTTGCAAAAAACACCTCTGTTTTCTTTCAAAAAAATTGGATGTGTCCACGTTGCGCTTTGGGGCGTTTCCTGTCGCGGGCACTAGGCCTACCCACACAAGTGAGGTATCATTTTTATTGGGAGACGTGGGGGAACGCTGGGTGGAAGGAAATTTGTGGCTCATCTCAGATTCCAGACCTTTCTGCCACAGAAATGTGAGGAACCTGTGTTTTTTTAGCCAAATTTTGAGGTTTGCAAAGGATTCTGGGTAACAGAACCTGGTCCGAGCCACACAAGTCACCCCATCTTGGATTCCCCTATGTCTCTAGTTTTCAGAAATGCACAGATTTGGTAGGTTTCCCTAGGTGGCGGCTGAGCTACAGGCCAAAGTCTACAGGTAGGTACTTTGCAAAAAACACCTCTGTTTTCTTTCAAAAATTTGGATGTGCCCACATTGCGCTTTGGGGCGTTTCCTGTCGCGGACACTACGCCTACCCACACAAGTGAGGTATCATTTTTATCAGGAGACGTGGGGGAACGCTGGGTGGAAGGAAATTTGTGGCTCCTCTCAGATTCCAGAACTTTCTGCCACAGAAATATGAGGAACATGTGTTTTTTTTAGCCAAATTTTGAGGTTTGCAAAGGATGCTGGGTAACAGAACCTGGTCCGAGCCACACAAGTCACCCCATCTTGGATTCCCCTAGGTCTCTAGTTTTCAGAAATGCACAGGTGTGGTAGGTTTCCCTAGGTGCCGGCTGAGCTACAGGCCAAAATCTACAGGTAGGCACTTTGCAAAAAACACCTCTGTTTTCTTTCAAAAAATTGGATGTGTCCACGTTGCGCTTTGGGGCGATTCCTGTCGCGGTCGCTAGGCCTACCCACACAAGTGACTTATCATTTTTATCGGGGGATGTGAGGGAACGCTGGGTGGAAGGAAATTTGTGGTTCCTCTCAGATTCCAGAACTTTCTGCCACAGAAATGTGAGGAACCTGTGTTTTTTTAGCCAAATTTTGAGGTTTGCAAAGGATTCTGGGTAACAGAACCTGGTCCGAGCCACACAAGTCACCCCATCTTGGATAACCCTAGGTCTCTAGTTTTTAGAAATGACAGGTTTGGTAGGTTTCCCTAGGTGGCGGCTGAGCTACAGGCCAAAATCTACAGGTAGGCACTTTGCAAAAAACACCTCAGCTTTCTTAAAAAAAATTGGATGTGTCCACGTTGCGCTTTGGGGCGTTTCCTGTCGCGGGCGCTAGGCCTACCCACACAAGTGAGGTATCATTTTTATCGGGAGACATGGGGGAGCGCTGGGTGGAAGGAAATTTGTGGCTCCTCTCAGATTCCAGAACTTTCTGCCACAGAAATTTGAGGAACATGTGTTTTTTTAGCCAAATTTTGAGGTTTGCAAAGGATTCTGGGTAACAGAACCTGGTCCGAGCCACACAAGTCACCCCATCTTGGATTCCCCTAGGTTTCTAGTTTTCAGAAATGCACAGGTTTGGTAAGTTTCCCTAGGTGCCGGCTGAGCTACAGGCCAAAATCTACAGGTAGGCACTTTGCAAAAAACACCTCTGTTTTCTTTCAAAAAATTGGATGTGTCCACGTTGCGCTTTGGGGCGTTTCCTGTCGCTGGCACTAGGCCTACCCACACAAGTGAGGTATCCTTTTTATTGGGAGACGTGGGGGAACGCTGGGTGGAAGGAAATTTGTGGCTCATCTCAGATTCCAGAACTTTCTGCCACAGAAATGTGAGGAACCTGTCTTTTTTTAGCCAAATTTTGAGGTTTGCAAAGGATTCTGGGTAACAGAACCTGGTCCGAGCCACACAAGTCACCCCATCTTGGATTCCCCTAGGTTTCTAGTTTTCAGAAATGCACAGGTTTGGTAGGTTTCCCTAAGTGCCGGCTGAGCTACAGGCCAAAATCTACAGTTAGGCACTTTGCAAAAAACACCTCTGTTTTCTTTCAAAAAATTGGATGTGTCCACGTTGCGCTTTGGGGCGTTTCCTGTCGCTGGCACTAGGCCTACCCACACAAGTGAGGTATCCTTTTTATTGGGAGACGTGGGGGAACGCTGGGTGGAAGGAAATTTGTGGCTCATCTCAGATTCCAGAACTTTCTGCCACAGAAATGTGAGGAACCTGTCTTTTTTTAGCCAAATTTTGAGGTTTGCAAAGGATTCTGGGTAACAGAACCTGGTCCGAGCCACACAAGTCACCCCATCTTGGATTCCCCTAGGTCTCTAGTTTTCAGAAATGCACAGGTTTGGTAGGTTTCCCTAGGTGGCGGCTGAGCTACAAGCCAAAATCTACAGGTAGGCACTTTGCAAAAAACACCTCTGTTTTCTTTCAAAAATTTGGATGTGCCCACATTGCGCTTTGGGGCGTTCTCTGTCGCGGGCGCTAGGCCTACCCACACAAGTGAGGTATCACTTTTATCGGGAGATGTGAGGGAACGCTGGGTGGAAGGAAATTTGTGGCTCCTCTCAGATTCCAGAACTTTCTGCCACAGAAATGTGAGGAACATGTGTTTTTTTAGCCAAATTTTGAGGTTTGCAAAGGATTCTGGGTAACAGAACCTGGTCCGAGGCACACAAGTCACCCCATCTTGGATTCCCCTAGGTCTCTAGTTTTCAGAAATACACAGGTGTGGTAGGTTTCCCTAGGTGGCGGCTGAGCTACAGGCCAAAATCCACAGGTAGGCACTTTGCAAAAAACACCTCTGTTTTCTTTCAAAAATTTGCATGTGTCCACGTTGCGCTTTGGGGCGTTTCCTGTCGCGGGCGCTAGGGTACCCACTCAAGTGAGGTATCATTTTTATCGGGAGACGTGGGGGAACGCTGGGTGGAAGGAAATTTGTGGCTCCTCTCAGAATCCAGAACTTTCTGCCACAGAAATTTGAGGAACATGTGTTTTTTAGCCAAATTTTGAGGTTTGCAAAGGATTCTGGGTAACAGAACCTGGTCCGAGCCACACAAGTCACCCCATCTTGGATTCCCCTAGGTGTCTAGTTTTCAGAAATGCACAGGTTTGGTAGGTTTCCCTAGGTGCCGGCTGAGCTACAGGCCAAAATCTACAGGTAGGCACTTTGCAAAAAACACCTCTGTTTTCTTTCAAAAAAATTGGATGTGTCCACGTTGCGCTTTGGGGCGTTTCCTGTCGCGGGCACTAGGCCTACCCACACAAGTGAGGTATCATTTTTATTGGGAGACGTGGGGGAACGCTGGGTGGAAGGAAATTTGTGGCTCATCTCAGATTCCAGACCTTTCTGCCACAGAAATGTGAGGAACCTGTGTTTTTTTAGCCAAATTTTGAGGTTTGCAAAGGATTCTGGGTAACAGAACCTGGTCCGAGCCACACAAGTCACCCCATCTTGGATTCCCCTATGTCTCTAGTTTTCAGAAATGCACAGATTTGGTAGGTTTCCCTAGGTGGCGGCTGAGCTACAGGCCAAAGTCTACAGGTAGGTACTTTGCAAAAAACACCTCTGTTTTCTTTCAAAAATTTGGATGTGCCCACATTGCGCTTTGGGGCGTTTCCTGTCGCGGACACTACGCCTACCCACACAAGTGAGGTATCATTTTTATCAGGAGACGTGGGGGAACGCTGGGTGGAAGGAAATTTGTGGCTCCTCTCAGATTCCAGAACTTTCTGCCACAGAAATATGAGGAACATGTGTTTTTTTAGCCAAATTTTGAGGTTTGCAAAGGATGCTGGGTAACAGAACCTGGTCCGAGCCACACAAGTCACCCCATCTTGGATTCCCCTAGGTCTCTAGTTTTCAGAAATGCACAGGTGTGGTAGGTTTCCCTAGGTGCCGGCTGAGCTACAGGCCAAAATCTACAGGTAGGCACTTTGCAAAAAACACCTCTGTTTTCTTTCAAAAAATTGGATGTGTCCACGTTGCGCTTTGGGGCGATTCCTGTCGCGGTCGCTAGGCCTACCCACACAAGTGACTTATCATTTTTATCGGGGGATGTGAGGGAACGCTGGGTGGAAGGAAATTTGTGGTTCCTCTCAGATTCCAGAACTTTCTGCCACAGAAATGTGAGGAACCTGTGTTTTTTTAGCCAAATTTTGAGGTTTGCAAAGGATTCTGGGTAACAGAACCTGGTCCGAGCCACACAAGTCACCCCATCTTGGATAACCCTAGGTCTCTAGTTTTTAGAAATGACAGGTTTGGTAGGTTTCCCTAGGTGGCGGCTGAGCTACAGGCCAAAATCTACAGGTAGGCACTTTGCAAAAAACACCTCAGCTTTCTTAAAAAAAATTGGATGTGTCCACGTTGCGCTTTGGGGCGTTTCCTGTCGCGGGCGCTAGGCCTACCCACACAAGTGAGGTATCATTTTTATCGGGAGACATGGGGGAGCGCTGGGTGGAAGGAAATTTGTGGCTCCTCTCAGATTCCAGAACTTTCTGCCACAGAAATTTGAGGAACATGTGTTTTTTTAGCCAAATTTTGAGGTTTGCAAAGGATTCTGGGTAACAGAACCTGGTCCGAGCCACACAAGTCACCCCATCTTGGATTCCCCTAGGTTTCTAGTTTTCAGAAATGCACAGGTTTGGTAAGTTTCCCTAGGTGCCGGCTGAGCTACAGGCCAAAATCTACAGGTAGGCACTTTGCAAAAAACACCTCTGTTTTCTTTCAAAAAATTGGATGTGTCCACGTTGCGCTTTGGGGCGTTTCCTGTCGCTGGCACTAGGCCTACCCACACAAGTGAGGTATCCTTTTTATTGGGAGACGTGGGGGAACGCTGGGTGGAAGGAAATTTGTGGCTCATCTCAGATTCCAGAACTTTCTGCCACAGAAATGTGAGGAACCTGTCTTTTTTTAGCCAAATTTTGAGGTTTGCAAAGGATTCTGGGTAACAGAACCTGGTCCGAGCCACACAAGTCACCCCATCTTGGATTCCCCTAGGTTTCTAGTTTTCAGAAATGCACAGGTTTGGTAGGTTTCCCTAAGTGCCGGCTGAGCTACAGGCCAAAATCTACAGTTAGGCACTTTGCAAAAAACACCTCTGTTTTCTTTCAAAAAATTGGATGTGTCCACGTTGCGCTTTGGGGCGTTTCCTGTCGCTGGCACTAGGCCTACCCACACAAGTGAGGTATCCTTTTTATTGGGAGACGTGGGGGAACGCTGGGTGGAAGGAAATTTGTGGCTCATCTCAGATTCCAGAACTTTCTGCCACAGAAATGTGAGGAACCTGTCTTTTTTTAGCCAAATTTTGAGGTTTGCAAAGGATTCTGGGTAACAGAACCTGGTCCGAGCCACACAAGTCACCCCATCTTGGATTCCCCTAGGTCTCTAGTTTTCAGAAATGCACAGGTTTGGTAGGTTTCCCTAGGTGGCGGCTGAGCTACAAGCCAAAATCTACAGGTAGGCACTTTGCAAAAAACACCTCTGTTTTCTTTCAAAAATTTGGATGTGCCCACATTGCGCTTTGGGGCGTTCTCTGTCGCGGGCGCTAGGCCTACCCACACAAGTGAGGTATCACTTTTATCGGGAGATGTGAGGGAACGCTGGGTGGAAGGAAATTTGTGGCTCCTCTCAGATTCCAGAACTTTCTGCCACAGAAATGTGAGGAACATGTGTTTTTTTAGCCAAATTTTGAGGTTTGCAAAGGATTCTGGGTAACAGAACCTGGTCCGAGGCACACAAGTCACCCCATCTTGGATTCCCCTAGGTCTCTAGTTTTCAGAAATACACAGGTGTGGTAGGTTTCCCTAGGTGGCGGCTGAGCTACAGGCCAAAATCCACAGGTAGGCACTTTGCAAAAAACACCTCTGTTTTCTTTCAAAAATTTGCATGTGTCCACGTTGCGCTTTGGGGCGTTTCCTGTCGCGGGCGCTAGGGTACCCACTCAAGTGAGGTATCATTTTTATCGGGAGACGTGGGGGAACGCTGGGTGGAAGGAAATTTGTGGCTCCTCTCAGAATCCAGAACTTTCTGCCACAGAAATTTGAGGAACATGTGTTTTTTAGCCAAATTTTGAGGTTTGCAAAGGATTCTGGGTAACAGAACCTGGTCCGAGCCACACAAGTCACCCCATCTTGGATTCCCCTAGGTGTCTAGTTTTCAGAAATGCACAGGTTTGGTAGGTTTCCCTAGGTGCCGGCTGAGCTACAGGCCAAAATCTACAGGTAGGCACTTTGAAAAAACACCTCTGTTTTCTTTCAAAAAATTGGATGTGTCCACGTTGCGCTTTAGGGCGTTTTCTGTCGCGGGCGCTAGGCCTACCCACACAAGTGAGGTATCATTTTTATCGGGAGACTTGGGGGAACGCTGGGTGGAAGGAAATTTGTGGCTCCTCTCAGATTCCAGAACTTTCTGCCACAGAAATGTGAGGAACATGTGTTTTTTTAGCCAAATTTTGAGGTTTGCAAAGGATTCTGGGTAACAGAACCGGGTCCGAGCCACACAAGTCACCCCATCTTGGATTCCCCTAGGTCTCTAGTTTTCAGAAATGCACAGGTTTGGTAGGTTTCCCTAGGTGGCGGCTGAGCTACAGGCCAAAATCTACAGGTAGGCACTTTGCAAAAAACACCTCTGTTTTCTTTCAAAAATTTGGATGTGCCCACATTGCGCTTTGGGGCGTTTCCTGACGCGGGCGCTAGGCCTACCCACACAAGTGAGGTATCAGTTTTATCGGGAGATGTGAGGGAACGCTAGGTGGAAGGAAATTTGTGGCTCCTCTCAGATTCCAGAACTTTCTGCCACAGAAATGTGAGGAACCTGTCTTTTTTTAGCCAAATTTTGAGGTTTGCAAAGGATTCTGGGTAACAGAACCTGGTTCGAGCCACACAAGTCACCCCATCTTGGATTCCCCTAGGTCTCTAGTTTTCAGAAATGCACAGGTGTGGTAGGTTTCCCTAGGTGCCGGCTGAGCTAAAGGCCAAAATCTACAGGTAGGCACTTGGAAAAAACACCTCTGTTTTCTTTCAAAAAATTGGATGTGTCCACGTAGCGCTTTGGGGCGTTTCCTATCGCGGGCGGTAGCCCTACCCACAGAAGTGAGGTATCATTTTTATCGGGAGACGTGGGGGAACGCTGGGTGGAAGGAAATTTGTGGCTCCTCTCAGATTCCAGAACTTTCTGCCACAGAAATGTGAGGAACCTGTCTTTTTTTATCCAAATTTTGAGGTTTGCAAAGGATTCTGGGTAACAGAACCTGGTCCGAGCCACACAAGTCACCCCATCTTGGATTCCCCTAGGTCTCTAGTTTTCAGAAATGCACAGGTTTGGTAGGTTTCCCTAGGTGGCGGCTGAGCTACTGGCCAAAATCTACAGGTAGGCACTTTGCAAAAAACACCTCTGTTTTCTTTCAAAAAATTGGATGTGTCCACGTTGCGCTTTGGGGCGATTCCTGTCGCGGGCGCTAGGCCTACCCACACAAGTGAGGTATCATTTTTATCGGGGGATGTGGGGACATGCTGGGTGGAAGGAAATTTGTGGTTCCTCTCAGATTCCAGAACTTTCTGCCAAAGAAATGTGAGGAACCTGTGTTTTTTTAGCCATATTTTGAGGTTTGCAAAGGATTCTGGGTAACAGAACCTGGTCCGAGCCACACAAGTCACCCCATCTTGGATTCCCCTAGGTTTCTAGTTTTCAGAAATGCACAGGTTTGGTAGGTTTCCATAGGTGCCGGCTGAGCTACAGGCCAAAATCTACAGGTAGGCACTTTGCAAAAAACACCTCTGTTTTCTTTCAAAAAAATTGGATGTGTCCACGTTGCGCTTTGGGGCGTTTCCTGTCGCGGGCACTAGGCCTACCCACACAAGTGAGGTATCATTTTTATTGGGAGACGTGGGGGAATGCTGGGTGGAAGGAAATTTGTGGCTCCTCTCAGATTCCAGAACTTTCTACCACAGAAATATGAGGAACATGTGTTTTTTTAGCCAAATTTTGAGGTTTGCAAAGGATGCTGGGTAACAGAACCTGGTCCGAGCCACACAAGTCACCCCATCTTGGATTCCCCTAGGTCTCTAGTTTTCAGAAATGCACAGGTGTGGTAGGTTTCCCTAAGTGCCGGCTGAGCTACAGGCCAAAATCTACAGGTAGGCACTTTGCAAAAAACACCTCTGTTTTCTTTCAAAAAATTGGATGTGTCCACGTTGCGCTTTGGGGCGTTTCCTGTCGCGGGCACTAGGCCTACCCACACAAGTGAGGTATCATTTTTATCGGGGGATGTGAGGGAACGCTGGGTGGAAGGAAATTTGTGGTTCCTCTCAGATTCCAGAACTTTCTGCCACAGAAATGTGAGGAACCTGTGTTTTTTTAGCCAAATTTTGAGGTTTGCAAAGGATTCTGGGTAACAGAACCTGGTCCGAGCCACACAAGTCACCCCATCTTGGATAACCCTAGGTCTCTAGTTTTTAGAAATGACAGGTTTGGTAGGTTTCCCTAGGTGGCGGCTGAGCTACAGGCCAAAATCTACAGGTAGGCACTTTGCAAAAAACACCTCTGCTTTCTTTTAAAAAATTGGATGTGTCCACGTTGCGCTTTGGGGCGTTTCCTGTCGCGGGCGCTAGGCCTACCCACACAAGTGAGGTATCATTTTTACCGGGAGACGTGGGGGAACGCTGGGTGGAAGGAAAATTGTGGCTCATCTCAGATTCCAGAACTTTCTGCCACAGAAATGTGAGGAACCTGTCTTTTTTTAGCCAAATTTTGAGCTTTGCAAAGGATTCTGGGTAACAGAACCTGGTCCGAGCCACACAAGTCACCCCATCTTGGATTCCCCTAGGTCTCTAATTTTCAGAAATGCACAGGTTTGGTAGGTTTGCCTAGGTGCCGGCTGAGCTACAGGCCAAAATCTACAGGTAGGCACTTTGAAAAAACACCTCTGTTTTCTTTCAAAAAATTGGATGTGTCCACGTTGCGCTTTGGGGAGTTTCCTGTCGCGGGCGCTAGGCCTACCCACACAAGTGAGGTATCATTTTTATCGGGAGACTTGGGGGAACGCTGGGTGGAAGGAAATTTGTGGCTCCTCTCAGATTCCAGAACTTTCTGCCACAGAAATGTGAGGAACATGTGTTTTTTTAGCCAAATTTTGAGCTTTGCAAAGGATTCTAGGTAACAGAACCTGGTCCGAGCCACACAAGTCACCCCATCTTGGATTCCCCTAGGTCTCTAGTTTTCAGAAATGCACAGGTTTGGTAGGTTTCCCTAGGTGCCGGGTGACCCAGAGGCCAAAATCTACCGGTAGGCACTTTGCAAAAAACACCTCTGTTTTTTTTCAAAAAATTGGATGTGTCCAGATTGCGCTTTGGGGCGTTTCCTGTCGCGGGCGCTAGGCCTACCCACACAAGTGAGGTATAATTTTTATCGGGAGACGTGAGGGAACGCTGGGTGGAAGGAAATTTGTGGCTCCTCTTAAATTCCAGAACTTTCTGCCACAGAAATGTGAGGAACCTGTGTTTTTTTAGCCAAATCTTGAGGTTTGCAAAGGATTCTGGGTAACAGAACCTGGTCCGAGCCACACAAGTCACCCCATCTTGGATTCCCCTAGGTCTCTAGTTTTCAGAAATGCACAGGTGTGGTAGGTTTCCCTAGGTGCCGGATGAGCTACAGGCCAAAATCTACAGGTAGGCACTTTGCAAAAAACACCTCTGTTTTCTTTCAAAAAATTGGATGTGTCCACGTTGTGCTTTGGGGCGTTTCCTGTCGCGGGCGCTAGGCCTACCCACACAAGTGAGGTATAATTTTTATCGGGAGACGTGGGGGAACGCTGGGTGGAAGGAAATTTGTGGCTCCTCTCAGATTCCAGAACTTTCTGCCACAGAAATGTGAGGAACCGGTGTTTTTTTAGCCAAGTTTTGAGGTTTGCAAAGGATTCTGGGTAACAGAACCTGGTCCGAGCCACACAAGTCACCCCATCTTGGATTCCCCTAGGTCTCTAGTTTTCCGAAATGCACAGTTTTGGTAGGTTTCCCTAGGTGCCGGCTGAGCTACAGGCCAAAATCTACAGATAGGCACTTTGCAAAAAACACCTCTGTTTTCTTTCAAAAAATTGGATGTGTCCACGAAGCGCTTTGGGGCGTTTCCTGTCGCGGGCGGTAGCCCTACCCACAGAAGTGAGGTATCATTTTTATCGGGAGACGTGGGGGAACGCTGGGTGGAAGGAAATTTGTGGCTCCTCTCAGATTCCAGAACTTTCTGCCACAGAAATGTGAGGAACCTGTGTTTTTTTAGCCAAATTTTGAGGTTTGCAAAGGATTCTGGGTAACAGAACCTGGTCCGAGCCACACAAGTCACCCCATCTTGGATTCCCCTAGGTCTCTAGTTTTCAGAAATGCACAGGTTTGGTAGGTTTCCCTAGGTGCCGGCTGAGCTACAGGCCAAAATCTACAGGTAGGCACTTTGCAAAAAACACCTCTGTTTTCTTTCAAAAAATTGGATGTGTCCACGTTGTGCTTTGGGGCATTTCCTGTCGCGGGCGCTAGGCCTATCCACACAAGTGAGGTATCATTTTTATCGGGAGACGTGGGGGAACGCTGGGTGGAAGGATATTTGTGGCTCCTCTCAGATTCCAGAACTTTCTGCCACAGAAATGTGAGGAACCTGTGTTTTTTTAGCCAAATTTTGTGGTTTACCAAGGATTCTGGGTAACAGAACCTGGTCCGAGCCACACAAGTCACCCCATCTTGGATTCCCCTAGGTCTCTAGTTTTCAGAAATGCACAGGTGTGGTAGGTTTCCCAAGGTGCCGGCTGAGCTACAGGCCAAAATCTACAGGTAGGCACTTTGCAAAAAACACCTCTGTTTTCTTTAAAAAAATTGGATGTGTCCACGTAGCGCTTTGGGGCGTTTCCTATCGCGGGCGGTAGCCCTACCCACAGAAGTGAGGTATCATTTTTATCGGGAGACGTGGGGGAACACTGGGTGGAAGGAAATTTGTGGCTCCTCTCAGATTCCAGAACTTTCTGCCACAGAAATGTGAGGAACCTGTGTTTTTTTAGCTAAATTTTGAGGTTTGCAAAGGATTCTGGGTAACAGAACCTGGTCCGAGGCACACAAGTCACCCCATCTTGTATTCTCCTAGGTCTCTAGTTTTCAGAAATGCACAGGTTTTGTAGGTTTCCCTAGGTGGCGGCTGAGCTACTGGCCAAAATCTACAGGTAGGCACTTTGCAAAAAACACCTCTGTTTTCTTTCAAAAATTTGGATGTGCCCACATTGCGCTTTGGGGCGTTTCCTGTCGCGGGCGCTACGCGTACCCACACAAGTGAGGTATCATTTTTATCGGGAGACGTGGGGGAACGCTGGGTGGAAGGAAATTTGTGGCTCCTCTCAGATTCCAGAACTTTCTGCCACAGAAATATGAGGAACATGTGTTTTTTTAGCCAAATTTTGAGGTTTGCAAAGGATGCTGGGTAACAGAACCTGGTCCGAGCCACACAAGTCACCCCATCTTGGATTCTCCTAGGTCTCTAGTTTTCAGAAATGCACAGGTGTGGTAGGTTTCCCTAGGTGCCGGCTGAGCTACAGGCCAAAATCTACAGGTAGGCACTTTGCAAAAAACACCTCTGTTTTCTTTCAAAAAATTGGATGTGTCCACGTTGCGCTTTGGGGCGATTCCTGTCGCGGGCGCTAGGCCTACCCACACAAGTGAGGTATCATTTTTATCGGGGGATGTGGGGACATGCTGGGTGGGAGGAAATTTGTGGTTCCTCTCAGATTCCAGAACTTTCTGCCACAGAAATGTGAGGAACCTGTGTTTTTTTAGCTATATTTTGAGGTTTGCAAAGGATTCTGGGTAACAGAACCTGGTCCGAGCCACACAAGTCACCCCATCTTGGATTCCCCTAAGTTTCTAGTTTTCAGAAAGGCACAGGTTTGGTAGGTTTCCCTAGGTGCCGGCTGAGCTACAGGCCAAAATCTACAGGTAGGCACTTTGCAAAAAACACCTCTGTTTTCTTTCAAAAAAATTGGATGTGTCCACGTTGCGCTTTGGGGCGTTTCCTGTCGCGGGCACTAGGCCTACCCACACAAGTGAGGTATCATTTTTATTGGGAGACGTGGGGGAACGCTGGGTGGAAGGAAATTTGTGGCTCATCTCAGATTCCAGACCTTTCTGCCACAGAAATGTGAGGAACCTGTGTTTTTTTAGCCAAATTTTGAGGTTTGCAAAGGATTCTGGGTAACAGAACCTGGTCCGAGCCACACAAGTCACCCCATCTTGGATTCCCCTATGTCTCTAGTTTTCAGAAATGCACAGGTTTGGTAGGTTTCCCTAGGTGGCGGCTGAGCTACAGGCCAAAGTCTACAGGTAGGTACTTTGCAAAAAACACCTCTGTTTTCTTTAAAAAATTTGGATGTGCCCACATTGCGCTTTGGGGCGTTTCCTGTCGCGGGCACTACGCCTACCCACACAAGTGAGGTATCATTTTTATCAGGAGACGTGGGGGAACGCTGGGTGGAAGGAAATTTGTGGCTCCTCTCAGATTCCAGAACTTTCTGCCACAGAAATATGAGGAACATGTGTTTTTTTAGCCAAATTTTGAGGTTTGCAAAGGATGCTGAGTAACAGAACCTGGTCCGAGCCACACAAGTCACCCCATCTTGGATTCCCCTAGGTCTCTAGTTTTCAGAAATGCACAGGTGTGGTAGGTTTCCCTAGGTGCCGGCTGAGCTACAGGCCAAAATCTACAGGTAGGCACTTTGCAAAAAACACCTCTGTTTTCTTTCAAAAAATTGGATGTGTCCACGTTGCGCTTTGGGGCGATTCCTGTCGCGGTCGCTAGGCCTACCCACACAAGTGACTTATCATTTTTATCGGGGGATGTGAGGGAACGCTGGGTGGAAGGAAATTTGTGGTTCCTCTCAGATTCCAGAACTTTCTGCCACAGAAATGTGAGGAACCTGTGTTTTTTTAGCCAAATTTTGAGGTTTGCAAAGGATTCTGGGTAACAGAACCTGGTCCGAGCCACACAAGTCACCCCATCTTGGATAACCCTAGGTCTCTAGTTTTTAGAAATGACAGGTTTGGTAGGTTTCCCTAGGTGGCGGCTGAGCTACAGGCCAAAATCTACAGGTAGGCACTTTGCAAAAAACACCTCTGTTTTCTTTCAAAAAATTGGATGTGTCCACGTTGCGCTTTGGGGCGTTTCCTGTCGCTGGCACTAGGCCTACCCACACAAGTGAGGTATCCTTTTTATTGGGAGACGTGGGGGAACGCTGGGTGGAAGGAAATTTGTGGCTCATCTCAGATTCCAGAACTTTCTGCCACAGAAATGTGAGGAACCTGTCTTTTTTTAGCCAAATTTTGAGGTTTGCAAAGGATTCTGGGTAACAGAACCTGGTCCGAGCCACACAAGTCACCCCATCTTGGATTCCCCTAGGTTTCTAGTTTTCAGAAATGCACAGGTTTGGTAGGTTTCCCTAGGTGCCGGCTGAGCTACAGGCCAAAATCTACAGGTAGGCACTTTGCAAAAAACACCTCTGTTTTCTTTCAAAAAATTGGATGTGTCCACGTTGCGCTTTGGGGCGTTTCCTGTCGCTGGCACTAGGCCTACCCACACAAGTGAGGTATCCTTTTTATTGGGAGACGTGGGGGAACGCTGGGTGGAAGGAAATTTGTGGCTCATCTCAGATTCCAGAACTTTCTGCCACAGAAATGTGAGGAACCTGTCTTTTTTTAGCCAAATTTTGAGGTTTGCAAAGGATTCTGGGTAACAGAACCTGGTCCGAGCCACACAAGTCACCCCATCTTGGATTCCCCTAGGTCTCTAGTTTTCAGAAATGCACAGGTTTGGTAGGTTTCCCTAGGTGGCGGCTGAGCTACAGGCCAAAATCTACAGGTAGGCACTTTGCAAAAAATACCTCTGTTTTCTTTAAAAAATTTGGATGTGCCCACATTGCGCTTTGGGGCGTTTTCTGTCGCGGGCGCTAGGCCTACCCACACAAGTGAGGTATCACTTTTATCGGGAGATGTGAGGGAACGCTGGGTGGAAGGAAATTTGTGGCTCCTCTCAGATTCCAGAACTTTCTGCCACAGAAATGTGAGGAACATGTGTTTTTTTAGCCAAATTTTGAGGTTTGCAAAGGATTCTGGGTAACAGAACCTGGTCCGAGGCACACAAGAAACCCCATCTTGTATTCCCCTAGGTCTCTAGTTTTCAGAAATACACAGGTGTGGTAGGTTTCCCTAGGTGGCGGCTGAGCTACAGGCCAAAATCCACAGGTAGGCACTTTGCAAAAAACACCTCTGTTTTCTTTCAAAAATTTGCATGTGTCCACGTTGCGCTTTGGGGCGTTTCCTGTCGCGGGCGCTAGGGTACCCACTCAAGTGAGGTATCATTTTTATCGGGAGACGTGGGGGAACGCTGGGTGGAAGGAAATTTGTGGCTCCTCTCAGAATCCAGAACTTTCTGCCACAGAAATTTGAGGAACATGTGTTTTTTAGCCAAATTTTGAGGTTTGCAAAGGATTCTGGGTAACAGAACCTGGTCCGAGCCACACAAGTCACCCCATCTTGGATTCCCCTAGGTGTCTAGTTTTCAGAAATGCACAGGTTTGGTAGGTTTCCCTAGGTGCCGGCTGAGCTACAGGCCAAAATCTACAGGTAGGCACTTTGAAAAAACACCTCTGTTTTCTTTCAAAAAATTGGATGTGTCCACGTTGCGCTTTAGGGCGTTTTCTGTCGCGGGCGCTAGGCCTACCCACACAAGTGAGGTATCATTTTTATCGGGAGACTTGGGGGAACGCTGGGTGGAAGGAAATTTGTGGCTCCTCTCAGATTCCAGAACTTTCTGCCACAGAAATGTGAGGAACATGTGTTTTTTTAGCCAAATTTTGAGGTTTGCAAAGGATTCTGGGTAACAGAACCTGGTCCGAGCCACACAAGTTACCCCATCTTGGATTCCCCTAGGTCTCTAGTTTTCAGAAATGCACAGGTTCGGTAGGTTTTCCTAGGTGGCGGCTGAGCTACAGGCCAAAATCTACAGGTAGGCACTTTGCAAAAAACACCTCTGTTTTCTTTCAAAAATTTGGATGTGCCCACATTGCGCTTTGGGGCTTTTCCTGACGCGGGCGCTAGGCCTACCCACACAAGTGAGGTATCAGTTTTATCGGGAGATGTGAGGGAACGCTGGGTGGAAGGAAATTTGTGGCTCCTCTCAGATTCCAGAACTTTCTGCCACAGAAATGTGAGGAACATGTGTTTTTTTAGCCAAATTTTGTGGTTTGCAAAGGATTCTGGGTAACAGAACCTGGTCCGAGCCACACAAGTCACCCCATCTTGGATTCCCCTAGGTCTCTAGTTTTCAGAAATGCACAGGTGTGGTAGTTTTCCCTAGGTGCCGGCTGAGCTACAGGCCAAAATCTACAGGAAGGCACTTTGCAAAAAACACCTCTGTTTTCTTTCAAAAAATTGGATGTGTCCACGTAGCGCTTTGGGGCGTTTCCTATCGCGGGCGGTAGCCCTACCCACAGAAGTGAGGTATCATTTTTATCGGGAGACGTGGGGGAACGCTGGGTGGAAGGAAATTTGTGGCTCCTCTCAGATTCCAGAACTTTCTGCCACAGAAATGTGAGGAACCTGTCTTTTTTTAGCCAAATTTTGAGGTTTGCAAAGGATTCTGGGTAACAGAACCTGGTCCGAGCCACACAAGTCACCCCATCTTGGATTCCCCTAGGTCTCTAGTTTTCAGAAATGCACAGGTTTGGTAGGTTTCCCTAGGTGGCGGCTGAGCTACTGGCCAAAATCTACAGGTAGGCACTTTGCAAAAAACACCTCTGTTTTCTTTCAAAAAATTGGATGTGTCCACGTTGCGCTTTGGGGCGATTCCTGTCGCGGGCGCTAGGCCTACCCACGCAAGTGAGGTATCATTTTTATCGGGGGATGTGGGGACATGCTGGGTGGAAGGAAATTTGTGGTTCCTCTCAGATTCCAGAACTTTCTGCCACAGAAATGTGAGGAACCTGTGTTTTTTTAGCCATATTTTGAGGTTTGCAAAGGATTCTGGGTAACAGAACCTGGTCCGAGCCACACAAGTCACCCCATCTTGGATTCCCCTAGGTTTCTAGTTTTCAGAAATGCACAGGTTTGGTAGGTTTCCATAGGTGCCGGCTGAGCTACAGGCCAAAATCTACAGGTAGGCACTTTGCAAAAAACACCTCTGTTTTCTTTCAAAAAAATTGGATGTGTCCACGTTGCGCTTTGGGGCGTTTCCTGTCGCGGGCACTAGGCCTACCCACACAAGTGAGGTATCATTTTTATTGGGAGACGTGGGGGAATGCTGGGTGGAAGGAAATTTGTGGCTCATCTCAGATTCCAGATCTTTCTGCCACAGAAATGTGAGGAACCTGTGTTTTTTTAGCCAAATTTTGAGGTTTGCAAAGGATTCTGGGTAACAGAACCTGGTCCGAGCCACACAAGTCACCCCATCTTGGATTCTCCTATGTCTTTAGTTTTCAGAAATGCACAGGTTTGGTAGGTTTCCCTAGGTGGCGGCTGAGCTACAGGCCAAAGTCTACAGGTAGGTACTTTGCAAAAAACACCTCTGTTTTCTTTCAAAAATTTGGATGTGCCCACATTGCGCTTTGGGGCGTTTCCTGTCGCGGGCGCTACGCCTACCCACACAAGTGAGGTATCATTTTTATCAGGAGACGTGGGGGAACGCTGGGTGGAAGGAAATTTGTGGCTCCTCTCAGATTCCAGAACTTTCTACCACAGAAATATGAGGAACATGTGTTTTTTTAGCCAAATTTTGAGGTTTGCAAAGGATGCTGGGTAACAGAACCTGGTCCGAGCCACACACGTCACCCCATCTTGGATTCCCCTAGGTCTCTAGTTTTCAGAAATGCACAGGTGTGGTAGGTTTCCCTAAGTGCCGGCTGAGCTACAGGCCAAAATCTACAGGTAGGCACTTTGCAAAAAACACCTCTGTTTTCTTTCAAAAAATTGGATGTGTCCACGTTGCGCTTTGGGGCGTTTCCTGTCGCGGGCACTAGGCCTACCCACACAAGTGAGGTATCATTTTTATCGGGGGATGTGAGGGAACGCTGGGTGGAAGGAAATTTGTGGTTCCTCTCAGATTCCAGAACTTTCTGCCACAGAAATGTGAGGAACCTGTGTTTTTTTAGCCAAATTTTGAGGTTTGCAAAGGATTCTGGGTAACAGAACCTGGTCCGAGCCACACAAGTCACCCCATCTTGGATAACCCTAGGTCTCTAGTTTTTAGAAATGACAGGTTTGGTAGGTTTCCCTAGGTGGCGGCTGAGCTACAGGCCAAAATCTACAGGTAGGCACTTTGCAAAAAACACCTCTGCTTTCTTTTAAAAAATTGGATGTGTCCACGTTGCGCTTTGGGGCGTTTCCTGTCGCGGGCGCTAGGCCTACCCACACAAGTGAGGTATCATTTTTACCGGGAGACGTGGGGGAACGCTGGGTGGAAGGAAATTTGTGGCTCATCTCAGATTCCAGAACTTTCTGCCACAGAAATGTGAGGAACCTGTCTTTTTTTAGCCAAATTTTGAGGTTTGCAAAGGATTCTGGGTAACAGAACCTGGTCCGAGCCACACAAGTCACCCCATCTTGGATTCCCCTAGGTCTCTAATTTTCAGAAATGCACAGGTTTGGAAGGTTTGCCTAGGTGCCGGCTGAGCTACAGACCAAAATCTACAGGTAGGCACTTTGAAAAAACACCTCTGTTTTCTTTCAAAAAATTGGATGTGTCCACGTTGCGCTTTGGGGAGTTTCCTGTCGCGGGCGCTAGGCCTACCCACACAAGTGAGGTATCATTTTTATCGGGAGACTTGGGGGAACGCTGGGTGGAAGGAAATTTGTGGCTCCTCTCAGATTCCAGAACTTTCTGCCACAGAAATGTGAGGAACATGTGTTTTTTTAGCCAAATTTTGAGCTTTGCAAAGGATTCTAGGTAACAGAACCTGGTCCGAGCCACACAAGTCACCCCATCTTGGATTCCCCTAGGTCTCTAGTTTTCAGAAATGCACAGGTTTGGTAGGTTTCCCTAGGTGCCGGGTGACCCAGAGGCCAAAATCTACAGGTAGGCACTTTGCAAAAAACACCTCTGTTTTTTTTCAAAAAATTGGATGTGTCCACATTGCGCTTTGGGGCGTTTCCTGTCGCGGGCGCTAGGCCTACCCACACAAGTGAGGTATAATTTTTATCGGGAGACGTGAGGGAACGCTGGGTGGAAGGAAATTTGTGGCTCCTCTTAAATTCCAGAACTTTCTGCCACAGAAATGTGAGGAACCTGTGTTTTTTTAGCCAAATCTTGAGGTTTGCAAAGGATTCTGGGTAACAGAACCTGGTCCGAGCCACACAAGTCACCCCATCTTGGATTCCCCTAGGTCTCTAGTTTTCAGAAATGCACAGGTGTGGTAGGTTTCCCTAGGTGCCGGATGAGCTACAGGCCAAAATCTACAGGTAGGCACTTTGCAAAAAACACCTCTGTTTTCTTTCAAAAAATTGGATGTGTCCACGTTGTGCTTTGGGGCGTTTCCTGTCGCGGGCGCTAGGCCTACCCACACAAGTGAGGTATAATTTTTATCGGGAGACGTGGGGGAACGCTGGGTGGAAGGAAATTTGTGGCTCCTCTCAGATTCCAGAACTTTCTGCCACAGAAATGTGAGGAACCGGTGTTTTTTTAGCCAAGTTTTGAGGTTTGCAAAGGATTCTGGGTAACAGAACCTGGTCCGAGCCACACAAGTCACCCCATCTTGGATTCCCCTAGGTCTCTAGTTTTCCGAAATGCACAGTTTTGGTAGGTTTCCCTAGGTGCCGGCTGAGCTACAGGCCAAAATCTACAGATAGGCACTTTGCAAAAAACACCTCTGTTTTCTTTCAAAAAATTGGATGTGTCCACGAAGCGCTTTGGGGCGTTTCCTGTCGCGGGCGGTAGCCCTACCCACAGAAGTGAGGTATCATTTTTATCGGGAGACGTGGGGGAACGCTGGGTGGAAGGAAATTTGTGGCTCCTCTCAGATTCCAGAACTTTCTGCCACAGAAATGTGAGGAACCTGTGTTTTTTTAGCCAAATTTTGAGGTTTGCAAAGGATTCTGGGTAACAGAACCTGGTCCGAGCCACACAAGTCACCCCATCTTGGATTCCCCTAGGTCTCTAGTTTTCAGAAATGCACAGGTTTGGTAGGTTTCACTAGGTGCCGGCTGAGCTACAGGCCAAAATCTACAGGTAGGCACTTTGCAAAAAACACCTCTGTTTTCTTTTAAAAAATTGGATGTGTCCACGTTGTGCTTTGGGGCATTTCCTGTCGCGGGCGCTAAGCCTATCCACACAAGTGAGGTATCATTTTTATCGGGAGACGTGGGGGAACGCTGGGTGGAAGGATATTTGTGGCTCCTCTCAGATTCCAGAACTTTCTGCCACAGAAATGTGAGGAACCTGTGTTTTTTTAGCCAAATTTTGTGGTTTACAAAGGATTCTGGGTAACAGAACCTGGTCCGAGCCACACAAGTCACCCCATCTTGGATTCCCCTAGGTCTCTAGTTTTCAGAAATGCACAGGTGTGGTAGGTTTCCCAAGGTGCCGGCTGAGCTACAGGCCAAAATCTACAGGTAGGCACTTTGCAAAAAACACCTCTGTTTTCTTTCAAAAAATTGGATGTGTCCACGTAGCACTTTGGGGCGTTTCCTATCGCGGGCGGTAGCCCTACCCACAGAAGTGAGGTATCATTTTTATCGGGAGACGTGGGGGAAAGCTGGGTGGAAGGAAATTTGTGGCTCCTCTCAGATTCCAGAACTTTCTGCCACAGAAATGTGAGGAACCTGTGTTTTTTTAGCTAAATTTTGAGGTTTGCAAAGGATTCTGGGTAACAGAACCTGCTCCGAGGCACACAAGTCACCCCATCTTGTATTCCCCTAGGTCTCTAGTTTTCAGAAATGCACAGGTTTGGTAGGTTTCCCTAGGTGGCGGCTGAGCTACTGGCCAAAATCTACAGGTAGGCACTTTGCAAAAAACACCTCTGTTTTCTTTCAAAAATTTGGATGTGCCCACATTGCGCTTTGGGGCGTTTCCTGTGGCGGGCGCTACGCGTACCCACACAAGTGAGGTATCATTTTTATCGGGAGACGTGGGGGAACGCTGGGTGGAAGGAAATTTGTGGCTCCTCTCAGATTCCAGAACTTTCTGCCACAGAAATATGAGGAACATGTGTTTTTTTAGCCAAATTTTGAGGTTTGCAAAGGATGCTGGGTAACAGAACCTGGTCCGAGCCACACAAGTCACCCCATCTTGGATTCTCCTAGGTCTCTAGTTTTCAGAAATGCACAGGTGTGGTAGGTTTCCCTAGGTGCCGGCTGAGCTACAGGCCAAAATCTACAGGTAGGCACTTTGCAAAAAACACCTCTGTTTTCTTTAAAAAAATTGGATGTGTCCACGTTGCGCTTTGGGGCGATTCCTGTCGCGGGCGCTAGGCCTACCCACACAAGTGAGGTATCATTTTTATCGGGGGATGTGGGGACATGCTGGGTGGGAGGAAATTTGCGGTTCCTCTCAGATTCCAGAACTTTCTGCCACAGAAATGTGAGGAACCTGTGTTTTTTTAGCTATATTTTGAGGTTTGCAAAGGATTCTGGGTAACAGAACCTGGTCCGAGCCACACAAGTCACCCCATCTTGGATTCCCCTAAGTTTCTAGTTTTCAGAAATGCACAGGTTTGGTAGGTTTCCCTAGGTGCCGGCTGAGCTACAGGCCAAAATCTACAGGTAGGCACTTTGCAAAAAACACCTCTGTTTTCTTTCAAAAAAATTGGATGTGTCCAAGTTGCGCTTTGGGGCGTTTCCTGTCGCGGGCACTAGGCCTACCCACACAAGTGAGGTATCATTTTTATTGGGAGACGTGGGGGAACGCTGGGTGGAAGGAAATTTGTGGCTCATCTCAGATTCCAGACCTTTCTGCCACAGAAATGTGAGGAACCTGTGTTTTTTTAGCCAAATTTTGAGGTTTGCAAAGGATTCTGGGTAACAGGACCTGGTCCGAGCCACACAAGTCACCCCATCTTGGATTCCCCTATGTCTCTAGTTTTCAGAAATGCACAGGTTTGGTAGGTTTCCCTAGGTGGCGGCTGAGCTACAGGCCAAAGTCTACAGGTAGGTACTTTGCAAAAAACACCTCTGTTTTCTTTCAAAAATTTGGATGTGCCCACATTGCGCTTTGGGGCGTTTCCTGTCGCAGGCACTATGCCTACCCACACAAGTGAGGTATCATTTTTATCAGGAGACGTGGGGGAACCCTGGGTGGAAGGAAATTTGTGACTCCTCTCAGATTCCAGAACTTTCTGCCACAGAAATATGAGGAACATGTGTTTTTTTAGCCAAATTTTGAGGTTTGCAAAGGATGCTGGGTAACAGAACCTGGTCCGAGCCACACAAGTCACCCCATCTTGGATTCCCCTAGGTCTCTAGTTTTCAGAAATGCACAGGTGTGGTAGGTTTCCCTAGGTGCCGGCTGAGCTACAGGCCAAAATCTACAGGTAGGCACTTTGCAAAAAACACCTCTGTTTTCTTTCAAAAAATTGGATGTGTCCACGTTGCGCTTTGGGGCGATTCCTGTCGCGGTCGCTAGGCCTACCCACACAAGTGACTTATCATTTTTATCGGGGGATGTGAGGAAACGCTGGGTGGAAGGAAATTTGTGGTTCCTCTCAGATTCCAGAACTTTCTGCCACAGAAATGTGAGGAACCTGTGTTTTTTTAGCCAAATTTTGAGGTTTGCAAAGGATTCTGGGTAACAGAACCTGGTCCGAGCCACACAAGTCACCCCATCTTGGATAACCCTAGGTCTCTAGTTTTTAGAAATGACAGGTTTGGTAGGTTTCCCTAGGTGGCGGCTGAGCTACAGGCCAAAATCTACAGGTAGGCACTTTGCAAAAAACACCTCTGCTTTCTTTAAAAAAATTGGATGTGTCCACGTTGCGCTTTGGGGCGTTTCCTGTCGCGGGCGCTAGGCCTACCCACACAAGTGAGGTATCATTTTTATCGGGAGACATGGGGGAGCGCTGGGTGGAAGGAAATTTGTGGCTCCTCTCAGATTCCAGAACTTTCTGCCACAGAAATTTGAGGAACATGTGTTTTTTTAGCCAAATTTTGAGGTTTGCAAAGGATTCTGGGTAACAGAACCTGGTCCGAGCCACACAAGTCACCCCATCTTGGATTCCCCTAGGTTTCTAGTTTTCAGAAATGCACAGGTTTGGTAGGTTTCCCTAGGTGCCGGCTGAGCTACAGGCCAAAATCTACAGGTAGGCACTTTGCAAAAAACACCTCTGTTTTCTTTCAAAAAATTGGATGTGTCCACGTTGCGCTTTGGGGCGTTTCCTGTCGCTGGCACTAGGCCTACCCACACAAGTGAGGTATCCTTTTTATTGGGAGACGTGGGGGAACGCTGGGTGGAAGGAAATTTGTGGCTCATCTCAGATTCCAGAACTTTCTGCTACAGAAATGTGAGGAACCTGTCTTTTTTTAGCCAAATTTTGAGGTTTGCAAAGGATTCTGGGTAACAGAACCTGGTCCGAGCCACACAAGTCACCCCATCTTGGATTCCCCTAGGTTTCTAGTTTTCAGAAATGCACAGGTTTGGTAGGTTTCCCTAGGTGCCGGCTGAGCTACAGGCCAAAATCTACAGGTAGGCACTTTGCAAAAAACACCTCTGTTTTCTTTCAAAAAATTGGATGTGTCCACGTTGCGCTTTGGGGCGTTTCCTGTCGCTGGCACTAGGCCTACCCACACAAGTGAGGTATCCTTTTTATTGGGAGACGTGGGGGAACGCTGGGTGGAAGGAAATTTGTGGCTCATCTCAGATTCCAGAACTTTCTGCCACAGAAATGTGAGGAACCTGTCTTTTTTTAGCCAAATTTTGAGGTTTGCAAAGGATTCTGGGTAACAGAACCTGGTCCGAGCCACACAAGTCACCCCATCTTGGATTCCCCTAGGTCTCTAGTTTTCAGAAATGCACAGGTTTGGTAGGTTTCCCTAGGTGGCGGCTGAGCTACAGGCCAAAATCTACAGGTAGGCACTTTGCAAAAAACACCTCTGTTTTCTTTCAAAAATTTGGATGTGCCCACATTGCGCTTTGGGGCGTTTTCTGTCGCGGGCGCTAGGCCTACCCACACAAGTGAGGTATCACTTTTATCGGGAGATGTGAGGGAACGCTGGGTGGAAGGAAATTTGTGGCTCCTCTCAGATTCCAGAACTTTCTGCCACAGAAATGTGAGGAACATGTGTTTTTTTAGCCAAATTTTGAGGTTTGCAAAGGATTCTGGGTAACAGAACCTGGTCCGAGGCACACAAGAAACCCCATCTTGTATTCCCCTAGGTCTCTAGTTTTCAGAAATACACAGGTGTGGTAGGTTTCCCTAGGTGGCGGCTGAGCTACAGGCCAAAATCCACAGGTAGGCACTTTGCAAAAAACACCTCTGTTTTCTTTCAAAAATTTGCATGTGTCCACGTTGCGCTTTGGGGCGTTTCCTGTCGCGGGCGCTAGGGTACCCACTCAAGTGAGGTATCATTTTTATCGGGAGACGTGGGGGAACGCTGGGTGGAAGGAAATTTGTGGCTCCTCTCAGAATCCAGAACTTTCTGCCACAAAAATTTGAGGAACATGTGTTTTTTAGCCAAATTTTGAGGTTTGCAAAGGATTCTGGGTAACAGAACCTGGTCCGAGCCACACAAGTCACCCCATCTTGGATTCCCCTAGGTGTCTAGTTTTCAGAAATGCACAGGTTTGGTAGGTTTCCCTAGGTGCCGGCTGAGCTACAGGCCAAAATCTACAGGTAGGCACTTTGAAAAAACACCTCTGTTTTCTTTCAAAAAATTGGATGTGTCCACGTTGCGCTTTAGGGCGTTTTCTGTCGCGGGCGCTAGGCCTACCCACACAAGTGAGGTATCATTTTTATCGGGAGACTTGGGGGAACGCTGGGTGGAAGGAAATTTGTGGCTCCTCTCAGATTCCAGAACTTTCTGCCACAGAAATGTGAGGAACATGTGTTTTTTTAGCCAAATTTTGAGGTTTGCAAAGGATTCTGGGTAACAGAACCTGGTCCGAGCCACACAAGTTACCCCATCTTGGATTCCCCTAGGTCTCTAGTTTTCAGAAATGCACAGGTTCGGTAGGTTTCCCTAGGTGGCGGCTGAGCTACAGGCCAAAATCTACAGGTAGGCACTTTGCAAAAAACACCTCTGTTTTCTTTCAAAAATTTGGATGTGCCAACATTGCGCTTTGGGGCTTTTCCTGACGCGGGCGCTAGGCCTACCCACACAAGTGAGGTATCAGTTTTATCGGGAGATGTGAGGGAACGCTGGGTGGAAGGAAATTTGTGGCTCCTCTCAGATTCCAGAACTTTCTGCCACAGAAATGTGAGGAACATGTGTTTTTTTAGCCAAATTTTGTGGTTTGCAAAGGATTCTGGGTAACAGAACCTGGTCCGAGCCACACAAGTCACCCCATCTTGGATTCCCCTAGGTCTCTAGTTTTCAGAAATGCACAGGTGTGGTAGTTTTCCCTAGGTGCCGGCTGAGCTACAGGCCAAAATCTACAGGAAGGCACTTTGCAAAAAACACCTCTGTTTTCTTTCAAAAAATTGGATGTGTCCACGTAGCGCTTTGGGGCGTTTCCTATCGCGGGCGGTAGCCCTACCCACAGAAGTGAGGTATCATTTTTATCGGGAGACGTGGGGGAACGCTGGGTGGAAGGAAATTTGTGGCTCCTCTCAGATTCCAGAACTTTCTGCCACAGAAATGTGAGGAACCTGTCTTTTTTTAGCCAAATTTTGAGGTTTGCAAAGGATTCTGGGTAACAGAACCTGGTCCGAGCCACACAAGTCACCCCATCTTGGATTCCCCTAGGTCTCTAGTTTTCAGAAATGCACAGGTTTGGTAGGTTTCCCTAGGTGGCGGCTGAGCTACTGGCCAAAATCTACAGGTAGGCACTTTGCAAAAAACACCTCTGTTTTCTTTCAAAAAATTGGATGTGTCCACGTTGCGCTTTGGGGCGATTCCTGTCGCGGGCGCTAGGCCTACCCACACAAGTGAGGTATCATTTTTATCAGGGGATGTGGGGACATGCTGGGTGGAAGGAAATTTGTGGTTCCTCTCAGATTCCAGAACTTTCTGCCACAGAAATGTGAGGAACCTGTGTTTTTTTAGCCATATTTTGAGGTTTGCAAAGGATTCTGGGTAACAGAACCTGGTCCGAGCCACACAAGTCACCCCATCTTGGATTCCCCTAGGTTTCTAGTTTTCAGAAATGCACAGGTTTGGTAGGTTTCCATAGGTGCCGGCTGAGCTACAGGCCAAAATCTACAGGTAGGCACTTTGCAAAAAACACCTCTGTTTTCTTTCAAAAAAATTGGATGTGTCCACGTTGCGCTTTGGGGCGTTTCCTGTCGCGGGCACTAGGCCTACCCACACAAGTGAGGTATCATTTTTATTGGGAGACGTGGGGGAATGCTGGGTGGAAGGAAATTTGTGGCTCATCTCAGATTCCAGATCTTTCTGCCACAGAAATGTGAGGAACCTGTGTTTTTTTAGCCAAATTTTGAGGTTTGCAAAGGATTCTGGGTAACAGAACCTGGTCCGAGCCACACAAGTCACCCCATCTTGGATTCTCCTATGTCTTTAGTTTTCAGAAATGCACAGGTTTGGTAGGTTTCCCTAGGTGGCGGCTGAGCTACAGGCCAAAGTCTACAGGTAGGTACTTTGCAAAAAACACCTCTGTTTTCTTTCAAAAATTTGGATGTGCCCACATTGCGCTTTGGGGCGTTTCCTGTCGCGGGCGCTACGCCTACCCACACAAGTGAGGTATCATTTTTATCAGGAGACGTGGGGGAACGCTGGGTGGAAGGAAATTTGTGGCTCCTCTCAGATTCCAGAACTTTCTACCACAGAAATATGAGGAACATGTGTTTTTTTAGCCAAATTTTGAGGTTTGCAAAGGATGCTGGGTAACAGAACCTGGTCCGAGCCACACAAGTCACCCCATCTTGGATTCCCCTAGGTCTCTAGTTTTCAGAAATGCACAGGTGTGGTAGGTTTCCCTAAGTGCCGGCTGAGCTACAGGCCAAAATCTACAGGTAGGCACTTTGCAAAAAACACCTCTGTTTTCTTTCAAAAAATTGGATGTGTCCACGTTGCGCTTTGGGGCGTTTCCTGTCGCGGGCACTAGGCCTACCCACACAAGTGAGGTATCATTTTTATCGGGGGATGTGAGGGAACGCTGGGTGGAAGGAAATTTGTGGTTCCTCTCAGATTCCAGAACTTTCTGCCACAGAAATGTGAGGAACCTGTGTTTTTTTAGCCAAATTTTGAGGTTTGCAAAGGATTCTGGGTAACAGAACCTGGTCCGAGCCACACAAGTCACCCCATCTTGGATAACCCTAGGTCTCTAGTTTTTAGAAATGACAGGTTTGGTAGGTTTCCCTAGGTGGCGGCTGAGCTACAGGCCAAAATCTACAGGTAGGCACTTTGCAAAAAACACCTCTGCTTTCTTTTAAAAAATTGGATGTGTCCACGTTGCGCTTTGGGGCGTTTCCTGTCGCGGGCGCTAGGCCTACCCACACAAGTGAGGTATCATTTTTACCGGGAGACGTGGGGGAACGCTGGGTGGAAGGAAATTTGTGGCTCATCTCAGATTCCAGAACTTTCTGCCACAGAAATGTGAGGAACCTGTCTTTTTTTAGCCAAATTTTGAGGTTTGCAAAGGATTCTGGGTAACAGAACCTGGTCCGAGCCACACAAGTCACCCCATCTTGGATTCCCCTAGGTCTCTAATTTTCAGAAATGCACAGGTTTGGAAGGTTTGCCTAGGTGCCGGCTGAGCTACAGACCAAAATCTACAGGTAGGCACTTTGAAAAAACACCTCTGTTTTCTTTCAAAAAATTGGATGTGTCCACGTTGCGCTTTGGGGAGTTTCCTGTCGCGGGCGCTAGGCCTACCCACACAAGTGAGGTATCATTTTTATCGGGAGACTTGGGGGAACGCTGGGTGGAAGGAAATTTGTCGCTCCTCTCAGATTCCAGAACTTTCTGCCACAGAAATGTGAGGAACATGTGTTTTTTTAGCCAAATTTTGAGCTTTGCAAAGGATTCTAGGTAACAGAACCTGGTCCGAGCCACACAAGTCACCCCATCTTGGATTCCCCTAGGTCTCTAGTTTTCAGAAATGCACAGGTTTGGTAGGTTTCCCTAGGTGCCGGGTGACCCAGAGGCCAAAATCTACAGGTAGGCACTTTGCAAAAAACACCTCTGTTTTTTTTCAAAAAATTGGATGTGTCCACATTGCGCTTTGGGGCGTTTCCTGTCGCGGGCGCTAGGCCTACCCACACAAGTGAGGTATAATTTTTATCGGGAGACGTGAGGGAACGCTGGGTGGAAGGAAATTTGTGGCTCCTCTTAAATTCCAGAACTTTCTGCCACAGAAATGTGAGGAACCTGTGTTTTTTTAGCCAAATCTTGAGGTTTGCAAAGGATTCTGGGTAACAGAACCTGGTCCGAGCCACACAAGTCACCCCATCTTGGATTCCCCTAGGTCTCTAGTTTTCAGAAATGCACAGGTGTGGTAGGTTTCCCTAGGTGCCGGATGAGCTACAGGCCAAAATCTACAGGTAGGCACTTTGCAAAAAACACCTCTGTTTTCTTTCAAAAAATTGGATGTGTCCACGTTGTGCTTTGGGGCGTTTCCTGTCGCGGGCGCTAGGCCTACCCACACAAGTGAGGTATAATTTTTATCGGGAGACGTGGGGGAACGCTGGGTGGAAGGAAATTTGTGGCTCCTCTCAGATTCCAGAACTTTCTGCCACAGAAATGTGAGGAACCGGTGTTTTTTTAGCCAAGTTTTGAGGTTTGCAAAGGATTCTGGGTAACAGAACCTGGTCCGAGCCACACAAGTCACCCCATCTTGGATTCCCCTAGGTCTCTAGTTTTCCGAAATGCACAGTTTTGGTAGGTTTCCCTAGGTGCCGGCTGAGCTACAGGCCAAAATCTACAGATAGGCACTTTGCAAAAAACACCTCTGTTTTCTTTCAAAAAATTGGATGTGTCCACGAAGCGCTTTGGGGCGTTTCCTGTCGCGGGCGGTAGCCCTACCCACAGAAGTGAGGTATCATTTTTATCGGGAGACGTGGGGGAACGCTGGGTGGAAGGAAATTTGTGGCTCCTCTCAGATTCCAGAACTTTCTGCCACAGAAATGTGAGGAACCTGTGTTTTTTTAGCCAAATTTTGAGGTTTGCAAAGGATTCTGGGTAACAGAACCTGGTCCGAGCCACACAAGTCACCCCATCTTGGATTCCCCTAGGTCTCTAGTTTTCAGAAATGCACAGGTTTGGTAGGTTTCCCTAGGTGCCGGCTGAGCTACAGGCCAAAATCTACAGGTAGGCACTTTGCAAAAAACACCTCTGTTTTCTTTTAAAAAATTGGATGTGTCCACGTTGTGCTTTGGGGCATTTCCTGTCGCGGGCGCTAGGCCTATCCACACAAGTGAGGTATCATTTTTATCGGGAGACGTGGGGGAACGCTGGGTGGATGGATATTTGTGGCTCCTCTCAGATTCCAGAACTTTCTGCCACAGAAATGTGAGGAACCTGTGTTTTTTTAGCTAAATTTTGAGGTTTGCAAAGGATTCTGGGTAACAGAACCTGGTCCGAGGCACACAAGTCACCCCATCTTGTATTCCCCTAGGTCTCTAGTTTTCAGAAATGCACAGGTTTGGTAGGTTTCCCTAGGTGGCGGCTGAGCTACTGGCCAAAATCTACAGGTAGGCACTTTGCAAAAAACACCTCTGTTTTCTTTCAAAAATTTGGATGTGCCCACATTGCGCTTTGGGGCGTTTCCTGTGGCGGGCGCTACGCGTACCCACACAAGTGAGGTATCATTTTTATCGGGAGACGTGGGGGAACGCTGGGTGGAAGGAAATTTGTGGCTCCTCTCAGATTCCAGAACTTTCTGCCACAGAAATATGAGGAACATGTGTTTTTTTAGCCAAATTTTGAGGTTTGCAAAGGATGCTGGGTAACAGAACCTGGTCCGAGCCACACAAGTCACCCCATCTTGGATTCTCCTAGGTCTCTAGTTTTCAGAAATGCACAGGTGTGGTAGGTTTCCCTAGGTGCCGGCTGAGCTACAGGCCAAAATCTACAGGTAGGCACTTTGCAAAAAACACCTCTGTTTTCTTTCAAAAAATTGGATGTGTCCACGTTGCGCTTTGGGGCGATTCCTGTCGCGGGCGCTAGGCCTACCCACACAAGTGAGGTATCATTTTTATCGGGGGATGTGGGGACATGCTGGGTGGGAGGAAATTTGCGGTTCCTCTCAGATTCCAGAACTTTCTGCCACAGAAATGTGAGGAACCTGTGTTTTTTTAGCTATATTTTGAGGTTTGCAAAGGATTCTGGGTAACAGAACCTGGTCCGAGCCACACAAGTCACCCCATCTTGGATTCCCCTAAGTTTCTAGTTTTCAGAAATGCACAGGTTTGGTAGGTTTCCCTAGGTGCCGGCTGAGCTACAGGCCAAAATCTACAGGTAGGCACTTTGCAAAAAACACCTCTGTTTTCTTTCAAAAAAATTGGATGTGTCCACGTTGCGCTTTGGGGCGTTTCCTGTCGCGGGCACTAGGCCTACCCACACAAGTGAGGTATCATTTTTATTGGGAGACGTGGGGGAAGGCTGGGTGGAAGGAAATTTGTGGTTCCTCTCAGATTCCAGAACTTTCTGCCACAGAAATGTGAGGAACCTGTGTTTTTTTAGCCAAATTTTGAGGTTTGCAAAGGATTCTGGGTAACAGAACCTGGTCCGAGCCACACAAGTCACCCCATCTTGGATAACCCTAGGTCTCTAGTTTTTAGAAAAGACAGGTTTGGTAGGTTTCCTTAGGTGGCGGCTGAGCTACAGGCCAAAATCTACAGGTAGGCACTTTGCAAAAAACACCTCTGCTTTCTTTTAAAAAATTGGATGTGTCCACGTTGCGCTTTGGGGCGTTTCCTGTCGCGGGCGCTAGGCCTACCCACACAAGTGAGGTATCATTTTTACCGGGAGACGTGGGGGAACGCTGGGTGGAAGGAAATTTGTGGCTCATCTCAGATTCCAGAACTTTCTGCCACAGAAATGTGAGGAACCTGTCTTTTTTTAGCCAAATTTTGAGGTTTGCAAAGGATTCTGGGTAACAGAACCTGGTCCGAGCCACACAAGTCACCCCATCTTGGATTCCCCTAGGTCTCTAATTTTCAGAAATGCACAGGTTTGGAAGGTTTGCCTAGGTGCCGGCTGAGCTACAGACCAAAATCTACAGGTAGGCACTTTGAAAAAACACCTCTGTTTTCTTTCAAAAAATTGGATGTGTCCACGTTGCGCTTTGGGGAGTTTCCTGTCGCGGGCGCTAGGCCTACCCACACAAGTGAGGTATCATTTTTATCGGGAGACTTGGGGGAACGCTGGGTGGAAGGAAATTTGTGGCTCCTCTCAGATTCCAGAACTTTCTGCCACAGAAATGTGAGGAACATGTGTTTTTTTAGCCAAATTTTGAGCTTTGCAAAGGATTCTAGGTAACAGAACCTGGTCCGAGCCACACAAGTCACCCCATCTTGGATTCCCCTAGGTCTCTAGTTTTCAGAAATGCACAGGTTTGGTAGGTTTCCCTAGGTGCCGGGTGACCCAGAGGCCAAAATCTACAGGTAGGCACTTTGCAAAAAACACCTCTGTTTTTTTTCAAAAAATTGGATGTGTCCACATTGCGCTTTGGGGCGTTTCCTGTCGCGGGCGCTAGGCCTACCCACACAAGTGAGGTATAATTTTTATCGGGAGACGTGAGGGAACGCTGGGTGGAAGGAAATTTGTGGCTCCTCTTAAATTCCAGAACTTTCTGCCACAGAAATGTGAGGAACCTGTGTTTTTTTAGCCAAATCTTGAGGTTTGCAAAGGATTCTGGGTAACAGAACCTGGTCCGAGCCACACAAGTCACCCCATCTTGGATTCCCCTAGGTCTCTAGTTTTCAGAAATGCACAGGTGTGGTAGGTTTCCCTAGGTGCCGGATGAGCTACAGGCCAAAATCTACAGGTAGGCACTTTGCAAAAAACACCTCTGTTTTCTTTCAAAAAATTGGATGTGTCCACGTTGTGCTTTGGGGCGTTTCCTGTCGCGGGCGCTAGGCCTACCCACACAAGTGAGGTATAATTTTTATCGGGAGACGTGGGGGAACGCTGGGTGGAAGGAAATTTGTGGCTCCTCTCAGATTCCAGAACTTTCTGCCACAGAAATGTGAGGAACCGGTGTTTTTTTAGCCAAGTTTTGAGGTTTGCAAAGGATTCTGGGTAACAGAACCTGGTCCGAGCCACACAAGTCACCCCATCTTGGATTCCCCTAGGTCTCTAGTTTTCCGAAATGCACAGTTTTGGTAGGTTTCCCTAGGTGCCGGCTGAGCTACAGGCCAAAATCTACAGATAGGCACTTTGCAAAAAACACCTCTGTTTTCTTTCAAAAAATTGGATGTGTCCACGAAGCGCTTTGGGGCGTTTCCTGTCGCGGGCGGTAGCCCTACCCACAGAAGTGAGGTATCATTTTTATCGGGAGACGTGGGGGAACGCTGGGTGGAAGGAAATTTGTGGCTCCTCTCAGATTCCAGAACTTTCTGCCACAGAAATGTGAGGAACCTGTGTTTTTTTAGCCAAATTTTGAGGTTTGCAAAGGATTCTGGGTAACAGAACCTGGTCCGAGCCACACAAGTCACCCCATCTTGGATTCCCCTAGGTCTCTAGTTTTCAGAAATGCACAGGTTTGGTAGGTTTCCCTAGGTGCCGGCTGAGCTACAGGCCAAAATCTACAGGTAGGCACTTTGCAAAAAACACCTCTGTTTTCTTTTAAAAAATTGGATGTGTCCACGTTGTGCTTTGGGGCATTTCCTGTCGCGGGCGCTAGGCCTATCCACACAAGTGAGGTATCATTTTTATCGGGAGACGTGGGGGAACGCTGGGTGGATGGATATTTGTGGCTCCTCTCAGATTCCAGAACTTTCTGCCACAGAAATGTGAGGAACCTGTGTTTTTTTAGCCAAATTTTGTGGTTTACAAAGGATTCTGGGTAACAGAACCTGGTCCGAGCCACACAAGTCACCCCATCTTGGATTCCCCTAGGTCTCTAGTTTTCAGAAATGCACAGGTGTGGTAGGTTTCCCAAGGTGCCGGCTGAGCTACAGGCCAAAATCTACAGGTAGGCACTTTGCAAAAAACACCTCTGTTTTCTTTCAAAAAATTGGATGTGTCCACGTAGCACTTTGGGGCGTTTCCTATCGCGGGCGGTAGCCCTACCCACAGAAGTGAGGTATCATTTTTATCGGGAGACGTGGGGGAAAGCTGGGTGGAAGGAAATTTGTGGCTCCTCTCAGATTCCAGAACTTTCTGCCACAGAAATGTGAGGAACCTGTGTTTTTTTAGCTAAATTTTGAGGTTTGCAAAGGATTCTGGGTAACAGAACCTGGTCCGAGGCACACAAGTCACCCCATCTTGTATTCCCCTAGGTCTCTAGTTTTCAGAAATGCACAGGTTTGGTAGGTTTCCCTAGGTGGCGGCTGAGCTACTGGCCAAAATCTACAGGTAGGCACTTTGCAAAAAACACCTCTGTTTTCTTTCAAAAATTTGGATGTGCCCACATTGCGCTTTGGGGCGTTTCCTGTGGCGGGCGCTACGCGTACCCACACAAGTGAGGTATCATTTTTATCGGGAGACGTGGGGGAACGCTGGGTGGAAGGAAATTTGTGGCTCCTCTCAGATTCCAGAACTTTCTGCCACAGAAATATGAGGAACATGTGTTTTTTTAGCCAAATTTTGAGGTTTGCAAAGGATGCTGGGTAACAGAACCTGGTCCGAGCCACACAAGTCACCCCATCTTGGATTCCCCTATGTCTCTAGTTTTCAGAAATGCACAGGTTTGATAGGTTTCCCTAGGTGGCGGCTGAGCTACAGGCCAAAGTCTACAGGTAGGTACTTTGCAAAAAACACCTCTGTTTTCTTTCAAAAATTTGGATGTGCCCACATTGCGCTTTGGGGCGTTTCCTGTCGCAGGCACTATGCCTACCCACACAAGTGAGGTATCATTTTTATCAGGAGACGTGGGGGAACCCTGGGTGGAAGGAAATTTGTGACTCCTCTCAGATTCCAGAACTTTCTGCCACAGAAATATGAGGAACATGTGTTTTTTTAGCCAAATTTTGAGGTTTGCAAAGGATGCTGGGTAACAGAACCTGGTCCGAGCCACACAAGTCACCCCATCTTGGATTCCCCTAGGTCTCTAGTTTTCAGAAATGCACAGGTGTGGTAGGTTTCCCTAGGTGCCGGCTGAGCTACAGGCCAAAATCTACAGGTAGGCACTTTGCAAAAAACACCTCTGTTTTCTTTCAAAAAATTGGATGTGTCCACGTTGCGCTTTGGGGCGATTCCTGTCGCGGTCGCTAGGCCTACCCACACAAGTGACTTATCATTTTTATCGGGGGATGTGAGGAAACGCTGGGTGGAAGGAAATTTGTGGTTCCTCTCAGATTCCAGAACTTTCTGCCACAGAAATGTGAGGAACCTGTGTTTTTTTAGCCAAATTTTGAGGTTTGCAAAGGATTCTGGGTAACAGAACCTGGTCCGAGCCACACAAGTCACCCCATCTTGGATAACCCTAGGTCTCTAGTTTTTAGAAATGACAGGTTTGGTAGGTTTCCCTAGGTGGCGGCTGAGCTACAGGCCAAAATCTACAGGTAGGCACTTTGCAAAAAACACCTCTGCTTTCTTTAAAAAAATTGGATGTGTCCACGTTGCGCTTTGGGGCGTTTCCTGTCGCGGGCGCTAGGCCTACCCACACAAGTGAGGTATCATTTTTATCGGGAGACATGGGGGAGCGCTGGGTGGAAGGAAATTTGTGGCTCCTCTCAGATTCCAGAACTTTCTGCCACAGAAATGTGAGGAACATGTGTTTTTTTAGCCAAATTTTGAGGTTTGCAAAGGATTCTGGGTAACAGAACCTGGTCCGAGCCACACAAGTCACCCCATCTTGGATTCCCCTAGGTTTCTAGTTTTCAGAAATGCACAGGTTTGGTAGGTTTCCCTAGGTGCCGGCTGAGCTACAGGCCAAAATCTACAGGTAGGCACTTTGCAAAAAACACCTCTGTTTTCTTTCAAAAAATTGGATGTGTCCACGTTGCGCTTTGGGGCGTTTCCTGTCGCTGGCACTAGGCCTACCCACACAAGTGAGGTATCCTTTTTATTGGGAGACGTGGGGGAACGCTGGGTGGAAGGAAATTTGTGGCTCATCTCAGATTCCAGAACTTTCTGCTACAGAAATGTGAGGAACCTGTCTTTTTTTAGCCAAATTTTGAGGTTTGCAAAGGATTCTGGGTAACAGAACCTGGTCCGAGCCACACAAGTCACCCCATCTTGGATTCCCCTAGGTTTCTAGTTTTCAGAAATGCACAGGTTTGGTAGGTTTCCCTAGGTGCCGGCTGAGCTACAGGCCAAAATCTACAGGTAGGCACTTTGCAAAAAACACCTCTGTTTTCTTTCAAAAAATTGGATGTGTCCACGTTGCGCTTTGGGGCGTTTCCTGTCGCTGGCACTAGGCCTACCCACACAAGTGAGGTATCCTTTTTATTGGGAGACGTGGGGGAACGCTGGGTGGAAGGAAATTTGTGGCTCATCTCAGATTCCAGAACTTTCTGCCACAGAAATGTGAGGAACCTGTCTTTTTTTAGCCAAATTTTGAGGTTTGCAAAGGATTCTGGGTAACAGAACCTGGTCCGAGCCACACAAGTCACCCCATCTTGGATTCCCCTAGGTCTCTAGTTTTCAGAAATGCACAGGTTTGGTAGGTTTCCCTAGGTGGCGGCTGAGCTACAGGCCAAAATCTACAGGTAGGCACTTTGCAAAAAACACCTCTGTTTTCTTTCAAAAATTTGGATGTGCCCACATTGCGCTTTGGGGCGTTTTCTGTCGCGGGCGCTAGGCCTACCCACACAAGTGAGGTATCACTTTTATCGGGAGATGTGAGGGAACGCTGGGTGGAAGGAAATTTGTGGCTCCTCTCAGATTCCAGAACTTTCTGCCACAGAAATGTGAGGAACATGTGTTTTTTTAGCCAAATTTTGAGGTTTGCAAAGGATTCTGGGTAACAGAACCTGGTCCGAGGCACACAAGTCACCCCATCTTGGATTCCCCTAGGTCTCTAGTTTTCAGAAATACACAGGTGTGGTAGGTTTCCCTAGGTGGCGGCTGAGCTACAGGCCAAAATCCACAGGTAGGCACTTTGCAAAAAACACCTCTGTTTTCTTTCAAAAATTTGCATGTGTCCACGTTGCGCTTTGGGGCGTTTCCTGTCGCGGGCGCTAGGGTACCCACTCAAGTGAGGTATCACTTTTATCGGGAGATGTGAGGGAACGCTGGGTGGAAGGAAATTTGTGGCTCCTCTCAGATTCCAGAACTTTCTGCCACAGAAATGTGAGGAACATGTGTTTTTTTAGCCAAATTTTGAGGTTTGCAAAGGATTCTGGGTAACAGAACCTGGTCCGAGGCACACAAGTCACCCCATCTTGGATTCCCCTAGGTCTCTAGTTTTCAGAAATACACAGGTGTGGTAGGTTTCCCTAGGTGGCGGCTGAGCTACAGGCCAAAATCCACAGGTAGGCACTTTGCAAAAAACACCTCTGTTTTCTTTCAAAAATTTGCATGTGTCCACGTTGCGCTTTGGGGCGTTTCCTGTCGCGGGCGCTAGGGTACCCACTCAAGTGAGGTATCATTTTTATCGGGAGACGTGGGGGAACGCTGGGTGGAAGGAAATTTGTGGCTCCTCTCAGAATCCAGAACTTTCTGCCACAGAAATTTGAGGAACATGTGTTTTTTAGCCAAATTTTGAGGTTTGCAAAGGATTCTGGGTAACAGAACCTGGTCCGAGCCACACAAGTCACCCCATCTTGGATTCCCCTAGGTGTCTAGTTTTCAGAAATGCACAGGTTTGGTAGGTTTCCCTAGGTGCTGGCTGAGCTACAGGCCAAAATCTACAGGTAGGCACTTTGAAAAAACACCTCTGTTTTCTTTAAAAAAATTGGATGTGTCCACGTTGCGCTTTAGGGCGTTTTCTGTCGCGGGCGCTAGGCCTACCCACACAAGTGAGGTATCAGTTTTATCGGGAGATGTGAGGGAACGCTGGGTGGAAGGAAATTTGTGGCTCCTCTCAGATTCCAGAACTTTCTGCCACAGAAATGTGAGGAACATGTGTTTTTTTAGCCAAATTTTGAGGTTTGCAAAGGATTCTGGGTAACAGAACCTGGTCCGAGGCACACAAGTCACCCCATCTTGGATTCCCCTAGGTCTCTAGTTTTCAGAAATACACAGGTGTGGTAGGTTTCCCTAGGTGGCGGCTGAGCTACAGGCCAAAATCCACAGGTAGGCACTTTGCAAAAAACACCTCTGTTTTCTTTCAAAAATTTGCATGTGTCCACGTTGCGCTTTGGGGCGTTTCCTGTCGCGGGCGCTAGGCCTACCCACACAAGTGAGGTATAATTTTTATCGGGAGACGTGAGGGAACGCTGGGTGGAAGGAAATTTGTGGCTCCTCTCAAATTCCAGAACTTTCTGCCACAGAAATGTGAGGAACCTGTGTTTTTTTAGCCAAATGTTGAGGTTTGCAAAGGATTCTGGGTAACAGAACCTGGTCCGAGCCACACAAGTCACCCCATCTTGGATTCCCCTAGGTCTCTAGTTTTCAGAAATGCACAGGTGTGGTAGGTTTCCCTAGGTGCCGGATGAGCTACAGGCCAAAATCTACAGGTAGGCACTTTGCAAAAAACACCTCTGTTTTCTTTCAAAAAATTGGATGTGTCCACATTGCGCTTTGGGGCGTTTCCTGTCGCGGGCGCTAGGCCTACCCACACAAGTGAGGTATAATTTTTATCGGGAGACGTGGGGGAACGCTGGGTGGAAGGAAATTTGTGGCTCCTCTCAGATTCCAGAACTTTCTGCCACAGAAATGTGAGGAACCGGTGTTTTTTTAGCCAAATTTTGAGGTTTGCAAAGGATTCTGGGTAACAGAACCTGGTCCGAGCCACACAAGTCACCCCATCTTGGATTCCCCTAGGTCTCTAGTTTTCAGAAATGCACAGTTTTGGTAGGTTTCCCTAGGTGCCGGCTGAGCTACAGGCAAAAATCTACAGATAGGCACTTTGCAAAAAACACCTCTGTTTTCTTTCAAAAAATTGGATGTGTCCACGTTGCGCTTTGGGGCGTTTCCTGTCGCTGGCACTAGGCCTACCCACACAAGTGAGGTATCCTTTTTATTGGGAGACGTGGGGGAACGCTGGGTGGAAGGAAATTTGTGGCTCATCTCAGATTCCAGAACTTTCTGCCACAGAAATGTGAGGAACCTGTCTTTTTTTAGCCAAATTTTGAGGTTTGCAAAGGATTCTGGGTAACAGAACCTGGTCCGAGCCACACAAGTCACCCCATCTTGGATTCTCCTAGGTCTCTAGTTTTCAGAAATGCACAGGTGTGGTAGGTTTCCCTAGGTGCCGGCTGAGCTACAGGCCAAAATCTACAGGTAGGCACTTTGCAAAAAACACCTCTGTTTTCTTTAAAAAAATTGGATGTGTCCACGTTGCGCTTTGGGGCGATTCCTGTCGCGGGCGCTAGGCCTACCCACACAAGTGAGGTATCATTTTTATCGGGGATGTGGGGACATGCTGGGTGGAAGGAAATTTGTGGTTCCTCTCAGATTCCAGAACTTTCTGCCACAGAAATGTGAGGAACCTGTGTTTTTTTAGCCATATTTTGAGGTTTGCAAAGGATTCTGGGTAACAGAACCTGGTCCGAGCCACACAAGTCACCCCATCTTGGATTCCCCTAGGTTTCTAGTTTTCAGAAATGCACAGGTTTGGTAGGTTTCCCTAGGTGCCGGCTGAGCTACAGGCCAAAATCTACAGGTAGGCACTTTGCAAAAAACACCTCTGTTTTCTTTCAAAAAAATTGGATGTGTCCACGTTGCGCTTTGGGGCGTTTCCTGTCGCGGGCACTAGGCCTACCCACACAAGTGAGGTATCATTTTTATTGGGAGACGTGGGGGAACGCTGGGTGGAAGGACATTTGTGGCTCATCTCAGATTCCAGAACTTTCTGCCACAGAAATGTGAGGAACCTGTGTTTTTTTAGCCAAATTTTGAGGTTTGCAAAGGATTCTGGGTAACAGAACGTGGTCCGAGCCACACAAGTCACCCCATCTTGGATTCCCCTAGGTCTCTAGTTTTCAGAAATGCACAGGTTTGGTAGGGTTCCCTAGGTGGCGGCTGAGCTACAGGCCAAAGTCTACAGGTAGGTACTTTGCAAAAGACACCTCTGTTTTCTTTCAAAAATTTGGATGTGCCCACATTGCGCTTTGGGGCGTTTCCTGTCGCGGGCGGTACGCCTACCCACACAAGTGAGGTACATTTTTATCAGGAGACGTAGGGGAACGCTGGGTGGAAGGAAATTTGTGGCTCCTCTCAGATTCCAGAACTTTCTGCCACAGAAATATGAGGAACCTGTGTTTTTTTAGCCAAATTTTGAGGTTTGCAAAGGATGCTGGGTAACAGAACCTGGTCCGAGCCACACAAGTCACCCCATCTTGGATTCCCCTAGGTCTCTAGTTTTCAGAAATGCACAGGTTTGGTAGGTTTCCCTAGGTGCCGGCTGAGCTACAGGCCAAAATCTACAGGTAGGCACTTTGCAAAAAACACCTCTGTTTTCTTTCAAAAAATTGGATGTGTCCACGTTGTGCTTTGGGGCATTTCCTGTCATGGGCGCTAGGCCTATCCACACAAGTGAGGTATCATTTTTATCGGGAGACGTGGGGGAACGCTGGGTGGAAGGATATTTGTGGCTCCTCTCAGATTCCAGAACTTTCTGCCACAGAAATGTGAGGAATCTGTCTTTTTTTAGCCAAATTTTGAGGTTTGCAAAGGATTCTGGGTAACAGAACCTGGTCCGAGCCACACAAGTCACCCCATCTTGGATTCCCCTAGGTCTCTAGTTTTCAGAAATGCACAGGTTTGGTAGGTTTCCCTAGGTGGCGGCTGAGTTACTGGCCAAAATCAACAGGTAGGCACTTTGCAAAAAACACCTCTGTTTTCTTTCAAAAATGTGGATGTGCCCACATTGCGCTTTGGGGCGTTTCCTGTCGCGGGCGCTACGCCTACCCACACAAGTGAAATATCATTTTTATCGGGAGACGTGGGGGAAAGCTGGGTGGAAGGAAATTTGTGGCTCCTCTCAGATTCCAGAACTTTCTGCCACAGAAATATGAGGAACATGTGTTTTTTTAGCCAAATTTTGAGGTTTGCAAAGGATGCTGGGTAACAGAACCTGGTCCGAGCCACACAAGTCACCCCATCTTGGATTCTCCTAGGTCTCTAGTTTTCAGAAATGCACAGGTGTGGTAGGTTTCCCTAGGTGCCGGCTGAGCTACAGGCCAAAATCTACAGGTAGGCACTTTGCAAAAAACACCTCTGTTTTCTTTCAAAAAATTGGATGTGTCCACGTTGCGCTTTGGGGCGATTCCTGTCGCGGGCGCTAGGCCTACCCACACAAGTGAGGTATCATTTTTATCGGGGATGTGGGGACATGCTGGGTGGAAGGAAATTTGTGGTTCCTCTCAGATTCCAGAACTTTCTGCCACAGAAATGTGAGGAACCTGTGTTTTTTTAGCCATATTTTGAGGTTTGCAAAGGATTCTGGGTAACAGAACCTGGTCCGAGCCACACAAGTCACCCCATCTTGGATTCCCCTAGGTTTCTAGTTTTCAGAAATGCACAGGTTTGGTAGGTTTCCCTAGGTGCCGGCTGAGCTACAGGCCAAAATGTACAGGTAGGCACTTTGCAAAAAACACCTCTGTTTTCTTTCAAAAAAATTGGATGTGTCCACGTTGCGCTTTGGGGCGTTTCCTGTCGCGGGCACTAGGCCTACCCACACAAATGAGGTATCATTTTTATTGGGAGACGTGGGGGAACGCTGGGTGGAAGGACATTTGTGGCTCATCTCAGATTCCAGAACTTTCTGCCACAGAAATGTGAGGAACCTGTGTTTTTTTAGCCAAATTTTGAGGTTTGCAAAGGATTCTGGGTAACAGAACCTGGTCCGAGCCACACAAGTCACCCCATCTTGGATTCCCCTAGGTCTCTAGTTTTCAGAAATGCACAGGTTTGGTAGGGTTCCCTAGGTGGCGGCTGAGCTACAGGCCAAAGTCTACAGGTAGGTACTTTGCAAAAGACACCTCTGTTTTCTTTCAAAAATTTGGATGTGCCCACATTGCTCTTTGGTGCGTTTCCTGTCGCGGGCGCTACGCCTACCCACACAAGTGAGGAATCATTTTTATCGGGAGACGTGGGGGAACGCTGGGTGGAAGGAAATTTGTGGCTCCTCTCAGATTCCAGAACTTTCTGCCACAGAAATATGAGGAACATGTGTTTTTTTAGCCAAATTTTGAGGTTTGCAAAGGATGCTGGGTAACAGAACCTGTTCCGAGCCACACAAGTCACCCCATCTTGGATTCCCCTAGGTCTCTAGTTTTCAGAAATGCACAGGTGTGGTAGGTTTCCCTAGGTGCCGGCTGAGCTACTGGCCAAAATCTACAGGTAGGCACTTTGCAAAAAACACCTCTGTTTTCTTTCAAAAAATTGGATGTGTCCACGTTGCGCTTTGGGGCGATTCCTGTCGCGGGCGCTAGGCCTACCCACACAAGTGAGGTATCATTTTTATCGGGGGATGTGAGGGAACGCTGGGTGGAAGGATATTTGTGGCTCCTCTCAGATTCCAGAACTTTCTGCCACAGAAATGTGAGGAACCTGTGTTTTTTTAGCCAAATTTTGTGGTTTGCAAAGGATTCTGGGTAACAGAACCTGGTCCGAGCCACACAAGTCACCCCATCTTGGATTCCCCTAGGTCTCTAGTTTTCAGAAATGCACAGGTGTGGTAGGTTTCCCTAGGTGCCGGCTGAGCTACTGGCCAAAATCTACAGGTAGGCACTTTGCAAAAAACACCTCTGTTTTCTTTCAAAAAATTGTATGTGTCCACGTTGCGCTTTGGGGCGATTCCTGTCGTGGGCGCTAGGCCTACCCACACAAGTGAGGTATCATTTTTATCGGGGGATGTGAGGGAACGCTGGGTGGAAGGAAATTTGTAGTTCCTCTCAGATTCCAGAACTTTCTGCCACAGAAATGTGAGGAACCTGTGTTTTTTTAGCCAAATTTTGAGGTTTGCAAAGGATTCTGGGTAACAGAACCTGGTCCGAGCCACACAAGTCACCCCATCTTGGATTCCCCTAGGTCTCTAGTTTTCAGAAATGCACAGGTTTGGTAGGTTTCCCTAGGTGCCGGCTGAGCTACAGGCCAAAATCTACAGGTAGGCACTTTGCAAAAAACACCTCTGTTTTCTTTCAAAAAATTGGATGTGTCCACGTTGTGCTTTGGGGCATTTCCTGTCGCGGGCGCTAGGCCTATCCACACAAGTGAGGTATCATTTTTATCGGGAGACGTGGGGGAACGCTGGGTGGAAGGATATATGTGGCTCCTCTCAGATTCCAGAACTTTCTGCCACAGAAATGTGAGGAACCTGTGTTTTTTTAGCCAAATTTTGTGGTTTGCAAAGGATTCTGGGTAACAGAACCTGGTCCGAGCCACACAAGTCACCCCATCTTGGATTCCCCTAGGTCTCTAGTTTTCAGAAATGCACAGGTGTGGTAGGTTTCCCTAGGTGCCGGCTGAGCTACAGGCCAAAATCTACAGGTAGGCACTTTGCAAAAAACACCTCTGTTTTCTTTCAAAAAATTGGATGTGTCCACGTAGCGCTTTGGGGCGTTTCCTATCGCGGGCGGTAGCCCTACCCACAGAAGTGAGGTATCATTTTTATCGGGAGACGGGGGGGAACGCTGGGTGGAAGGAAATTTGTGGCTCCTCTCAGATTCCAGAACTTTCTGTCACAGAAATGTGAGGAACCTGTGTTTTTTTAGCCAAATTTTGAGGTTTGCAAAGGATTCTGGGTAACAGAACCTGGTCCGAGCCACACAAGTCACCCCATCTTGGATTCCCCTAGGTCTCTAGTTTTCAGAAATGCACAGGTTTGGTAGGTTTCCCTAGGTGGCGGCTGAGCTACAGGCCAAAATCTACAGGTAGGCACTTTGCAAAAAACACCTCTGTTTTCTTTCAAAAAATTGGATGTGTCCACGTTGCGCTTTGGGGCGATTCCTGTCGTGGGCGCTAGGCCTACCCACACAAGTGAGGTATCATTTTTATCGGGGGATGTGAGGGAACGCTGGGTGGAAGGAAATTTGTAGTTCCTCTCAGATTCCAGAACTTTCTGCCACAGAAATGTGAGGAACCTGTGTTTTTTTAGCCAAATTTTGAGGTTTGCAAAGGATTCTGGGTAACAGAACCTGGTCCGAGCCACACAAGTCACCCCATCTTGGATTCCCCTAGGTCTCTAGTTTTCAGAAATGCACAGGTTTGGTAGGTTTCCCTAGGTGCCGGCTGAGCTACAGGCCAAAATCTACAGGTAGGCACTTTGCAAAAAACACCTCTGTTTTCTTTCAAAAAATTGGATGTGTCCACGTTGTGCTTTGGGGCATTTCCTGTCGCGGGCGCTAGGCCTATCCACACAAGTGAGGTATCATTTTTATCGGGAGACGTGGGGGAACGCTGGGTGGAAGGATATATGTGGCTCCTCTCAGATTCCAGAACTTTCTGCCACAGAAATGTGAGGAACCTGTGTTTTTTTAGCCAAATTTTGTGGTTTGCAAAGGATTCTGGGTAACAGAACCTGGTCCGAGCCACACAAGTCACCCCATCTTGGATTCCCCTAGGTCTCTAGTTTTCAGAAATGCACAGGTGTGGTAGGTTTCCCTAGGTGCCGGCTGAGCTACAGGCCAAAATCTACAGGTAGGCACTTTGCAAAAAACACCTCTGTTTTCTTTCAAAAAATTGGATGTGTCCACGTAGCGCTTTGGGGCGTTTCCTATCGCGGGCGGTAGCCCTACCCACAGAAGTGAGGTATCATTTTTATCGGGAGACGTGGGGGAACGCTGGGTGGAAGAAAATTTGTGGCTCCTCTCAGATTCCAGAACTTTCTGCCACAGAAATGTGAGGAACCTATCTTTTTTTAGCCAAATTTTGAGGTTTGCAAAGGATTCTGGGTAACAGAACCTGGTCCGAGCCACACAAGTCACCCCATCTTGGATTCCCCTAGGTCTCTAGTTTTCAGAAATGCACAGGTTTGGTAGGTTTCCCTAGGTGGCGGCTGAGCTACTGGCTAAAATCTACAGGTAGGCACTTTGCAAAAAACACCTCTGTTTTCTTTCAAAAATTTGGATGTGCCCACATTGCGCTTTGGGGCGTTTCCTGTCGCGGGCGCTACGCCTACCCACACAAGTGAGGTATCATTTTTATCGGGAGACGTGGGGGAACGCTGGGTGGAAGGAAATTTGTGGCTCCTCTCAGATTCCTGAACTTTCTGCCACAGAAATATGAGGAACATGTGTTTTTTTAGGCAAATTTTGAGGTTTGCAAAGGATGCTGGGTAACAGAACCTGGTCCGAGCCACACAAGTCACCCCATCTTGGATTCTCCTAGGTCTCTAGTTTTCAGAAATGCACAGGTGTGGTAGGTTTCCCTAGGTGCCGGCTGAGCTACAGGCCAAAATCTACAGGTAGGCACTTTGCAAAAAACACCTCTGTTTTCTTTCAAAAAATTGGATGTGTCCACGTTGCGCTTTGGGGTGATTCCTGTCGCGGGCGCTAGGCCTACCCACACAAGTGAGGTATCATTTTTATCGGGGGATGTGGGGACATGCTGGGTGGAAGGAAATTTGTGGTTCCTCTCAGATTCCAGAACTTTCTGCCACAGAAATGTGAGGAACCTGTGTTTTTTTAGCCATATTTTGAGGTTTGCAAAGGATTCTGGGTAACAGAACCTGGTCCGAGCCACACAAGTCACCCCATCTTGGATTCCCCTAGGTTTCTAGTTTTCAGAAATGCACAGGTTTGGTAGGTTTCCCTAGGTGCCGGATGAGCTACAGGCCAAAATCTACAGGTAGGCACTTTGCAAAAAACACCTCTGTTTTCTTTCAAAAAATTGGATGTGTCCACATTGCGCTTTGGGGCGTTTCCTGTCGCGGGCGCTAGGCCTACCCACACAAGTGAGGTATAATTTTTATCGGGAGACGTGGGGGAACGCTGGGTGGAAGGAAATTTGTGGCTCCTCTCAGATTCCAGAACTTTCTGCCACAGAAATGTGAGGAACCGGTGTTTTTTTAGCCAAATTTTGAGGTTTGCAAAGGATTCTGGGTAACAGAACCTGGTCCGAGCCACACAAGTCACCCCATCTTGGATTCCCCTAGGTCTCTAGTTTTCAGAAATGCACAGTTTTGGTAGGTTTCCCTAGGTGCCGGCTGAGCTACAGGCAAAAATCTACAGATAGGCACTTTGCAAAAAACACCTCTGTTTTCTTTAAAAAAATTGGATGTGTCCACGTAGCGCTTTGGGGCGTTTCCTGTCGCGGGCGGTAGCCCTACCCACAGAAGTGAGGTATCATTTTTATCGGGAGACGAGGGGGAACGCTGGGTGGAAGGAAATTTTTGGCTCCTCTCAGATTCCAGAACTTTCTGCCACAGAAATGTGAGGAACCTGTGTTTTTTTAGCCAAATTTTGAGGTTTGGAAAGGATTCTGGGTAACAGAACCTGGTCCGAGCCACACAAGTCACCCCATCTTGGATTCCCCTAGGTCTCTAGTTTTCAGAAATGCACAGGTTTGGTAGGTTTCCCTAGGTGCCGGCTGAGCTACAGGCCAAAATCTACAGGTAGGCACTTTGCAAAAAACACCTCTGTTTTCTTTCAAAAAATTGGATGTGTCCACGTTGTGCTTTGGGGCATTTCCTGTCGCGGGCGCAAGGCCTATCCACACAAGTGAGGTATCATTTTTATCGGGAGACGTGGGGGAACGCTGGGTGGAAGGATATTTGTGGCTCCTCTCAGATTCCAGAACTTTCTGCCACAGAAATGTGAGGAACCTGTGTTTTTTTAGCCAAATTTTGTGGTTTGCAAAGGATTCTGGGTAACAGAACCTGGTCCGAGCCACACAAGTCACCCCATCTTGGATTCCCCTAGGTCTCTAGTTTTCAGAAATGCACAGGTGTGGTAGGTTTCCTAGGTGCCGGCTGAGCTACTGGCCAAAATCTACAGGTAGGCACTTTGCAAAAAACACCTCTGTTTTCTTTCAAAAATTTGGATGTGCCCACATTGCGCTTTGGGGCGTTTCCTGTCGCGGGCGCTACGCCTACCCACTCAAGTGAAGTATCATTTTTATCGGGAGACGTGGGGGAACGCTGGGTGGAAGGAAATTTGTGGCTCCTCTCAGATTCCAGAACTTTCTGCCACAGAAATGTGAGGAACCTGTCTTTTTTTAGCCAAATTTTGAGGTTTGCAAAGGATTCTGGGTAACAGAACCTGGTCCGAGCCACACAAGTCACCCCATCTTGGATTCCCCTAGGTCTCTAGTTTTCAGAAATGCACAGGTTTGGTAGGTTTCCCTAGGTGGCGGCTGAGCTACTGGCCAAAATCTACAGGTAGGCACTTTGCAAAAAACACCTCTGTTTTCTTTCAAAAATTTGGATGTGCCCACATTGCGCTTTGGGGCGTTTCCTGTCGCGGGCGCTACGCCTACCCACTCAAGTGAAGTATCATTTTTATCGGGAGACGTGGGGGAACGCTGGGTGGAAGGAAATTTGTGGCTCCTCTCAGATTCCAGAACTTTCTGCCACAGAAATATGAGGAACATGTGTTTTTTAAGCCAAATTTTGAGGTTTGCAAAGGATGCTGGGTAACAGAACCTGGTCCGAGCCACACAAGTCACCCCATCTTGGATTCTCCTAGGTCTCTAGTTTTCAGAAATGCACAGGTGTGGTAGGTTTCCCTAGGTGCCGGCTGAGCTACAGGCCAAAATCTACAGGTAGGCACTTTGCAAAAAACACCTCTGTTTTCTTTAAAAAAATTGGATGTGTCCACATTGCGCTTTGGGGCGATTCCTGTCGCGGGCGCTAGGCCTACCCACACAAGTGAGGTATCATTTTTATCGGGGATGTGGGGACATGCTGGGTGGAAGGAAATTTGTGGTTCCTCTCAGATTCCAGAACTTTCTGCCACAGAAATGTGAGGAACCTGTGTAGCCATATTTTGAGGTTTGCAAAGGATTCTGGGTAACAGAACCTGGTCCGAGCCACACAAGTCACCCCATCTTGGATTCCCCTAGGTTTCTAGTTTTCAGAAATGCACAGGTTTGGTAGGTTTCCCTAGGTGCCGGCTGAGCTACAGGCCAAAATCTACAGGTAGGCACTTTGCAAAAAACACCTCTGTTTTCTTTCAAAAAAATTGGATGTGTCCACGTTGCGCTTTGGGGCGTTTCCTGTCGCGGGCACTAGGCCTACCAACACAAGTGAGGTATCATTTTTATTGGGAGACGTGGGGGAACGCTGGGTGGAAGGACATTTGTGGCTCATCTCAGATTCCAGAACTTTGTGCCACAGAAATGTGAGGAACCTGTGTTTTTTTAGCCAAATTTTGAGGTTTGCAAAGGATTCTGGGTAACAGAACCTGGTCCGAGCCACACAAGTCACCCCATCTTGGATTCCCCTAGGTCTCTAGTTTTCAGAAATGCACAGGTTTGGTAGGGTTCCCTAGGTGGCGGCTGAGCTACAGGCCAAAGTCTACAGGTAGGTACTTTGCAAAAGACACCTCTGTTTTCTTTCAAAAATTTGGATGTGCCCACATTGCGCTTTGGGGCGTTTCCTGTCGCGGGCGCTACGCCTACCCACACAAGTGAGGTACATTTTTATCAGGAGACGTAGGGGAACGCTGGGTGGAAGGAAATTTGTGGCTCCTCTCAGATTCCAGAACTTTCTGCCACAGAAATGTGAGGAACCAGTGTTTTTTTAGCCAAATTTTGAGGTTTGCAAAGGATTCTGGGTAACAGAACCTGGTCCGAGCCACACAAGTCACCCCATCTTGGATTCCCCTAGGTCTCTAGTTTTCAGAAATGCACAGGTTTGGTAGGTTTCCCTAGGTGCCGGCTGAGCTACAGGCCAAAATCTACAGGTAGGCACTTTGCAAAAAACACCTCTGTTTTCTTTCAAAAAATTGGATGTGTCCACATTGCGCTTTGGGGCGTTTCCTGTCGCGGGCGCTAGGCCTACCCACACAAGTGAGGTATAATTTTTATCGGGAGACGTGGGGGAACGCTGGGTGGAAGGAAATTTGTGGCTCCTCTCAGATTCCAGAACTTTCTGCCACAGAAATGTGAGGAACCGGTGTTTTTTTAGCCAAATTTTGAGGTTTGCAAAGGATTCTGGGTAACAGAACCTGGTCCGAGCCACACAAGTCACCCCATCTTGGATTCCCCTAGGTCTCTAGTTGTCAGAAATGCACAGTTTTGGTAGGTTTCCCTAGGTGCCGGCTGAGCTACAGGCAAAAATCTACAGATAGGCACTTTGCAAAAAACACCTCTGTTTTCTTTAAAAAAATTGGATGTGTCCACGTAGCGCTTTGGGGCGTTTCCTGTCGCGGGCGGTAGCCCTACCCACAGAAGTGAGGTATCATTTTTATCGGGAGACGAGGGGGAACGCTGGGTGGAAGGAAATTTTTGGCTCCTCTCAGATTCCAGAACTTTCTGCCACAGAAATGTGAGGAACCTGTGTTTTTTTAGCCAAATGTTGAGGTTTGGAAAGGATTCTGGGTAACAGAACCTGGTCCGAGCCACACAAGTCACCCCATCTTGGATTCCCCTAGGTCTCTAGTTTTCAGAAATGCACAGGTTTGGTAGGTTTCCCTAGGTGCCGGCTGAGCTACAGGCCAAAATCTACAGGTAGGCACTTTGCAAAAAACACCTCTGTTTTCTTTCAAAAAATTGGATGTGTCCACGTTGTGCTTTGGGGCATTTCCTGTCGCGGGCGCAAGGCCTATCCACACAAGTGAGGTATCATTTTTATCGGGAGACGTGGGGGAACGCTGGGTGGAAGGATATTTGTGGCTCCTCTCAGATTCCAGAACTTTCTGCCACAGAAATGTGAGGAACCTGTGTTTTTTTAGCCAAATTTTGAGGTTTGCAAAGGATTCTGGGTAACAGAACCTGGTCCGAGCCACACAAGTCACCCCATCTTGGATTCCCCTAGGTCTCTAGTTTTCAGAAATGCACAGGTGTGGTAGGTTTCCTAGGTGCCGGCTGAGCTACTGGCCAAAATCTACAGGTAGGCACTTTGCAAAAAACACCTCTGTTTTCTTTCAAAAATTTGGATGTGCCCACATTGCGCTTTGGGGCGTTTCCTGTCGCGGGCGCTACGCCTACCCACTCAAGTGAAGTATCATTTTTATCGGGAGACGTGGGGGAACGCTGGGTGGAAGGAAATTTGTGGCTCCTCTCAGATTCCAGAACTTTCTGCCACAGAAATGTGAGGAACCTGTCTTTTTTTAGCCAAATTTTGAGGTTTGCAAAGGATTCTGGGTAACAGAACCTGGTCCGAGCCACACAAGTCACCCCATCTTGGATTCCCCTAGGTCTCTAGTTTTCAGAAATGCACAGGTTTGGTAGGTTTCCCTAGGTGGCGGCTGAGCTACTGGCCAAAATCTACAGGTAGGCACTTTGCAAAAAACACCTCTGTTTTCTTTCAAAAATTTGGATGTGCCCACATTGCGCTTTGGGGCGTTTCCTGTCGCGGGCGCTACGCCTACCCACTCAAGTGAAGTATCATTTTTATCGGGAGACGTGGGGGAACGCTGGGTGGAAGGAAATTTGTGGCTCCTCTCAGATTCCAGAACTTTCTGCCACAGAAATATGAGGAACATGTGTTTTTTAAGCCAAATTTTGAGGTTTGCAAAGGATGCTGGGTAACAGAACCTGGTCCGAGCCACACAAGTCACCCCATCTTGGATTCTCCTAGGTCTCTAGTTTTCAGAAATGCACAGGTGTGGTAGGTTTCCCTAGGTGCCGGCTGAGCTACAGGCCAAAATCTACAGGTAGGCACTTTGCAAAAAACCCCTCTGTTTTCTTTAAAAAAATTGGATGTGTCCACGTTGCGCTTTGGGGCGATTCCTGTCGCGGGCGCTAGGCCTACCCACACAAGTGAGGTATCATTTTTATCGGGGATGTGGGGACATGCTGGGTGGAAGGAAATTTGTGGTTCCTCTCAGATTCCAGAACTTTCTGCCACAGAAATGTGAGGAACCTGTGTAGCCATATTTTGAGGTTTGCAAAGGATTCTGGGTAACAGAACCTGGTCCGAGCCACACAAGTCACCCCATCTTGGATTCCCCTAGGTTTCTAGTTTTCAGAAATGCACAGGTTTGGTAGGTTTCCCTAGGTGCCGGCTGAGCTACAGGCCAAAATCTACAGGTAGGCACTTTGCAAAAAACACCTCTGTTTTCTTTCAAAAAAATTGGATGTGTCCACGTTGCGCTTTGGGGCGTTTCCTGTCGCGGGCACTAGGCCTACCAACACAAGTGAGGTATCATTTTTATTGGGAGACGTGGGGGAACGCTGGGTGGAAGTACATTTGTGGCTCATCTCAGATTCCAGAACTTTGTGCCACAGAAATGTGAGGAACCTGTGTTTTTTTAGCCAAATTTTGAGGTTTGCAAAGGATTCTGGGTAACAGAACCTGGTCCGAGCCACACAAGTCACCCCATCTTGGATTCCCCTAGGTCTCTAGTTTTCAGAAATGCACAGGTTTGGTAGGGTTCCCTAGGTGGCGGCTGAGCTACAGGCCAAAGTCTACAGGTAGGTACTTTGCAAAAGACACCTCTGTTTTCTTTCAAAAATTTGGATGTGCCCACATTGCGCTTTGGGGCGTTTCCTGTCGCGGGCGCTACGCCTACCCACACAAGTGAGGTACATTTTTATCAGGAGACGTAGGGGAACGCTGGGTGGAAGGAAATTTGTGGCTCCTCTCAGATTCCAGAACTTTCTGCCACAGAAATGTGAGGAACCAGTGTTTTTTTAGCCAAATTTTGAGGTTTGCAAAGGATTCTGGGTAACAGAACCTGGTCCGAGCCACACAAGTCACCCCATCTTGGATTCCCCTAGGTCTCTAGTTTTCAGAAATGCACAGGTTTGGTAGGTTTCCCTAGGTGCCGGCTGAGCTACAGGCCAAAATCTACAGGTAGGCACTTTGCAAAAAACACCTCTGTTTTCTTTCAAAAAATTGGATGTGTCCACGTTGTGCTTTGGGGCATTTCCTGTCGTGGGCGCTAGGCCTATCCACACAAGTGAGGTATCATTTTTATCGGGAGACGTGGGGAAACGCTGGGTGGAAGGATATTTGTGGCTCCTCTCCGATTCCAGAACTTTCTGCCACAGAAATGTGAGGAACCTGTCTTTTTTTAGCCAAATTTTGAGGTTTGCAAAGGATTCTGGGTAACAGAACCTGGTCCGAGCCACACAAGTCACCCCATCTTGGATTCCCCTAGGTCTCTAGTTTTCAGAAATGCACAGGTTTGGTAGGTTTCCCTAGGTGGCGGCTGAGCTACTGGCCAAAATCAACAGGTAGGCACTTTGCAAAAAACACCTCTGTTTTCTTTCAAAAATGTGGATGTGCCCACATTGCGCTTTGGGGCGTTTCCTGTCGCGGGCGCTACGCCTACCCACACAAGTGAAATATCATTTTTATCGGGAGACGTGGGGGAAAGCTGGGTGGAAGGAAATTTGTGGCTCCTCTCAGATTCCAGAACTTTCTGCCACAGAAATATGAGGAACATGTGTTTTTTTAGCCAAATATTGAGGTTTGCAAAGGATGCTGGGTAACAGAACCTGGTCCGAGCCACACAAGTCACCCCATCTTGGATTCTCCTAGGTCTCTAGTTTTCAGAAATGCACAGGTGTGGTAGGTTTCCCTAGGTGCCGGCTGAGCTACAGGCCAAAATCTACAGGTAGGCACTTTGCAAAAAACACCTCTGTTTTCTTTCAAAAAATTGGATGTGTCCACGTTGCGCTTTGGGGCGATTCCTGTCGCGGGCGCTAGGCCTACCCACACAAGTGAGGTATCATTTTTATCGGGGATGTGGGGACATGCTGGGTGGAAGGAAATTTGTTGTTCCTCTCAGATTCCAGAACTTTCTGCCACAGAAATGTGAGGAACCTGTGTTTTTTTAGCCATATTTTGAGGTTTGCAAAGGATTCTGGGTAACAGAACCTGGTCCGAGCCACACAAGTCACCCCATCTTGGATTCCCCTAGGTTTCTAGTTTTCAGAAATGCACAGGTTTGGTAGGTTTCCCTAGGTGCCGGCTGAGCTACAGGCCAAAATGTACAGGTAGGCACTTTGCAAAAAACACCTCTGTTTTCTTTCAAAAAAATTGGATGTGTCCACGTTGCGCTTTGGGGCGTTTCCTGTCGCGGGCACTAGGCCTACCCACACAAGTGAGGTATCATTTTTATTGGGAGACGTGGGGGAACGCTGGGTGGAAGGACATTTGTGGCTCATCTCAGATTCCAGAACTTTGTGCCACAGAAATGTGAGGAACCTGTGTTTTTTTAGCCAAATTTTGAGGTTTGCAAAGGATTCTGGGTAACAGAACCTGGTCCGAGCCACACAAGTCACCCCATCTTGGATTCCCCTAGGTCTCTAGTTTTCAGAAATGCACAGGTTTGGTAGGGTTCCCTAGGTGGCGGCTGAGCTACAGGCCAAAGTCTACAGGTAGGTACTTTGCAAAAGACACCTCTGTTTTCTTTCAAAAATTTGGATGTGCCCACATTGCGCTTTGGTGCGTTTCCTGTCGCGGGCGCTACGCCTACCCACACAAGTGAGGTATCATTTTTATCGGGAGACGTGGGGGAACGCTGGGTGGAAGGAAATTTGTGGCTCCTCTCAGATTCCAGAACTTTCTGCCACAGAAATATGAGGAACATGTGTTTTTTTAGCCAAATTTTGAGGTTTGCAAAGGATGCTGGGTAACAGAACCTGTTCCGAGCCACACAAGTCACCCCATCTTGGATTCCCCTAGGTCTCTAGTTTTCAGAAATGCACAGGTGTGGTAGGTTTCCCTAGGTGCCGGCTGAGCTACTGGCCAAAATCTACAGGTAGGCACTTTGCAAAAAACACCTCTGTTTTCTTTCAAAAAATTGGATGTGTCCACGTTGTGCTTTGGGGCGATTCCTGTCGCGGGCGCTAGGCCTACCCACACAAGTGAGGTATCATTTTTATCGGGGGATGTGAGGGAACGCTGGGTGGAAGGAAATTTGTAGTTCCTCTCAGATTCTAGAACTTTCTGCCACAGAAATGTGAGGAACCTGTGTTTTTTTAGCCAAATTTTGAGGTTTGCAAAGGATTCTGGGTAACAGAACCTGGTCCGAGCCACACAAGTCACCCCATCTTGGATTCCCCTAGGTCTCTAGTTTTCAGAAATGCACAGGTTTGGTAGGTTTCCCTAGGTGCCGGCTGAGCTACAGGCCAAAATCTACAGGTAGGCACTTTGCAAAAAACACCTCTGTTTTCTTTCAAAAAATTGGATGTGTCCACGTTGCGCTTTGGGGCGATTCCTGTCGCGGGCGCTAGGCCTACCCACACAAGTGAGGTATCATTTTTATCGGGGATGTGGGGACATGCTGGGTGGAAGGAAATTTGTGGTTCCTCTCAGATTCCAGAACTTTCTGCCACAGAAATGTGAGGAACCTGTGTTTTTTTAGCCATATTTTGAGGTTTGCAAAGGATTCTGGGTAACAGAACCTGGTCCGAGCCACACAAGTCACCCCATCTTGGATTCCCCTAGGTTTCTAGTTTTCAGAAATGCACAGGTTTGGTAGGTTTCCCTAGGTGGCGGCTGAGCTACTGGCCAAAATCAACAGGTAGGCACTTTGCAAAAAACACCTCTGTTTTCTTTCAAAAATGTGGATGTGCCCACATTGCGCTTTGGGGCGTTTCCTGTCGCGGGCGCTACGCCTACCCACACAAGTGAAATATCATTTTTATCGGGAGACGTGGGGGAAAGCTGGGTGGAAGGAAATTTGTGGCTCCTCTCAGATTCCAGAACTTTCTGCCACAGAAATATGAGGAACATGTGTTTTTTTAGCCAAATTTTGAGGTTTGCAAAGGATGCTGGGTAACAGAACCTGTTCCGAGCCACACAAGTCACCCCATCTTGGATTCCCCTAGGTCTCTAGTTTTCAGAAATGCACAGGTTTGGTAGGGTTCCCTAGGTGGCGGCTGAGCTACAGGCCAAAGTCTACAGGTAGGTACTTTGCAAAAGACACCTCTGTTTTCTTTAAAAAATTTGGATGTGCCCACATTGCGCTTTGGTGCGTTTCCTGTCGCGGGCGCTACGCCTACCCACACAAGTGAGGTATCATTTTTATCGGGAGACGTGGGGGAACGCTGGGTGGAAGGAAATTTGTGGCTCCTCTCAGATTCCAGAACTTTCTGCCACAGAAATATGAGGAACATGTGTTTTTTTAGCCAAATTTTGAGGTTTGCAAAGGATGCTGGGTAACAGAACCTGTTCAGAGCCACACAAGTCACCCCATCTTGGATTCCCCTAGGTCTCTAGTTTTCAGAAATGCACAGGTGTGGTAGGTTTCCCTAGGTGCCGGCTGAGCTACTGGCCAAAATCTACAGGTAGGCACTTTGCAAAAAACACCTCTGTTTTCTTTAAAAAAATTGGATGTGTCCACGTTGCGCTTTGGGGCGATTCCTGTCGCGGGCGCTAGGCCTACCCACACAAGTGAGGTATCATTTTTATCGGGGGATGTGAGGGAACGCTGGGTGGAAGGAAATTTGTAGTTCCTCTCAGATTCCAGAACTTTCTGCCACAGAAATGTGAGGAACCTGTGTTTTTTTAGCCAAATTTTGAGGTTTGCAAAGGATTCTGGGTAACAGAACCTGGTCCGAGCCACACAAGTCACCCCATCTTGGATTCCCCTAGGTCTCTAGTTTTCAGAAATGCACAGGTTTGGTAGGTTTCCCTAGGTGCCGGCTGAGCTACAGGCCAAAATCTACAGGTAGGCACTTTGCAAAAAACGCCTCTGTTTTCTTTCAAAAAATTGGATGTGTCCACGTTGTGCTTTGGGGCGTTTCCTGTTGCGGGCACTAGGCCTATCCACACAAGTGAGGTATCATTTTTATCGGGAGACGTGGGGAAACGCTGGGTGGAAGGATATTTGTGGCTCCTCTCCGATTCCAGAACTTTCTGCCACAGAAATGTGAGGAACCTGTCTTTTTTTAGCCAAATTTTGAGGTTTGCAAAGGATTCTGGGTAACAGAACCTGGTCCGAGCCACACAAGTCACCCCATCTTGGATTCCCCTAGGTCTCTAGTTTTCAGAAATGCACAGGTTTGGTAGGTTTCCCTAGGTGGCGGCTGAGCTACTGGCCAAAATCAACAGGTAGGCACTTTGCAAAAAACACCTCTGTTTTCTTTCAAAAATGTGGATGTGCCCACATTGCGCTTTGGGGCGTTTCCTGTCGCGGGCGCTACGCCTACCCACACAAGTGAAATATCATTTTTATCGGGAGACGTGGGGGAAAGCAGGGTGGAAGGAAATTTGTGGCTCCTCTCAGATTCCAGAACTTTCTGCCACAGAAATATGAGGAACATGTGTTTTTTTAGCCAAATTTTGAGGTTTGCAAAGGATGCTGGGTAACAGAACCTGGTCCGAGCCACACAAGTCACCCCATCTTGGATTCTCCTAGGTCTCTAGTTTTCAGAAATGCACAGGTGTGGTAGGTTTCCCTAGGTGCCGGCTGAGCTACAGGCCAAAATCTACAGGTAGGCACTTTGCAAAAAACACCTCTGTTTTCTTTCAAAAAATTGGATGTGTCCACGTTGCGCTTTGGGGTGATTCCTGTCGCGGGCGCTAGGCCTACCCACACAAGTGAGGTATCATTTTTATCGGGGATGTGGGGACATGCTGGGTGGAAGGAAATTTGTGGTTCCTCTCAGATTCCAGAACTTTCTGCCACAGAAATGTGAGGAACCTGTGTTTTTTTAGCCATATTTTGAGGTTTGCAAAGGATTCTGGGTAACAGAACCTGGTCCGAGCCACACAAGTCACCCCATCTTGGATTCCCCTAGGTTTCTAGTTTTCAGAAATGCACAGGTTTGGTAGGTTTCCCTAGGTGCCGGCTGAGCTACAGGCCAAAATCTACAGGTAGGCACTTTGCAAAAAACACCTCTGTTTTCTTTTTAAAAATTGGATGTGTCCACGTTGCGCTTTGGGGCGTTTCCTGTTGCGGGCACTAGGCCTACCCACACAAGTGAGGTATCCTTTTTATTGGGAGACGTGGGGGAACTCTGGGTGGAAGGAAATTTGTGGCTCATCTCAGATTCCAGAACTTTCTGCCACAGAAATGTGAGGAACCTGTCTTTTTTTAGCCAAATTTTGAGGTTTGCAAAGGATTCTGGGTAACAGAACCTGGTCCGAGCCACACAAGTCATCCCATCTTGGATTCCCCTAGGTCTCTAGTTTTCAGAAATGCACAGGTTTGGTAGGTTTCCCTAGGTGGCGGCTGAGCTACTGGCCAAAATCTACAGGTAGGCACTTTGCAAAAAACACCAATGTTTTCTTTCAAAAATGTGGATGTGCCCACTTTGCGCTTTGGGGCGTTTCCTGTCGCGGGCGCTATGCCTACCCACACAAGTGAGGTATCATTTTTATCGGGAGACGTGGGGGAACGCTGGGTGGAAGGAAATTTGTGGCTCCTCTCAGATTCCAGAACTTTCTGCCACAGAAATATGAGGAACATGTGTTTTTTTAGCCAAATTTTGAGGTTTGCAAAGGATGCTGGGTAACAGAACCTGGTCCGAGCCACACAAGTCACCCCATCTTGGATTCTCCTAGGTCTCTAGTTTTCAGAAATGCACAGGTGTGGTAGGTTTCCCTAGGTGCCGGCTGAGCTACAGGCCAAAATCTACAGGTAGGCACTTTGCAAAAAACACCTCTGTTTTCTTTCAAAAAATTGGATGTGTCCACGTTGTGCTTTGGGGCATTTCCTGTCGTGGGCGCTAGGCCTATCCACACAAGTGAGGTATCATTTTTATCGGGAGACGTGGGGAAACGCTGGGTGGAAGGATATTTGTGGCTCCTCTCCGATTCCAGAACTTTCTGCCACAGAAATGTGAGGAACCTGTCTTTTTTTAGCCAAATTTTGAGGTTTGCAAAGGATTCTGGGTAACAGAACCTGGTCCGAGCCACACAAGTCACCCCATCTTGGATTCCCCTAGGTCTCTAGTTTTCAGAAATGCACAGGTTTGGTAGGTTTCCCTAGGTGGCGGCTGAGCTACTGGCCAAAATCAACAGGTAGGCACTTTGCAAAAAACACCTCTGTTTTCTTTCAAAAATGTGGATGTGCCCACATTGCGCTTTGGGGCGTTTCCTGTCGCGGGCGCTACGCCTACCCACACAAGTGAAATATCATTTTTATCGGGAGACGTGGGGGAAAGCTGGGTGGAAGGAAATTTGTGGCTCCTCTCAGATTCCAGAACTTTCTGCCACAGAAATATGAGGAACATGTGTTTTTTTAGCCAAATATTGAGGTTTGCAAAGGATGCTGGGTAACAGAACCTGGTCCGAGCCACACAAGTCACCCCATCTTGGATTCCCCTAGGTCTCTAGTTTTCAGAAATGCACAGGTTTGGTAGGTTTCCCTAGGTGGCGGCTGAGCTACTGGCCAAAATCAACAGGTAGGCACTTTGCAAAAAACACCTCTGTTTTCTTTCAAAAATGTGGATGTGCCCACATTGCGCTTTGGGGCGTTTCCTGTCGCGGGCGCTACGCCTACCCACACAAGTGAAATATCATTTTTATCGGGAGACGTGGGGGAAAGCAGGGTGGAAGGAAATTTGTGGCTCCTCTCAGATTCCAGAACTTTCTGCCACAGAAATATGAGGAACATGTGTTTTTTTAGCCAAATTTTGAGGTTTGCAAAGGATGCTGGGTAACAGAACCTGGTCCGAGCCACACAAGTCACCCCATCTTGGATTCTCCTAGGTCTCTAGTTTTCAGAAATGCACAGGTGTGGTAGGTTTCCCTAGGTGCCGGCTGAGCTACAGGCCAAAATCTACAGGTAGGCACTTTGCAAAAAACACCTCTGTTTTCTTTCAAAAAATTGGATGTGTCCACGTTGCGCTTTGGGGTGATTCCTGTCGCGGGCGCTAGGCCTACCCACACAAGTGAGGTATCATTTTTATCGGGGATGTGGGGACATGCTGGGTGGAAGGAAATTTGTGGTTCCTCTCAGATTCCAGAACTTTCTGCCACAGAAATGTGAGGAACCTGTGTTTTTTTAGCCATATTTTGAGGTTTGCAAAGGATTCTGGGTAACAGAACCTGGTCCGAGCCACACAAGTCACCCCATCTTGGATTCCCCTAGGTTTCTAGTTTTCAGAAATGCACAGGTTTGGTAGGTTTCCCTAGGTGCCGGCTGAGCTACAGGCCAAAATCTACAGGTAGGCACTTTGCAAAAAACACCTCTGTTTTCTTTTTAAAAATTGGATGTGTCCACGTTGCGCTTTGGGGCGTTTCCTGTTGCGGGCACTAGGCCTACCCACACAAGTGAGGTATCCTTTTTATTGGGAGACGTGGGGGAACTCTGGGTGGAAGGAAATTTGTGGCTCATCTCAGATTCCAGAACTTTCTGCCACAGAAATGTGAGGAACCTGTCTTTTTTTAGCCAAATTTTGAGGTTTGCAAAGGATTCTGGGTAACAGAACCTGGTCCGAGCCACACAAGTCATCCCATCTTGGATTCCCCTAGGTCTCTAGTTTTCAGAAATGCACAGGTTTGGTAGGTTTCCCTAGGTGGCGGCTGAGCTACTGGCCAAAATCTACAGGTAGGCACTTTGCAAAAAACACCAATGTTTTCTTTCAAAAATGTGGATGTGCCCACTTTGCGCTTTGGGGCGTTTCCTGTCGCGGGCGCTATGCCTACCCACACAAGTGAGGTATCATTTTTATCGGGAGACGTGGGGGAACGCTGGGTGGAAGGAAATTTGTGGCTCCTCTCAGATTCCAGAACTTTCTGCCACAGAAATATGAGGAACATGTGTTTTTTTAGCCAAATTTTGAGGTTTGCAAAGGATGCTGGGTAACAGAACCTGGTCCGAGCCACACAAGTCACCCCATCTTGGATTCTCCTAGGTCTCTAGTTTTCAGAAATGCACAGGTGTGGTAGGTTTCCCTAGGTGCCGGCTGAGCTACAGGCCAAAATCTACAGGTAGGCACTTTGCAAAAAACACCTCTGTTTTCTTTCAAAAAATTGGATGTGTCCACGTTGTGCTTTGGGGCATTTCCTGTCGTGGGCGCTAGGCCTATCCACACAAGTGAGGTATCATTTTTATCGGGAGACGTGGGGAAACGCTGGGTGGAAGGATATTTGTGGCTCCTCTCCGATTCCAGAACTTTCTGCCACAGAAATGTGAGGAACCTGTCTTTTTTTAGCCAAATTTTGAGGTTTGCAAAGGATTCTGGGTAACAGAACCTGGTCCGAGCCACACAAGTCACCCCATCTTGGATTCCCCTAGGTTTCTAGTTTTCAGAAATGCACAGGTTTGGTAGGTTTCCCTAGGTGCCGGCTGAGCTACAGGCCAAAATCTACAGGTAGGCACTTTGCAAAAAACACCTCTGTTTTCTTTCAAAAAAATTGGGTGTGTCCACGTTGCGCTTTGGGGCGTTTCCTGTCGCGGGCACTAGGCCTACCCACACAAGTGAGGTATCATTTTTATTGGGAGACGTGGGGGAACGCTGGGTGGAAGGACATTTGTGGCTCATCTCTGATTCCAGAACTTTCTGCCACAGAAATGTGAGGAACCTGTGTTTTTTTAGCCAAATTTTGAGGTTTGCAAAGGATGCTGGGTAACAGAACCTGGTCCGAGCCACACAAGTCACCCCATCTTGGATTCCCCTAGGTCTCTAGTTTTCAGAAATGCACAGGTGTGGTAGGTTTCCCTAGGTGCCGGCTGAGCTACTGGCCAAAATCTACAGGTAGGCACTTTGCAAAAAACACCTCTGTTTTCTTTCAAAAAATTGGATGTGTCCACGTTGCGCTTTGGGGCGATTCCTGTCGCGGGCGCTAGGCCTACCCACACAAGTGAGGTATCATTTTTATCGGGGGATGTGAGGGAACGCTGGGTGGAAGGAAATTTGTAGTTCCTCTCAGATTCCAGAACTTTCTGCCACAGAAATGTGAGGAACCTGTGTTTTTTTAGCCAAATTTTGAGGTTTGCAAAGGATTCTGGGTAACAGAACCTGGTCCGAGCCACACGTCACCCCATCTTGGATTCCCCTAGGTCTCTAGTTTTCAGAAATGCACAGGTTTGGTAGGTTTCCCTAGGTGCCGGCTGAGCTACAGGCCAAAATCTACAGGTAGGCACTTTGCAAAAAACACCTCTGTTTTCTTTCAAAAAATTGGATGTGTCCACGTTGTGCTTTGGGGCATTTCCTGTCGCGGGCGCTAGACCTATCCACACAAGTGAGGTATCATTTTTATCGGGAGACGTGGGGGAACGCTGGGTGGAAGGATATTTGTGGCTCCTCTCAGATTCCAGAACTTTCTGCCACAGAAATGTGAGGAACCTGTGTTTTTTTAGCCAAATTTTGTGGTTTGCAAAGGATTCTGGGTAACAGAACCTGGTCCGAGACACACAAGTCACCCCATCTTGGATTCCCCTAGGTCTCTAGTTTTCAGAAATGCACAGGTTTGGTAGGTTTCCCTAGGTGGCGGCTGGGCTACTGGCTAAAATCTACAGGTAGGCACTTTGCAAAAAACACCTCTGTTTTCTTTCAAAAATTTGGATGTGCCCACATTGCGCTTTGGGGCGTTTCCTGTCGCGGGCGCTACGCCTACCCACACAAGTGAGGTATCATTTTTATCGGGAGACGTGGGGGAACGCTGGGTGGAAGGAAATTTGTGGCTCCTCTCAGATTCCTGAACTTTCTGCCACAGAAATATGAGGAACATGTGTTTTTTTAGGCAAATTTTGAGGTTTGCAAAGGATGCTGGGTAACAGAACCTGGTCCGAGCCACACAAGTCACCCCATCTTGGATTCTCCTAGGTCTCTAGTTTTCAGAAATGCACAGGTGTGGTAGGTTTCCCTAGGTGCAGGCTGAGCTACAGGCCAAAATCTACAGGTAGGCACTTTGCAAAAAACACCTCTGTTTTCTTTCAAAAAATTGGATGTGTCCACGTTGCGCTTTGGGGTGATTCCTGTCGCGGGCGCTAGGCCTACCCACACAAGTGAGGTATCATTTTTATCGGGGGATATGGGGACATGCTGGGTGGAAGGAAATTTGTGGTTCCTCTCAGATTCCAGAACTTTCTGCCACAGAAATGTGAGGAACCTGTGTTTTTTTAGCCATATTTTGAGGTTTGCAAAGGATTCTGGGTAACAGAACCTGGTCCGAGCCACACAAGTCACCCCATCTTGGATTCCCCTAGGTTTCTAGTTTTCAGAAATGCACAGGTTTGGTAGGTTTCCCTAGGTGCCGGCTGAGCTACAGGCCAAAATCTACAGGTAGGCACTTTGCAAAAAACACCTCTGTTTTCTTTCAAAAAAATTGGATGTGTCCACGTTGCGCTTTGGGGCGTTTCCTGTCGCGGGCACTAGGCCTACCCACACAAGTGAGGTATCATTTTTATTGGGAGACGTGGGGGAACGCTGGGTGGAAGGACATTTGTGGCTCATCTCAGATTCCAGAACTTTCTGCCACAGAAATGTGAGGAACCTGTTTTTTTTTAGCCAAATTTTGAGGTTTGCAAAGGATTCTGGGTAACAGAACCTGGTCCGAGCCACACAAGTCACCCCATCTTGGATTCCCCTAGGTCTCTAGTTTTCAGAAATGCACAGGTTTGGTAGGGTTCCCTAGGTGGCGGCTGAGCTACAGGCCAAAGTCTACAGGTAGGTACTTTGCAAAAGACACCTTTGTTTTCTTTCAAAAATTTGGATGTGCCCACATTGCGCTTTGGGGCGTTTCCTGTCGCGGGCGCTACGCCTACCCACACAAGTGAGGTATCATTTTTATCAGGAGACGTGGGGGAACGCTGGGTGGAAGGAAATTTGTGGCTCCTCTCAGATTCCAGAACTTTCTGCCACAGAAATATGAGGAACATGTGTTTTTTTAGCCAAATTTTGAGGTTTGCAAAGGATGCTGGGTAACAGAACCTGGTCCGAGCCACACAAGTCACCCCATCTTGGATTCCCCTAGGTCTCTAGTTTTCAGAAATGCACAGGTGTGGTAGGTTTCCCTAGGTGCCGGCTGAGCTACTGGCCAAAATCTACAGGTAGGCACTTTGCAAAAAACACCTCTGTTTTCTTTCAAAAAATTGGATGTGTCCATGTTGCGCTTTGGGGCGATTCCTGTCGCGGGCGCTAGGCCTACCCACACAAGTGAGGTATCATTTTTATCGGGGGATGTGAGGGAACGCTGGGTGGAAGGAAATTTGTAGTTCCTCTCAGATTCCAGAACTTTCTGCCACAGAAATGTGAGGAACCTGTGTTTTTTTAGCCAAATTTTGAGGTTTGCAAAGGATTCTGGGTAACAGAACCTGGTCCTAGCCACACAAGTCACCCCATCTTGGATTCCCCTAGGTCTCTAGTTTTCAGAAATGCACAGGTTTGGTAGGTTTCCCTAGGTGCCGGCTGAGCTACAGGCCAAAATCTACAGGTAGGCACTTTGCAAAAAACACCTCTGTTTTCTTTCAAAAAATTGGATGGGTCCACGTTGTGCTTTGGGGCATTTCCTGTCGCGGGCGCTAGGCCTATCCACACAAGTGAGGTATCATTTTTATCGGGAGACGTGGGGGAACGCTGGGTGGAAGGATATTTGTGGCTCCTCTCAGATTCCAGAACTTTCTGCCACAGAAATGTGAGGAACCTGTGTTTTTTTAGCCAAATTTTGTGGTTTGCAAAGGATTCTGGGTAACAGAACCTAGTCCGAGCCACACAAGTCACCCCATCTTGGATTCCCCTAGGTCTCTAGTTTTCAGAAATGCACAGGTGTGGTAGGTTTCCCTAGGTGCCGGCTGAGCTACAGGCCAAAATCTACAGGTAGGCACTTTGCAAAAAACACCTCTGTTTTCTTTCAAAAAATTGGATGTGTCCACGTAGCGCTTTGGGGCGTTTCCTATCGCGGGTGGTAGCCCTACCCACAGAAGTGAGGTATCATTTTTATCGGGAGACGTGGGGGAACGCTGGGTGGAAGGAAATTTGTGGCTCCTCTCAGATTCCAGAACTTTCTGCCACAGAAATGTGAGGAACCTGTCTTTTTTTAGCCAAATTTTGAGGTTTGCAAAGGATTCTGGGTAACAGAACCTGGTCCGAGCCACACAAGTCACCCCATCTTGGATTCCACTAGGTCTCTAGTTTTCAGAAATGCACAGGTTTGGTAGGTTTCCCTAGGTGGCGGCTGAGCTACTGGCCAAAATCTACAGGTAGGCACTTTGCAAAAAACACCTCTGTTTTCTTTCAAAAATGTGGATGTGCCCACATTGCGCTCTGGGGCGTTTCCTGTCGCGGGCGCTACGCCTACCCACACAAGTGAGGTATCATTTTTATCGGGGGATGTGGGGACATGCTGGGTGGAAGGAAATTTGTGGTTCCTCTCAGATTCCAGAACTTTCTGCCACAGAAATGTGAGGAACCTGTGTTTTTTTAGCCATATTTTGAGGTTTGCAAAGGATTCTGGGTAACAGAACCTGGTCCGAGCCACACAAGTCACCCCATCTTGGATTCCCCTAGGTTTCTAGTTTTCAGAAATGCACAGGTTTGGTAGGTTTCCCTAGGTGGCGGCTGAGCTACAGGCCAAAATCTACAGGTAGGCACTTTGCAAAAAACACCTCTGTTTTCTTTCAAAAAAATTGGATGTGTCCACGTTGCGCTTTGGGGCGTTTCCTGTCGCGGGCACTAGGCCTACCCACACAAGTGAGGTATCATTTTTATTGGGAGACGTGGGGGAACGCTGGGTGGAAGGACATTTGTGGCTCATCTCAGATTCCAGAACTTTCTGCCACAGAAATGTGAGGAACCTGTTTTTTTTAGCCAAATTTTGAGGTTTGCAAAGGATTCTGGGTAACAGAACCTGGTCCGAGCCACACAAGTCACCCCATCTTGGATTCCCCTAGGTCTCTAGTTTTCAGAAATGCACAGGTTTGGTAGGGTTCCCTAGGTGGCGGCTGAGCTACAGGCCAAAGTCTACAGGTAGGTACTTTGCAAAAGACACCTCTGTTTTCTTTCAAAAATTTGGATGTGCCCACATTGCGCTTTGGGGCGTTTCCTGTCGCGGGCGCTACGCCTACCCACACAAGTGAGGTATCATTTTTATCAGGAGACGTGGGGGAACGCTGGGTGGAAGGAAATTTGTGGCTCCTCTCAGATTCCAGAACTTTCTGCCACAGAAATATGAGGAACATGTGTTTTTTTAGCCAAATTTTGAGGTTTGCAAAGGATGCTGGGTAACAGAACCTGGTCCGAGCCACACAAGTCACCCCATCTTGGATTCCCCTAGGTCTCTAGTTTTCAGAAATGCACAGGTGTGGTAGGTTTCCCTAGGTGCCAGCTGAGCTACTGGCCAAAATCTACAGGTAGGCACTTTGCAAAAAACACCTCTGTTTTCTTTCAAAAAATTGGATGTGTCCACGTTGCGCTTAGGGGCGATTCCTGTCGCGGGCGCTAGGCCTACCCACACAAGTGAGGTATCATTTTTATCGGGGGATGTGAGGGAACGCTGGGTGGAAGGAAATTTGTAGTTCCTCTCAGATTCCAGAACTTTCTGCCACAGAAATGTGAGGAACCTGTGTTTTTTTAGCCAAATTTTGAGGTTTGCAAAGGATTCTGGGTAACAGAACCTGGTCCGAGCCACACAAGTCACCCCATCTTGGATTCCCCTAGGTCTCTAGTTTTCAGAAATGCACAGGTTTGGTGGGTTTCCCTAGGTGCCGGCTGAGCTACAGGCCAAAATCTACAGGTAGGCACTTTGCAAAAAACACCTCTGTTTTCTTTCAAAAAATTGGATGTGTCCACGTTGTGCTTTGGGGCATTTCCTGTCGCGGGCGCTAGGCCTATCCACACAAGTGAGGTATCATTTTTATCGGGAGACGTGGGGGAACGCTGGGTGGAAGGATATTTGTGGCTCCTCTCAGATTCCAGAACTTTCTGCCACAGAAATGTGAGGAACCTGTGTTTTTTTAGCCAAATTTTGAGGTTTGCAAAGGATGCTGGGTAACAGAACCTGGTCCGAGCCACACAAGTCACCCCATCTTGGATTCCCCTAGGTCTCTAGTTTTCAGAAATGCACAGGTGTGGTAGGTTTCCCTAGGTGCCGGCTGAGCTACTGGCCAAAATCTACAGGTAGGCACTTTGCAAAAAACACCTCTGTTTTCTTTCAAAAAATTGGATGTGTCCACGAAGCGCTTAGGGGCGATTCCTGTCGCGGGCGCTAGGCCTACCCACACAAGTGAGGTATCATTTTTATCGGGGGATGTGAGGGAACGCTGGGTGGAAGGAAATTTGTAGTTCCTCTCAGATTCCAGAACTTTCTGCCACAGAAATGTGAGGAACCTGTGTTTTTTTAGCCAAATTTTGAGGTTTGCAAAGGATTCTGGGTAACAGAACCTGGTCCGAGCCACACAAGTCACCCCATCTTGGATTCCCCTAGGTCTCTAGTTTTCAGAAATGCACAGGTTTGGTAGGTTTCCCTAGGTGCCGGCTGAGCTACTGGCCAAAATCTACAGGTAGGCACTTTGCAAAAAACACCTCTGTTTTCTTTCAAAAAATTGGATGTGTCCACGTTGTGCTTTGGGGCATTTCCTGTCGCGGGCGCTAGGCCTATCCACACAAGTGAGGTATCATTTTTATCGGGAGACGTGGGGGAACGCTGGGTGGAAGGATATTTGTGGCTCCTCTCAGATTCCAGAACTTTCTGCCACAGAAATGTGAGGAACCTGTGTTTTTTTAGCCAAATTTTGTGGTTTGCAAAGGATTCTGGGTAACAGAACCTGGTCCGAGCCACACAAGTCACCCCATCTTGGATTCCCCTAGGTCTCTAGTTTTCAGAAATGCACAGGTGTGGTAGGTTTCCCTAGGTGCCGGCTGAGCTACAGGCCAAAATCTACAGGTAGGCACTTTGCAAAAAACACCTCTGTTTTCTTTCAAAAAATTGGATGTGTCCACGTAGCGCTTTGGGGCGTTTCCTATCGCGGGTGGTAGCCCTACCCACAGAAGTGAGGTATCATTTTTATCGGGAGACGTGGGGGAACGCTGGGTGGAAGGAAATTTGTGGCTCCTCTCAGATTCCAGAACTTTCTGCCACAGAAATATGAGGAACATGTGTTTTTTTAGCCAAATTTTGAGGTTTGCAAAGGGTGCTGGGTAACAGAACCTGGTCCGAGCCACACAAGTCACCCCATCTTGGATTCTCCTAGGTCTCTAGTTTTCAGAAATGCACAGGTGTGGTAGGTTTCCCTAGGTGCCGGCTGAGCTACAGGCCAAAATCTACAGGTAGGCACTTTGCAAAAAACACCTCTGTTTTCTTTCAAAAAATTGGATGTGTCCACGTTGCGCTTTGGGGCGATTCCTGTCGCGGGCGCTAGGCCTACCCACACAAGTGAGGTATCATTTTTATCGGGGATGTGGGGACATGCTGGGTGGAAGGAAATTTGTGGTTCCTCTCAGATTCCAGAACTTTCTGCCACAGAAATGTGAGGAACCTGTGTTTTTTTAGCCATATTTTGAGGTTTGCAAAGGATTCTGGGTAACAGAACCTGGTCCGAGCCACACAAGTCACCCCATCTTGGATTCCCCTAGGTCTCTAGTTTTCAGAAATGCACAGGTTTGGTAGGGTTCCCTAGGTGGCGGCTGAGCTACAGGCCAAAGTCTACAGGTAGGTACTTTGCAAAAGACACCTCTGTTTTCTTTCAAAAATTTGGATGTGCCCACATTGTGCTTTGGGGCGTTTCCTGTCGCGGGCGCTACGCCTACCCACACAAGTGAGGTATCATTTTTATCAGGAGACGTGGGGGAACGCTGGGTGGAAGGAAATTTGTGGCTCCTCTCAGATTCCAGAACTTTCTGCCACAGAAATATGAGGAACATGTGTTTTTTTAGCCAAATTTTGAGGTTTGCAAAGGATGCTGGGTAACAGAACCTGGTCCGAGCCACACAAGTCACCCCATCTTGGATTCCCCTAGGTCTCTAGTTTTCAGAAATGCACAGGTGTGGTAGGTTTCCCTAGGTGCCGGCTGAGCTACTGGCCAAAATCTACAGGTAGGCACTTTGCAAAAAACACCTCTGTTTTCTTTCAAAAAATTGGATGTGTCCACGTTGCGCTTTGGGGCGATTCCTGTCGCGGGCGCTAGGCCTACCCACACAAGTGAGGTATCATTTCTATCGGGGATGTGAGGGAACGCTGGGTGGAAGGAAATTTGTGGCTCCTCTCAGATTCCAGAACTTTCTGCCACAGAAATGTGAGGAACCTGTGTTTTTTTAGCCAAATTTTGAGGTTTGCAAAGGATTCTGGGTAACAGAACCTGGTCCGAGCCACACAAGTCACCCCATCTTGGATTCCCCTAGGTCTCTAGTTTTCAGAAATGCACAGGTTTGGTAGGTTTCCCTAGGTGCCGGCTGAGCTACAGGCCAAAATCTACAGGTAGGCACTTTGCAAAAAACACCTCTGTTTTCTTTCAAAAAATTGGATGTGTCCACGTTGTGCTTTGGGGCATTTCCTGTTGCGGGCGCTAGGCCTATCCACACAAGTGAGGTATCATTTTTAACGGGAGACGTGGGGGAACGCTGGGTGGAAGGATATTTGTGGCTCCTCTCAGATTCCAGAACTTTCTGCCACAGAAATGTGAGGAACCTTTGTTTTTTTAGCCAAATTTTGTGGTTTGCAAAGGATTCTGGGTAACAGAACCTGGTCCGAGCCACACAAGTCACCCCATCTTGGATTCCCCTAGGTCTCTAGTTTTCAGAAATGCACAGGTGTGGTAGGTTTCCCTAGGTGCCGGCTGAGCTACAGGCCAAAATCTACAGGTAGGCACTTTGCAAAAAACACCTCTGTTTTCTTTCAAAAAATTGGATGTGTCCACGTAGTGCTTTGGGGCGTTTCCTATCGCGGGCGGTAGCCCTACCCACAGAAGTGAGGTATCATTTTTATCGGGAGACGTGGGGGAACGCTGGGTGGAAGGAAATTTGTGGCTCCTCTCAGATTCCAGAACTTTCTGCCACAGAAATGTGAGGAACCTGTCTTTTTTTAGCCAAATTTTGAGGTTTGCAAAGGATTCTGGGTAACAGAACCTGGTCCGAGCCACACAAGTCACCCCATCTTGGATTCCTCTAGGTCTCTAGTTTTCAGAAATGCACAGGTTTGGTAGGTTTCCCTAGGTGGTGGCTGAGCTACTGGCCAAAATCTACAGGTAGGCACTTTGCAAAAAACACCTCTGTTTTCTTTCAAAAATTTGGATGTGCCCACATTGCGCTTTGGGGCGTTTCATGTCGCGGGCGCTACGCCTACCCACACAAGTGAGGTATCATTTTTATCGGGAGACGTGGGGGAACGCTGGGTGGAAGGAAATTTGTGGCTCCTCTCAGATTCCAGAACTTTCTGCCACAGAAATGTGAGGAACCTGTGTTTTTTTAGCCAAATTTTGTGGTTTGCAAAGGATTCTGGGTAACAGAACCTGGTCCGAGCCACACAAGTCACCCCATCTTGGATTCCCCTAGGTCTCTAGTTTTCAGAAATGCACAGGTGTGGTAGGTTTCCCTAGGTGCCGGCTGAGCTACAGGCCAAAATCTACAGGTAGGCACTTTGCAAAAAACACCTCTGTTTTCTTTCAAAAAATTAGATGTGTCCACGTAGCGCTTTGGGGCGTTTCCTATCGCGGGTGGTAGCCCTACCCACAGAAGTGAGGTATCATTTTTATCGGGAGACGTGGGGGAACGCTGGGTGGAAGGAAATTTGTGGCTCCTCTCAGATTCCAGAACTTTCTGCCACAGAAATGTGAGGAACCTGTCTTTTTTTAGCCAAATTTTGAGGTTTGCAAAGGATTCTGGGTAACAGAACCTGGTCCGAGCCACACAAGTCACCCCATCTTGGATTCCCCTAGGTCTCTAGTTTTCAGAAATGCACAGGTTTGGTAGGTTTCCCTAGGTGGCGGCTGAGCTACTGGTCAAAATCTACAGGTAGGCACTTTGCAAAAAACACCTCTGTTTTCTTTAAAAAATTTGGATGTGCCCACATTGCGCTTTGGGGCGTTTCCTGTCGCGGGCGCTACGCCTACCCACACAAGTGAGGTATCATTTTTATCGGGAGACGTGGGGGAACGCTGGGTGGAAGGAAATTTGTGGCTCCTCTCAGATTCCAGAACTTTCTGCCACAGAAATATGAAGAACATGTGTTTTTTTAGCCAAATTTTGAGGTTTGCAAAGGATGCTGGGTAACAGAACCTGGTCCGAGCCACACAAGTCACCCCATCTTGGATTCTCCTAGGTCTCTAGTTTTCAGAAATGCACAGGTGTGGTAGGTTTCCCTAGGTGCCAGCTGAGCTACAGGCCAAAATCTACAGGTAGGCACTTTGCAAAAAACACCTCTGTTTTCTTTCAAAAAATTGGATGTGTCCACGTTGCGCTTTGGGGCGATTCCTGTCGCGGGCGCTAGGCCTACCCACACAAGTGAGGTATCATTTTTATCGGGATGTGGGGACATGCTGGGTGGAAGGAAATTTGTGGTTCCTCTCAGATTCCAGAACTTTCTGCCACAGAAATGTGAGGAACCTGTGTTTTTTTAGCCATATTTTGAGGTTTGCAAAGGATTCTGGGTAACAGAACCTGGTCCGAGCCACACAAGTCACCCCATCTTGGATTCCCCTAGGTTTCTAGTTTTCAGAAATGCACAGGTTTGGTAGGTTTCCCTAGGTGCCGGCTGAGCTACAGGCCAAAATCTACAGGTAGGCACTTTGCAAAAAACACCTCTGTTTTCTTTCAAAAAAATTGGATGTGTCCACGTTGCTCTTTGGGGCGTTTCCTGTCGCGGGCACTAGGCCTACCCACACAAGTGAGGTATCATTTTTATTGGGAGACGTGGGGGAACGCTGGGTGGAAGGACATTTGTGGCTCATCTCTGATTCCAGAACTTTCTGCCACAGAAATGTGAGGAACCTGTGTTTTTTTAGCCAAATTTTGAGGTTTGCAAAGGATTCTGGGTAACAGAACCTGGTCCGAGCCACACAAGTCACCCCATCTTGGATTCCCCTAGGTCTCTAGTTTTCAGAAATGCACAGGTTTGGTAGGGTTCCCTAGGTGGCGGCTGAGCTACAGGCCAAAGTCTACAGGTAGGTACTTTGCAAAAGACACCTCTGTTTTCTTTCAAAAATTTGGATGTGCCCACATTGCGCTTTGGGGCGTTTCCTGTCGCGGGCGCTACGCCTACCCACACAAGTGAGGTATCATTTTTATCAGGAGACGTGGGGGAACGCTGGGTGGAAGGAAATTTGTGGCTCCTCTCAGATTCCAGAACTTTCTGCCACAGAAATATGAGGAACATGTGTTTTTTTAGCCAAATTTTGAGGTTTGCAAAGGATGCTGGGTAACAGAACCTGGTCCTAGCCACACAAGTCACCCCATCTTGGATTCCCCTAGGTCTCTAGTTTTCAGAAATGCACAGGTGTGGTAGGTTTCCCTAGGTGCCGGCTGAGCTACTGGCCAAAATCTACAGGTAGGCACTTTGCAAAAAACACCTCTGTTTTCTTTCAAAAAATTGGATGTGTCCACGTTGCGCTTTGGTGCGATTCCTGTCGCGGGCGCTAGGCCTACCCACACAAGTGAGGTATCATTTTTATCGGGGGATGTGAGGGAACGCTGGGTGGAAGGAAATTTGTGGCTCCTCTCAGATTCCAGAACTTTCTGCCACAGAAATGTGAGGAACCTGTGTTTTTTTAGCCAAATTTTGAGGTTTGCAAAGGATTCTGGGTAACAGAACCTGGTCCGAGCCACACAAGTCACCCCATCTTGGATTCCCCTAGGTCTCTAGTTTTCAGAAATGCACAGGTTTGGTAGGTTTCCCTAGGTGCCGGCTGAGCTACAGGCCAAAATCTACAGGTAGGCACTTTGCAAAAAACACCTCTGTTTTCTTTCAAAAAATTGGATGTGTCCACGTTGTGCTTTGGGGCATTTCCTGTTGCGGGCGCTAGGCCTATCCACACAAGTGAGGTATCATTTTTAACGGGAGACGTGGGGGAACGCTGGGTGGAAGGAAATTTGTGGCTCCTCTCAGATTCCAGAACTTTCTGCCACAGAAATGTGAGGAACCTGTCTTTTTTTAGCCAAATTTTGAGGTTTGCAAAGGATTCTGGGTAACAGAACCTGGTCCGAGCCACACAAGTCACCCCATCTTGGATTCCCCTAGGTCTCTAGTTTTCAGAAATGCACAGGTTTGGTAGGTTTCCCTAGGTGGTGGCTGAGCTACTGGCCAAAATCTACAGGTAGGCACTTTGCAAAAAACACCTCTGTTTTCTTTCAAAAATTTGGATGTGCCCACATTGCGCTTTGGGGCGTTTCCTGTCGCGGGCGCTACGCCTACCCACACAAGTGAGGTATCATTTTTATTGGGAGACGTGGGGGAACGCTGGGTGGAAGGAAATTTGTGTCTCCTCTCAGATTCCAGAACTTTCTGCCACAGAAATATGAGGAACATGTGTTTTTTTAGCCAAATTTTGAGGTTTGCAAAGGATGCTGGGTAACAGAACCTGGTCCGAGCCACACAAGTCACCCCATCTTGGATTCTCCTAGGTCTCTAGTTTTCAGAAATGCACAGGTGTGGTAGGTTTCCCTAGGTGCCGGCTGAGCTACAGGCCAAAATCTACAGGTAGGCACTTTGCAAAAAACACCTCTGTTTTCTTTCAAAAAATTGGATGTGTCCACGTTGCGCTTTGGGGCGATTCCTGTCGCGGGCGCTAGGCCTACCCACACAAGTGAGGTATCATTTTTATCGGGGATGTGGGGACATGCTGGGTGGAAGGAAATTTGTGGTTCCTCTCAGATTCCAGAACTTTCTGCCACAGAAATGTGAGGAACCTGTGTTTTTTTAGCCATATTTTGAGGTTTGCAAAGGATTCTGGGTAACAGAACCTGGTCCGAGCCACACAAGTCACCCCATCTTGGATTCCCCTAGGTTTCTAGTTTGCAGAAATGCACAGGTTTGGTAGGTTTCCCTAGGTGCCGGCTGAGCTACAGGCCAAAATCTACAGGTAGGCACTTTGCAAAAAATACCTCTGTTTTCTTTCAAAAAAATTGGATGTGTCCACGTTGCGCTTTGGGGCGTTTCCTGTCGCGGGCACTAGGCCTACCCACACAAGTGAGGTATCATTTTTATTGGGAGACGTGGGGGACCGCTGGGTGGAAGGACATTTGTGGCTCATCTCTGATTCCAGAACTTTCTGCCACAGAAATGTGAGGAACCTGTGTTTTTTTAGCCAAATTTTGAGGTTTGCAAAGGATTCTGGGTAACAGAACCTGGTCCGAGCCACACAAGTCACCCCATCTTGGATTCCCCTAGGTCTCTAGTTTTCAGAAATGCACAGGTTTGGTAGGGTTCCTGTTAGAAATGGGGTCTCTGGTTGACAGTCAGGTTACCCCCTGTTCAAGCAAGGACCCTCACTCTAGTTAGGATAAAAGAGAATCACCCTCAGCTAACCCCTGCTTACCCCCTTGGTAGCTTGGCAGAGCAGTAGGCTTAACCTCAGAGTGCTGGGCGTAAAGTATTTGTACCAACACACACAGTAACTTAATGAAAACACTACAAAATGACACAACACCAGTTTAGAAAAATAGGAAATATTTATCTAGACAAAACAAGACCAAAACGACAAAAATCCAACATACACAAGTCAAGTTATGATTTTTTAAAGGTTTAAAATAAAAAGAGTCTTTAGGTAGTTGTAACAACACACTAGCGCTGCTAGCGTGTAAATGTACCTGGTTTGCGTCAAAAATAACCCCGCACGGGCGGTGTACGTCGAAAATAACCCTGCACGGTTATATGCGTCGAAAACAACTCGGCACGGTGATGCGCGTCGAAAAAGCCAGCCACGCGACGGTCCGAAAGTCCCGCGGCGCAGGGTGCGATCTCTCAGCCTTCGTCCGCGATGCTGCGCGTCGTTTCTCCTGCTCCGGGCGTCGATTCTCCGGTCGCGTTTCCTGCGGCGTCGTTTCTCAGCTGCGGAGCCGGCGTCGCGTCGTTTTCTCAGCCGCGATCGGATTCGCGTCGATCTTTTCTCCGCACGGCGCTCGGTGCGTGTATTTTTGTCCTTAGGCTGCCAGCCTCTCCTTTCAGGGTCCCAGGGACTGGAAGGGCACCACAGAGCAGAGTAGGGGTCTCTCCAGAGACTCCAGGTGCTGGCTGGAAGAAGTCTTTGCTATCCCTGAGACTTCAACAACAGGAGGCAAGCTCTACATCAAGCCCTTGGAGATTTCTTCTTCAAGATGGAAGGCACACAAAGTCCAGTCTTTGCCCTCTTACTCTGGCAGAAGCAGCACTGCAGGAAAGCTCCACAAAGCACAGTCACAGGCAGGGCAGCACGTTTTCCTCAGCTATCAGCTCTTCTCCAGGCAGAGGTTCCTCTTGGTTCCAGAAGTGTTTCTAAAGTTTGTAAGTTTGGGTGCCCTTCTTATACCCATTTTAGTCTTTGAAGTCACCTTTCTTCAAAGGGGACTCACACCTTCTTGTGAAATCCTGCCTTGCCCAGGCAAGGCCTCAGACACACACCAGGGGGTTGGAGACAGCATTGTCAGAGGCAGGCACAGTCCTTTCAGATGAGAGTGACCACTCCACCCCTCCCTCCTAGCAGAGATGGCTAATCAGGAAATGCAGATCACACCCCAGCTCCCTTTGTGTCACTGTCTGGTGTGAGGTGAAAAACAACCCAGCTGTCAAACTGACCCAGACAGGGAATCCACAAACAAGGCAGAGTCACAGAATGGTTTAAGCAAGAAAATGCTCACTTTTTAAAAGTGGCATTTCCAAACGCACAATCTTAAAATCAACTTTACTAAAAGATGTATTTTTAAATTGTGAGTTCAGGGATCCCAAACTCCACATGTCCATCTACTCTCTAGGGGAATCTACACTTTAATCATATTTAAAGGTAGCCCCCATATTATCCTATGAGAGAGAGACAGACCTTGCAACAGTGAAAACGAAATTGGCAGTATTTTCACTGTCAGGACATATAAACCACATTACTATATGTCCTACCTCATCCATACACTGCACCCTGCCCTTGGGGCTACCTAGGGCCTACCTTAGGGGTGCCTTACATGTAAGGAAAGGGAAGGTTTAGGCCTGGCAAGTGGGTACACTTGCCAAGTCGAATTTACAGTGTAAAAATACACATACAGACACTGCAGTGGCAGGTCTGAGACATGATTACAGAGCTACTTATGTGGGTGGCACAACCAGTGCTGCAGGCCCACTAGTAGCATTTGATTTACAGGCCCTGGCACCTCTAGTGCACCTTACTAGGGACTTACTAGTAAATCAAATATGCCAATCATGGATAAACCACTTACATACAATTTAAACAGGAGAGCATATGCACTTTAGCACTGGTTAGCAGTGGTAAAGTGCTCAGAGTTGAAAAGCCAACAGCAACATGTCAGAAAAAAATAGGAGGCAGGAGGCGAAAAAAGACTGGGGATGACCCTGCATAAGCAAAAGTCCAACACGACCCCCTACCAGCCTAAAGCCAGGGGAGAACAATCAATACCTTGATGTACTTCCCTGATTGGGGCGATAGAACAGGGACCCAGGCCCACAACAGCAGGGGCATGTTCCAGTTCTACGCCTTCCTGACTCCAGTTGGATCCCTCTGTCCATACTCTCAGGGCCCACTAAGCTAACCCATGGGGAACCCTTCTCCACATCTACAGACACCATCTGTGCAACACCTAACTTTACTTTGCTCACAGATGTATTGCAATGGGCAGATAGTACCACCAGGGCCAACACAGTGGTGTTGCCCACTCCACCCCCGGGGTGTGACTCTCGTCCTCCCCCCCCCCAGGGGCAACTCTGTCCACCAGGACAGCAAGCCACAGTGGCCCCAGACAACTGTCAGGGATGAAAGCCCGACCTCAGGCCTCTCTAACCACTGTGACTGTGGAGAGTGGGGGGTGGTAGCCCCAGGTGCCTGGCACCCTTTGACCACTCTCTCTTCCACCAGGTCAGGGATGTTAACCTGACCCTGGTCCTCTCCTCTGGGGCTCTGTACCCTTCCTGCAGAAGCGGCACCCCCAGAGTCAAAAACTGTCAGGGTGCTTGTAGAAGCAGTCCTGCACAATTCTTCCATCTGTGCAGGGATGTTAACCTGCAACTGATCCTCCAACCTGGGGTCTGTACCTTCAGGTTGGACCAGGGCCAGGGGTGAGGCTTCCCTCCCCCTGCCCTCTCTTCTGGGGTCCTGAACCACCCAACTAGGAGTGGCCCCCCCAGAAGACAACATGGTAGGGGCACTGTTAGCAGTAGCCCCTTCCTCCAGGTCAGGGGGGACACCCTTAACCTGGCCTCCCAATCCAGGGTCTGTACCCACAGACTGGATCACTGCCTGGCAAACCAGGGCTTCCTGGGGGGCATACCTACCCCCCACCAGGTCAGAGTTTACCCTCTGAACCTGGTCATCCAACCCAGGGTCACCACCCTGCGGTTGAACCACTGCCTGGCACACCAGGACTTCCTTGGGAGCACACTTACCCCCCATCAGGTCAGAGTTTACCCCCTGAACCTGATCATTCAACCCAGAGTCACCACCCTGCGGTTGAACCATTGCCTGGCACACCAGGACTTCCAGGGGGGCACACTTACCCCCCTCAAGGGACACACTGTCCCGAAGGGCCACACAAGAGTCTGGCTGGCGCAGGTCTCCTGACCTCTGCCCATCTGACAGAGTCTGGATTCCCCCCAGCCCAGAAATGGTCTCACCAAGGTCATTCATGGGGGGCTCTGCTCTCAGAGCTGACCCCTGACCCTCCAGGTTCTCCACTGGGGTCCGCAACCCCCTCTCAACCCTCTGTCTGGACTTCTGCACCCCCTCACTAGGAGTGGTACTGCCAGACACCAGAACTGGTGGGATGCTGGCTACAGCCGCCCCCCCAAGTCCTCCTGACACTGTGGGGTCTCCCTCAACAGATGGCCCTATGGTACAGGCTAGGCTCCCCTCCTGGTGTTCCCGCAGGGAACCCTCCTGGACCTGGGACCGGATCTCTGGCACCTTGGGCCTCAACCCATCCCCATTCCCTCTCCTCTGAGACTGGACATGGGGTCCCTCACCCATCCCACTACACTGGGACCTACCTGGGACACTACCATCCTTCCCTACCTCACCTGGTTGGGAACTACCTAGACCACTCCTCTCAGGAGCACCCCCAAATGCCTCTTCAGACTCTCTGGTACTCACCCAGAAGTCTGCCTCCATTGTAAGCTCCCTGGGGTCAGAGAACTCACACTCCACCTGGTGTTGGCATAGCTCTGGAAAATAAGGACTAGACATATGCTCTCCAGCAATTACATCACTCAGCCCCTCACATGAATTAACCAAAGTACCCTTCACCCAACCATCCAGTGACTCTGCTTTGACAAAGCACCCCACATCACCCTCATGAGACTGGTGAGACAGTACCTGACTGTCCCTGACACTCAACCCACACTCTTCTGGGATGTCTTCACACTCCATAACCAGGACTTCTACCTGGGGGGAACCCCTCTCCCTGTCACTCTCACCTAGAGTCAGTAGAGTGTCCCTCCCACCAGTAGGAATATGACTCCCCATGCCAGTTCCCCAATCCACCTCAGGGACCCTGTGCATCACTGGAGCTACCTCATACCCCTGAACCTCCTGGCGTGTGTTAACTCCCTCCTTCAAGTAGGGCACCACCTCTCTGGGCATGTGCACTTCTGCAGCATCACTGGATATACAATTGTTGCTGCCACCATTCCAGCTGGACTCAGCCCTCATGACTTCCAGCTCTTTCAATTTAAGCTCGTAAGCATAAATCATTTTTTTAATCTCTAAGTTTCTCTTCCTTTCTTCCAACTCCCAATCGAGCTTTTTCAGCTCCCATTGGTACTCCCTCTCTGCCTGTCTGTCCTGTAACTCTTCAGGAGTCAGACCCTTGGGTGACACCCTGCCATCCCTCCTGGGGACCCTCCCCCCAGGCGTAACAGGTTCCTCCACTACACCACTGTGTATCCTCTGCACTTCCCCACCCATCTTCTCCTCCTCTGTGTGCCCTCCAGCCTTCTTGATTGTCACCCAAGCCCTCTGTGCCTGTTGCAGCTCCTCCTCCCTGGTGGAGCTCTCAGTGGGACAGTCAAGATCTTTAAGGAACTGTTTCAATTGAGCAACTGAGTACTCCTTCAGTTTCTCCATTTCAAACACAGCTCCAGCTGTTGCATCTCCAGATTGAGACATGATGGTCACAAGTGCAAAGTTCCAAAAGGCAGAAAAAAATAATTTCCCAATGAAGTAAAAAGAATCAGTCAAGGGATCAGCAAAATCATGGAAGTAGAATAAAAAGAGTCCTTAAGAGAAAAATCAAAAGATCACCAAACAAGTAGTATGTGGTCACGTAGTGGTCTGAGATCAAAACAGTAGTGTACACTTAATTACTGTATGTCAAGTACAAATACAAGTCCAATCCCGACCGCTGGTCACCAATGTTAGAAATGGGGTCTCTGGTTGACAGTCAGGTTACCCCCTGTTCAAGCAAGGACCCTCACTCTAGTTAGGATAAAAGAGAATCACCCTCAGCTAACCCCTGCTTACCCCCTTGGTAGCTTGGCAGAGCAGTAGGCTTAACCTCAGAGTGCTGGGCGTAAAGTATTTGTACCAACACACACAGTAACTTAATGAAAACACTACAAAATGACACAACACCAGTTTAGAAAAATAGGAAATATTTATCTAGACAAAACAAGACCAAAACGACAAAAATCCAACATACACAAGTCAAGTTATGATTTTTTAAAGGTTTAAAATAAAAAGAGTCTTTAGGTAGTTGTAACAACACACTAGCGCTGCTAGCGTGTAAATGTACCTGGTTTGCGTCAAAAATAACCCCGCACGGGCGGTGTACGTCGAAAATAACCCTGCACGGTTATATGCGTCGAAAACAACTCGGCACGGTGATGCGCGTCGAAAAAGCCAGCCACGCGACGGTCCGAAAGTCCCGCGGCGCAGGGTGCGATCTCTCAGCCTTCGTCCGCGATGCTGCGCGTCGTTTCTCCTGCTCCGGGCGTCGATTCTCCGGTCGCGTTTCCTGCGGCGTCGTTTCTCAGCTGCGGAGCCGGCGTCGCGTCGTTTTCTCAGCCGCGATCGGATTCGCGTCGATCTTTTCTCCGCACGGCGCTCGGTGCGTGTATTTTTGTCCTTAGGCTGCCAGCCTCTCCTTTCAGGGTCCCAGGGACTGGAAGGGCACCACAGAGCAGAGTAGGGGTCTCTCCAGAGACTCCAGGTGCTGGCAGGAAGAAGTCTTTGCTATCCCTGAGACTTCAACAACAGGAGGCAAGCTCTACATCAAGCCCTTGGAGATTTCTTCTTCAAGATGGAAGGCACACAAAGTCCAGTCTTTGCCCTCTTACTCTGGCAGAAGCAGCACTGCAGGAAAGCTCCACAAAGCACAGTCACAGGCAGGGCAGCACGTTTTCCTCAGCTATCAGCTCTTCTCCAGGCAGAGGTTCCTCTTGGTTCCAGAAGTGTTTCTAAAGTTTGTAAGTTTGGGTGCCCTTCTTATACCCATTTTAGTCTTTGAAGTCACCTTTCTTCAAAGGGGACTCACACCTTCTTGTGAAATCCTGCCTTGCCCAGGCAAGGCCTCAGACACACACCAGGGGGTTGGAGACAGCATTGTCAGAGGCAGGCACAGTCCTTTCAGATGAGAGTGACCACTCCACCCCTCCCTCCTAGCAGAGATGGCTAATCAGGAAATGCAGATCACACCCCAGCTCCCTTTGTGTCACTGTCTGGTGTGAGGTGAAAAACAACCCAGCTGTCAAACTGACCCAGACAGGGAATCCACAAACAAGGCAGAGTCACAGAATGGTTTAAGCAAGAAAATGCTCACTTTTTAAAAGTGGCATTTCCAAACGCACAATCTTAAAATCAACTTTACTAAAAGATGTATTTTTAAATTGTGAGTTCAGGGATCCCAAACTCCACATGTCCATCTACTCTCTAGGGGAATCTACACTTTAATCATATTTAAAGGTAGCCCCCATATTATCCTATGAGAGAGAGACAGACCTTGCAACAGTGAAAACGAAATTGGCAGTATTTTCACTGTCAGGACATATAAACCACATTACTATATGTCCTACCTCATCCATACACTGCACCCTGCCCTTGGGGCTACCTAGGGCCTACCTTAGGGGTGCCTTACATGTAAGGAAAGGGAAGGTTTAGGCCTGGCAAGTGGGTACACTTGCCAAGTCGAATTTACAGTGTAAAAATACACATACAGACACTGCAGTGGCAGGTCTGAGACATGATTACAGAGCTACTTATGTGGGTGGCACAACCAGTGCTGCAGGCCCACTAGTAGCATTTGATTTACAGGCCCTGGCACCTCTAGTGCACCTTACTAGGGACTTACTAGTAAATCAAATATGCCAATCATGGATAAACCACTTACATACAATTTAAACAGGAGAGCATATGCACTTTAGCACTGGTTAGCAGTGGTAAAGTGCTCAGAGTTGAAAAGCCAACAGCAACGTGTCAGAAAAAAATAGGAGGCAGGAGGCGAAAAAAGACTGGGGATGACCCTGCATAAGCAAAAGTCCAACAGTTCCCTAGGTGGCGGCTGAGCTACAGGCCAAAGTCTACAGGTAGGTACTTTGCAAAAGACACCTCTGTTTTCTTTCAAAAATTTGGATGTGCCCACATTGCGCTTTGGGGCGTTTCCTGTCGCGGGCGCTAGGCCTACCAACACAAGTGAGGTATCATTTTTATCGGGGGATGTGAGGGAACGCTGGGTGGAAGGAAATTTGTAGTTCCTCTCAGATTCCAGAACTTTCTGCCACAGAAATGTGAGGAACCTGTGTTTTTTTAGCCAAATTTTGAGGTTTGCAAAGGATTCTGGGTAACAGAACCTGGTCCGAGCCACACAAGTCACCCCATCTTGGATTCCCCTAGGTCTCTAGTTTTCAGAAATGCACAGGTTTGGTAGGTTTCCCTAGGTGCCGGCTGAGCTACAGGCCAAAATCTACAGGTAGGCACTTTGCAAAAAACACCTCTGTTTTCTTTCAAAAAATTGGATGTGTCCACGTTGTGCTTTGGGGCATTTCCTGTCGCGGGCGCTAGGCCTATCCACACAAGTGAGGTATCATTTTTATCGGGAGACGTGGGGGAACGCTGGGTGGAAGGATATTTGTGGCTCCTCTCAGATTCCAGAACTTTCTGCCACAGAAATGTGAGGAACCTGTGTTTTTTTAGCCAAATTTTGTGGTTTGCAAAGGATTCTGGGTAACAGAACCTGGTCCGAGCCACACAAGTCACCCCATCTTGGATTCCCCTAGGTCTCTAGTTTTCAGAAATGCACAGGTGTGGTAGGTTTCCCTAGGTGCCGGCTGAGCTACAGGCCAAAATCTACAGGTAGGCACTTTGCAAAAAACACCTCTGTTTTCTTTCAAAAAATTGGATGTGTCCACGTAGCGCTTTGGGGCGTTTCCTATCGCGGGTGGTAGCCCTACCCACAGAAGTGAGGTATCATTTTTATCGGGAGACGTGGGGGAACGCTGGGTGGAAGGAAATTTGTGGCTCCTCTCAGATTCCAGAACTTTCTGCCACAGAAATGTGAGGAACCTGTCTTTTTTTAGCCAAATTTTGAGGTTTGCAAAGGATTCTGGGTAACAGAACCTGGTCCGAGCCACACAAGTCACCCCATCTTGGATTCCCCTAGGTCTCTAGTTTTCAGAAATGCACAGGTTTGGTAGGTTTCCCTAGGTGGCGGCTGAGCTACTGGCCAAAATCTACAGTAAGGCACTTTGCAAAAAACACCTCTGTTTTCTTTCAAAAATGTGGATGTGCCCACATTGCGCTTTGGGGCGTTTCCTGTCGCGGGCGCTACGCCTACCCACACAAGTGAGGTATCATTTTTATCGGGAGACGTGGGGGAACGCTGGGTGGAAGGAAATTTGTGGCTCCTCTCAGATTCCAGAACTTTCTGCCACAGAAATATGAGGAACATGTGTTTTTTTAGCCAAATTTTGAGGTTTGCAAAGGATGCTGGGTAACAGAACCTGGTCCGAGCCACACAAGTCACCCCATCTTGGATTCTCCTAGGTCTCTAGTTTTCAGAAATGCACAGGTGTGGTAGGTTTCCCTAGGTGCCGGCTGAGCTACAGGCCAAAATCTACAGGTAGGCACTTTGCAAAAAACACCTCTGTTTTCTTTAAAAAAATTGGATGTGTCCACGTTGCGCTTTGGGGCGATTCCTGTCGCGGGCGCTAGGCCTACCCACACAAGTGAGGTATCATTTTTATCGGGGATGTGGGGACATGCTGGGTGGAAGGAAATTTGTGGTTCCTCTCAGATTCCAGAACTTTCTGCCACAGAAATGTGAGGAACCTGTGTTTTTTTAGCCATATTTTGAGGTTTGCAAAGGATTCTGGGTAACAGAACCTGGTCCGAGCCACACAAGTCACCCCATCTTGGATTCCCCTAGGTTTCTAGTTTTCAGAAATGCACAGGTTTGGTAGGTTTCCCTAGGTGCCGGCTGAGCTACAGGCCAAAATCTACAGGTAGGCACTTTGCAAAAAACACCTCTGTTTTCTTTCAAAAAAATTGGATGTGTCCACGTTCCGCTTTGGGGCGTTTCCTGTCGCGGGCACTAGGCCTACCCACACAAGTGAGGTATCATTTTTATTGGGAGACGTGGGGGAACGCTGGGTGGAAGGACATTTGTGGCTCATCTCTGATTCCAGAACTTTCTGCCACAGAAATGTGAGGAACCTGTGTTTTTTTAGCCAAATTTTGAGGTTTGCAAAGGATTCTGGGTAACAGAACCTGGTCCGAGCCACACAAGTCACCCCATCTTGGATTCCCCTAGGTCTCTAGTTTTCAGAAATGCACAGGTTTGGTAGGGTTCCCTAGGTGGCGGCTGAGCTACAGGCCAAAGTCTACAGGTAGGTACTTTGCAAAAAACACCTCTGTTTTCTTTCAAAAATTTGGATGTGCCCACATTGCGCTTTGGGGCGTTTCCTGTCGCGGGCGCTACGCCTACCCACACAAGTGAGGTATCATTTTTATCAGGAGACGTGGGGGAACGCTGGGTGGAAGGAAATTTGTGGCTCCTCTCAGATTCCAGAACTTTCTGCCACAGAAATATGAGGAACATGTGTTTTTTTAGCCAAATTTTGAGGTTTGCAAAGGATGCTGGGTAACAGAACCTGGTCCGAGCCACACAAGTCACCCCATCTTGGATTCTCCTAGGTCTCTAGTTTTCAGAAATGCACAGGTGTGGTAGGTTTCCCTAGGTGCCGGCTGAGCTACTGGCCAAAATCTACAGGTAGGCACTTTGCAAAAAACACCTCTGTTTTCTTTCAAAAAATTGGATGTGTCCACGTTGCGCTTTGGGGCGATTCCTGTCGCGGGCGCTAGGCCTACCCACACAAGTGAGGTATCATTTTTATCGGGGGATGTGAGGGAACGCTGGGTGGAAGGAAATTTGTAGTTCCTCTCAGATTCCAGAACTTTCTGCCACAGAAATGTGAGGAACCTGTGTTTTTTTTAGCCAAATTTTGAGGTTTGCAAAGGATTCTGGGTAACAGAACCTGGTCCGAGCCACACAAGTCACCCCATCTTGGATTCCCCTAGGTCTCTAGTTTTCAGAAATGCACAGGTTTGGTAGGTTTCCCTAGGTGCCGGCTGAGCTACAGGCCAAAATCTACAGGTAGGCACTTTGCAAAAAACACCTCTGTTTTCTTTCAAAAAATTGGATGTGTCCACGTTGTGCTTTGGGGCATTTCCTGTCGCGGGCGCTAGGCCTATCCACACAAGTGAGGTATCATTTTTATCGGGAGACGTGGGGGAACGCTGGGTGGAAGGATATTTGTGGCTCCTCTCAGATTCCAGAACTTTCTGCCACAGAAATGTGAGGAACCTGTGTTTTTTTAGCCAAATTTTGTGGTTTGCAAAGGATTATGGGTAACAGAACCTGGTCCGAGCCACACAAGTCACCCCATCTTGGATTCCCCTAGGTCTCTAGTTTTCAGAAATGCACAGGTGGGGTAGGTTTCCCTAGGTGCCGGCTGAGCTACAGGCCAAAATCTACAGGTAGGCACTTTGCAAAAAACACCTCTGTTTTCTTTCAAAAAATTGGATGTGGCCACGTAGCGCTTTGGGGCGTTTCCTATCGCCGGCGGTAGCCCTACCCACAGAAGTGAGGTATCATTTTTATTGGGAGACGTGGGGGAACGCTGGGTGGAAGGAAATTTGTGGCTCCTCTCAGATTCCAGAACTTTCTGCCACAGAAATGTGAGGAACCTGTCTTTTTTTAGCCAAATTTTGAGGTTTGCAAAGGATTCTGGGTAACAGAACCTGTTCCGAGCCACACAAGTCACCCCATCTTGGATTCCCCTAGGTCTCTAGTTTTCAGAAATGCACAGGTTTGGTAGGTTTCCCTAGGTGGCGGCTGAGCTACTGGCCAAAATCTACAGGTAGGCACTTTGCAAAAAACACCTCTGTTTTCTTTCAAAAAATTGGATGTGTCCACGTTGCGCTTTGGGGCGATTCCTGTCGCGGGCGCTAGGCCTACCCACACAAGTGAGGTATCATTTTTATCGGGGATGTGAGGGAACGCTGGGTGGAAGGAAATTTGTAGTTCCTCTCAGATTCCAGAACTTTCTGCCACAGAAATGTGAGGAACCTGTGTTTTTTTAGCCAAATTTTGAGGTTTGCAAAGGATTCTGGGTAACAGAACCTGGTCCGAGCCACACAAGTCACCCCATCTTGGATTCCCCTAGGTCTCTAGTTTTCAGAAATGCACAGGTTTGGTAGGTTTCCCTAGGTGCCGGCTGAGCTACAGGCCAAAATCTACAGGTAGGCACTTTGCAAAAAACACCTCTGTTTTCTTTCAAAAAATTGGATGTGTCCACGTTGTGCTTTTGGGCATTTCCTGTCGCGGGCGCTAGGCCTATCCACACAAGTGAGGTATCATTTTTATCGGGAGACGTGGGGGAACGCTGGGTGGAAGGATATTTGTGGCTCCTCTCAGATTCCAGAACTTTCTGCCACAGAAATGTGAGGAACCTGTGTTTTTTTAGCCAAATTTTGTAGTTTGCAAAGGATTCTGGGTAACAGAACCTGGTCCGAGCCACACAAGTCACCCCATCTTGGATTCCCCTAGGTCTCTAGTTTTCAGAAATGCACAGGTGTGGTAGGTTTCCCTAGGTGCCGGCTGAGCTACAGGCCAAAATCTACAGGTAGGCACTTTGCAAAAAACACCTCTGTTTTCTTTCAAAAAATTGGATGTGTCCACGTAGCGCTTTGGGGCGTTTCCTATCGGGGGCGGTAGCCCTACCCACAGAAGTGAGGTATCATTTTTATCGGGAGACGTGGGGGAACGCTGGGTGGAAGGAAATTTGTGGCTCCTCTCAGATTCCAGAACTTTCTGCCACAGAAATGTGAGGAACCTGTCTTTTTTTAGCCAAATTTTGAGGTTTGCAAAGGATTCTGGGTAACAGAACCTGGTCCGAGCCACACAAGTCACCCCATCTTGGATTCCCCTAGGTCTCTAGTTTTCAGAAATGCACAGGTTTGGTAGGTTTCCGTAGGTGGCGGCTGAGCTACTGGCCAAAATCTACAGGTAGGCACTTTGCAAAAAACACCTCTGTTTTCTTTCAAAAATTTGGATGTGCCCACGTTGCGCTTTGGGGCGTTTCCTGTCGCGGGCGCTACGCCTACCCACACAAGTGAGGTATCATTTTTATCGGGAGACGTGGGGGAACGCTGGGTGGAAGGAAATTTGTGGCTCCTCTCAGATTCCAGAACTTTCTGCCACAGAAATATGAGGAACATGTGTTTTTTTAGCCAAATTTTGAGGTTTGCAAAGGATGCTGGGTAACAGAACCTGGTCCGAGCCACACAAGTCACCCCATCTTGGATTCTCCTAGGTCTCTAGTTTTCAGAAATGCACAGGTGTGGTAGGTTTCCCTAGGTGCCGGCTGAGCTACAGGCCAAAATCTACAGGTAGGCACTTTGCAAAAAACACCTCTGTTTTCTTTAAAAAAATTGGATGTGTCCACGTTGCGCTTTGGGGCGATTCCTGTCGCGGGCGCTAGGCCTACCCACACAAGTGAGGTATCATTTTTATCGGGGGATGTGGGGACATGCTGGGTGGAAGGAAATTTGTGGTTCCTCTCAGATTCCAGAACTTTCTGCCACAGAAATGTGTGGAACCTGTGTTTTTTTAGCCATATTTTGAGGTTTGCAAAGGATTCTGGGTAACAGAACCTGGTCCGAGCCACACAAGTCACCCCATCTTGGATTCCCCTAGGTTTCTAGTTTTCAGAAATGCACAGGTTTGGTAGGTTTCCCTAGGTGCCGGCTGAGCTACAGGCCAAAATCTACAGGTAGGCACTTTGCAAAAAACACCTCTGTTTTCTTTCAAAAAAATTGGATGTGTCCACGTTGCGCTTTGGGGCGTTTCCTGTCGCGGGCACTAGGCCTACCCACACAAGTGAGGTATCATTTTTATTGGGAGACATGGGGGAACGCTGGGTGGAAGGACATTTGTGGCTCATCTCAGATTCCAGAACTTTCTGCCACAGAAATGTGAGGAACCTGTTTTTTTTTAGCCAAATTTTGAGGTTTGCAAAGGATTCTGGGTAACAGAACCTGGTCCGAGCCACACAAGTCACCCCATCTTGGATTCCCCTAAGTCTCTAGTTTTCAGAAATGCACAGGTTTGGTAGGTTTCCCTAGGTGGCGGCTGAGCTACAGGCCAAAGTCTACAGGTAGGTACTTTGCAAAAGACATCTCTGTTTTCTTTCAAAAACTTGGATGTGCCCACATTGCGCATTGGGGCGTTTCCTGTCGCGGGCGCTACGTCTACCCACACAAGTGAGGTATCATTTTTATCAGGAGACGTGGGGGAAAGCTGGGTGGAAGGAAATTTGTGGCTCCTCTCAGATTCCAGAACTTTCTGCCACAGAAATATGAGGAACATGTGTTTTTTTAGCCAGATTTTGAGGTTTGCAAAGGATGCTGGGTAACAGAACCTGGTCCGAGCCACACAAGTCACTCCATCTTGGATTCCCCTAGGTCTCTAGTTTTCAGAAATGCACAGGTGTGGTAGGTTTCCCTAGGTGCCGGCTGAGCTACTGGCCAAAATCTACAGGTAGGCACTTTGCAAAAAACACCTCTGTTTTCTTTCAAAAAATTGGATGTGTCCACGTTGCGCTTTGGGGCGATTCCTGTCGCGGGCGCTAGGCCTACCCACACAAGTGAGGTATCATTTTTATCGGGGGATGTGAGGGAACGCTGGGTGGAAGGAAATTTGTAGTTCCTTTCAGATTCCAGAACTTTCTGCCACAGAAATGTGAGGAACCTGTGTTTTTTTAGCCAAATTTTGAGGTTTGCAAAGGATTCTGGGTAACAGAACCTGGTCCGAGCCACACAAGTCACCCCATCTTGGATTACCCTAGGTCTCTAGTTTTTAGAAATGACAGGTTTTGTAGGTTTCCCTAGGTGGCGGCTGAGCTACAGGCCAAAATCTACAGGTAGGTACTTTGCAAAAAACACCTCTGTTTTCTTTTTAAAAATTGGATGTGTCCACGTTGCGCTTTGGGGCGTTTCCTGTTGCGGGCACTAGGCCTACCCACACAAGTGAGGTATCCTTTTTATTGGGAGACGTGGGGGAACTCTGGGTGGAAGGAAATTTGTGGCTCATCTCAGATTCCAGAACTTTCTGCCACAGAAATGTGAGGAACCTGTCTTTTTTTAGCCAAATTTTGAGGTTTGCAAAGGATTCTGGGTAACAGAACCTGGTCCGAGCCACACAAGTCACCCCATCTTGGATTCCCCTAGGTCTCTAGTTTTCAGAAATGCACAGGTTTGGTAGGTTTCCCTAGGTGGCGGCTGAGCTACTGGCCAAAATCTACAGGTAGGCACTTTGCAAAAAACACCTCTGTTTTCTTTCAAAAATGTGGATGTGCCCACATTGCGCTTTGGGGCGTTTCCTGTCGCGGGCGCTATGCCTACCCACACAAGTGAGGTATCATTTTTATCGGGAGACGTGGGGGAACGCTGGGTGGAAGGAAATTTGTGACTCCTCTCAGATTCCAGAACTTTCTGCCACAGAAATATGAGGAACATGTGTTTTTTTAGCCAAATTTTGAGGTTTGCAAAGGATGCTGGGTAACAGAACCTGGTCCGAGCCACACAAGTCACCCCATCTTGGATTCTCCTAGGTCTCTAGTTTTCAGAAATGCACAGGTGTGGTAGGTTTCCCTAGGTGCCGGCTGAGCTACAGGCAAAAATCTACAGGTAGGCACTTTGCAAAAAACACCTCTGTTTTCTTTCAAAAAATTGGATGTGTCCACGTTGCGCTTTGGGGCGATTCCTGTCGCGGGCGCTAGGCCTACCCACACAAGTGAGGTATCATTTTTATCGGGGGATGTGAGGGAACGCTGGGTGGAAGGAAATTTGTGGCTCCTCTCAGATTCCAGAACTTTCTGCCACAGAAATATGAGGAACATGTGCTTTTTTAGCCAAATTTTGAGGTTTGCAAAGGATGCTGGGTAACAGAACCTGGTCCGAGCCACACAAGTCACCACATCTTGGATTCCCCTAGGTCTCTAGTTTTCAGAAATGCACAGGTGTGGTAGGTTTCCCTAGGTGCCGGCTGAGCTACTGGCCAAAATCTACAGGTAGGCACTTTGCAAAAAACACCTCTGTTTTCTTTCAAAAAATTGGATGTGTCCACGTTGCGCTTTGGGGCGATTCCTGTCGCGGGCGCTAGGCCTACCCACACAAGTGAGGTATCATTTTTATCGGGGGATGTGAGGGAACGCTGGGTGGAAGGAAATTTGTAGTTCCTCTCAGATTCCAGAACTTTCTGCCACAGAAATGTGAGGAACCTGTGTTTTTTTAGCCAAATTTTGAGGTTTGCAAAGGATTCTGGGTAACAGAACCTGGTCCGAGCCACACGTCACCCCATCTTGGATTCCCCTAGGTCTCTAGTTTTCAGAAATGCACAGGTTTGGTAGGTTTCCCTAGGTGCCGGCTGAGCTACAGGCCAAAATCTACAGGTAGGCACTTTGCAAAAAACACCTCTGTTTTCTTTAAAAAAATTGGATGTGTCCACGTTGTGCTTTGGGGCATTTCCTGTCGCGGGCGCTAGGCCTATCCACACAAGTGAGGTATCATTTTTATCGGGAGACGTGGGGGAACGCTGGGTGGAAGGATATTTGTGGCTCCTCTCAGATTCCAGAACTTTCTGCCACAGAAATGTGAGGAACCTGTGTTTTTTTAGCCAAATTTTGTGGTTTGCAAAGGATTCTGGGTAACAGAACCTGGTCCGAGCCACACAAGTCACCCCATCTTGAATTCCCCTAGGTCTCTAGTTTTCAGAAATGCACAGGTGTGGTAGGTTTCCCTAGGTGCCGGCTGAGCTACAGGCCAAAATCTACAGGTAGGCACTTTGCAAAAAACACCTCTGTTTTCTTTCAAAAAATTGGATGTGTCCACGTAGCGCTTTGGGGCGTTTCCTATCGCGGGCGGTAGCCCTACCCACAGAAGTGAGGTATCATTTTTATCGGGAGACGTGGGGGAACGCTGGGTGGAAGGAAATTTTTGGCTCCTCTCAGATTCCAGAACTTTCTGCCACAGAAATGTGAGGAACCTGTCTTTTTTTAGCCAAATTTTGAGGTTTGCAAAGGATTCTGGGTAACAGAACCTGGTCCGAGCCACACAAGTCACCCCATCTTGGATTCCCCTAGGTCTCTAGTTTTCAGAAATGCACAGGTTTGGTAGGTTTCCCTAGGTGGCGGCTGAGCTACTGGCCAAAATCTACAGGTAGGCACTTTGCAAAAAACACCTCTGTTTTCTATCAAAAATTTGGATGTGCCCACATTGCGCTTTGGGGCGTTTCCTGTCGCGGGCGCTACGCCTACCCACACAAGTGAGGTATCATTTTTATCGGGAGACATGGGGGAACGCTGGGTGGAAGGAAATTTTTGGCTCCTCTCAGATTCCAGAACTTTCTGCCACAGAAATTTGAGGAACATGTGTTTTTTTAGCCAAATTTTGAGGTTTGCAAAGGATTCTGGGTAACAGAACCTGGTCCGAGGCACACAAGTCACCCCATCTTGGATTCCCCTAGGTCTCTAGTTTTCAGAAATACACAGGTGTGGTAGGTTTCCCTAGGTGGCGGCTGAGCTACAGGCCAAAATCCACAGGTAGGCACTTTGCAAAAAACACCTCTGTTTTCTTTCAAATATTTGCATGTGTCCACGTTGCGCTTTGGGGCGTTTCCTATCGCGGGCGGTAGCCCTACCCACAGAAGTGAGGTATCATTTTTATCGGGAGACGTGGGGGAACGCTGGGTAGAAGGAAATTTGTGGCTCCTCTCAGATTCCAGAACTTTCTGCCACAGAAATTTGAGGAACATGTGTTTTTTAGCCAAATTTTGAGGTTTGCAAAGGATTCTGGGTAACAGAACCTGGTCCGAGCCACACAAGTCACCCCATCTTGGATTCCCCTAGGTGTCTAGTTTTCAGAAATGCAGAGATTTGGTAGGTTTCCCTAGGTGCCGGGTGACCCAGAGGCCAAAATCTACAGGTAGGCACTTTGCAAAAAACACCTCTGTTTTCTTTCAAAAAATTGGATGTGTCCACATTGCGCTTTGGGGCGTTTCCTGTCGCGGGCGCTAGGCTTACCCACACAAGTGAGGTATAATTTTTATCGGGAGACGTGGGGGAACGCTGGGTGGAAGGAAATTTGTGGCTCCTCTCAGATTCCAGAACTTTCTGCCACAGAAATGTGAGGAACCGCTGTTTTTTTAGCCAAATTTTGAGGTTTGCAAAGGATTCTGGGTAACAGAACCTGGTCCGAGCCACACAAGTCACCCTATCTTGGATTCCCCTAGGTCTCTAGTTTTCAGAAATGCACAGTTTTGGTAGGTTTCCCTAGGTGCCGGCTGAGCTACAGGCCAAAATCTACAGATAGGCACTTTGCAAAAAACACCTCTGTTTTCTTTCAAAAAATTGGATGTGTCCACTAAGCGCTTTGGGGCGTTTCCTGTCGCGGGCGGTAGCCCTACCCACAGAAGTGAGGTATCATTTTTATCGGGAGACGTGGGGGAACGCTGGGTGGAAGGAAATTTGTGGCTCCTCTCAGATTCCAGAACTTTCTGCCACAGAAATGTGAGGAACCTGTGTTTCTTTAGCCAAATTTTGAGGTTTGCAAAGGATTCTGGGTAACAGAACCTGGTCCGAGCCACACAAGTCACCCCATCTTGGATTCCCCTAGGTCTCTAGTTTTCAGAAATGCACAGGTTTGGTAGGTTTCCCTAGGTGCCGGCTGAGCTACAGGCCAAAATCTACAGGTAGGCACTTTGCAAAAAACACCTCTGTTTTCTTTCAAAAAAATTGGATGTGTCCACGTTGCGCTTTGGGGCGTTTCCTGTCGCGGGCGCTACGCCTACCCACACAAGTGAGGTATCATTTTTATCGGGAGACGTGGGGGAACGCTGGGTGGAAGGAAATTTGTGGCTCATCTCAGATTCCAGAACTTTCTGCCACAGAAATGTGAGGAACCTGTGTTTTTTTAGCCAAATTTTGAGGTTTGCAAAGGATTCTGGGTAACAGAACCTGGTCCGAGCCACACAAGTCACCCCATCTTGGATTTCCCTAGGTCTCTAGTTTTCAGAAATGCACAGGTTTGGTAGGTTTCCCTAGGTGGCGGCTGAGCTACAGGCCTAAGTCTACAGGTAGGTACTTTGCAAAAGACACCTCTGTTTTCTTTCAAAAATTTGGATGTGCCCACATTGCGCTTTGGGGCGTTTCCTGTCGCGGGCGCTACGCCTACCCACACAAGTGAGGTATCATTTTTATCAGGAGACGTGGGGGAACGCTGGGTGGAAGGAAATTTGTGGCTCCTCTCAGATTCCAGAACTTTCTGCCACAGAAATATGAGGAACATGTGTTTTTTTAGCCAAATTTTGAGGTTTGCAAAGGATGCTGGGTAACAGAACCTGGTCCGAGCCACACAAGTCACCCCATCTTGGATTCCCCTAGGTCTCTAGTTTTCAGAAATGCACAGGTGTGGTAGGTTTCCCTAGGTGCCAGCTGAGCTACTGGCCAAAATCTACAGGTAGGCACTTTGCAAAAAACACCTCTGTTTTCTTTAAAAAAATTGGATGTGTCCACGTTGCGCTTTGGGGCGATTCCTGTCGCGGGCGCTAGGCCTACCCACACAAGTGAGGTATCATTTTTATCGGGGGATGTGAGGGAACGCTGGGTGGAAGGAAATTTGTAGTTCCTCTCAGATTCCAGAACTTTCTGCCACAGAAATGTGAGGAACCTGTGTTTTTTTAGCTTAATGTTGAGGTTTGCAAAGGATTCTGGGTAACAGAACCTGGTCCGAGCCCACAAGTCACCCCATCTTGGATTACCCTAGGTCTCTAGTTTTTAGAAATGACAGGTTTGGTAGGTTTCCCTATGTGGCGGCTGAGCTACAGGCCAAAATCTACAGGTAGGCACTTTGCAAAAAACACCTCTGCTTTCTTTAAAAAAATTTGATGTGTCCACGTTGCGCTTTGGGGCGTTTCCTGTCGCGGGCGCTAGGCCTACCCACACAAGTGAGGTATCATTTTTATCGGGAGACATGGGGGAACGCTGGGTGGAAGGAAATTTGTGGCTCCTCTCAGATTCCAGAACTTTCTGCCACAGAAATTTGAGGAACATGTGTTTTTTTAGCCAAATTTTGAGGTTTGCAAAGGATTCTGGGTAACAGAACCTGGTCCGAGCCACACAAGTCACCCCATCTTGGATTCCCCTAGGTTTCTAGTTTTCAGAAATGCACAGGTTTGGTAGGTTTCCCTAGGTGCCGGCTGAGCTATAGGCCAAAATCTACAGGTAGGCATTTTGCAAAAAACACCTCTGTTTTCTTTAAAAAAATTGGATGTGTCCACGTTGCGCTTTGGGGCGTTTCCTGTCGCGGGCACTAGGCCTACCCACACAAGTGAGGTATCCTTTTTATTGGGAGACGTGGGGGAACGCTGGGTGGAAGGAAATTTGTGGCTCATCTCAGATTCCAGAACTTTCTGCCACAGAAATGTGAGGAACCTGTCTTTTATTAGCCAAATTTTGAGGTTTGCAAAGGATTCTGGGTAACAGAACCTGGCCTGAGCCACACAAGTCACCCCATCTTGGATTCCCCTAGGTCTCTAGTTTTCAGAAATGCACAGGTTTGGTAGGTTTCCCTAGGTGGCGGCTGAGCTACAGGCCAAAATCTACAGGTAGGCACTTTGCAAAAAACACCTCTGTTTTCTTTCAAAAATTTGGATGTGCCCACATTGCGCTTTGGGGCGTTTCCTGTCGCGGGCGCTAGGCCTACCCACACAAGTGAGGTATCACTTTTATCGGGAGATGTGAGGGAACGCTGGGTGGAAGGAAATTTGTGGCTCCTCTCAGATTCCAGAACTTTCTGCCACAGAAATGTGAGGAACATGTGTTTTTTTAGCCAAATTTTGAGGTTTGCAAAGGATTCTGGGTAACAGAACCTGGTCCGAGGCACAAAAGTCACCCCATCTTGGATTCCCCTAGGTCTCTAGTTTTCAGAAATACACAGGTGTGGTAGGTTTCCCTAGGTGGCGGCTGAGCTACAGGCCAAAATCCACAGGTAGGCACTTTGCAAAAAACACCTCTGTTTTCTTTCAAAAATGTGCATGTGTCCACGTTGCGCTTTGGGGCGTTTCCTATCGCGGGCGGTAGCCCTACCCACAGAAGTGAGGTATCATTTTTATCGGGAGACGTGGGGGAACGCTGGGTAGAAGGAAATTTGTGGCTCCTCTCAGATTCCAGAACTTTCTGCCACAGAAATTTGAGGAACATGTGTTTTTTAGCCAAATTTTGAGGTTTGCAAAGGATTCTGGGTAACAGAACCTGGTACGAACCACACAAGTCACCCCATCTTGGATTCCCCTAGGTGTCTAGTTTTCAGAAATGCACAGGTTTGGTAGGTTTCCCTAGGTGCCGGCTGAGCTACAGGCCAAAATCTACAGGTAGGCACTTTGAAAAAACACCTCTGTTTTCTTTCAAAAAATTGGATGTGTCCACGTTGCGCTTTGGGGAGTTTCCTGTCGCGGGCGCTACGCCTACCCACACAAGTGAGGTATCATTTTTATCGGGAGACTTGGGGGAACGCTGGGTGGAAGGAAATTTGTGGCTCCTCTCAGATTCCAGAACTTTCTGCCACAGAAATGTGAGGAACATGTGTTTTTTTAGCCAAATTTTTAGGTTTGCAAAGGATTCTAGGTAACAGAACCTGGTCCGAGCCACACAAGTCACCCCATCTTGGATTCCCCTAGGTCTCTAGTTTTCAGAAATGCACAGGTTTGGTAGGTTTCCCTAGGTGCCGGGTGACCCAGAGGCCAAAATCTACAGGTAGGCACTTTGCAAAAAACACCTCTGTTTTCTTTCAAAAAATTGGATGTGTCCACATTGCGCTTTGGGGCGTTTCCTGTTGCGGGCGCTAGGCCTACCCACACAAGTGAGGTATAATTTTTATCGGGAGACGTGGGGGAACGCTGGGTGGAAGGAAATTTGTGGCTCCTCTCAGATTCCAGAACTTTCTGCCACAGAAATGTGAGGAACCGGTGTTTTTTTAGCCAAATTTTGAGGTTTGCAAAGGATTCTGGGTAACAGAACCTGGTCCGAGCCACACAAGTCACCCTATCTTGGATTCCCCTAGGTCTCTAGTTTTCAGAAATGCACAGTTTTGGTAGGTTTCCCTAGGTGCCGGCTGAGCTACAGGCCAAAATCTACAGATAGGCACTTTGCAAAAAACACCTCTGTTTTCTTTCAAAAAATTGGATGTGTCCACGAAGCGCTTTGGGGCGTTTCCTGTCGCGGGCGGTAGCCCTACCCACAGAAGTGAGGTATCATTTTTATCGGGAGACGTGGGGGAACGCTGGGTGGAAGGAAATTTGTGGCTCCTCTCAGATTCCAGAACTTTCTGCCACAGAAATGTGAGGAACCTGTGTTTTTTTAGCCAAATTTTGAGGTTTGCAAAGGATTCTGGGTAACAGAACCTGGTCCGAGCCACACAAGTCACCCCATCTTGGATTCCCCTAGGTCTCTAGTTTTCAGAAATGCACAGGTTTGGTAGGTTTCCCTAGGTGCCGGCTGAGCTACAGGCCAAAATCTACAGGTAGGCACTTTGCAAAAAACACCTCTGTTTTCTTTCAAAAAATTGGATGTGTCCACGTTGTGCTTTGGGGCATTTCCTGTCGCGGGCGCTAGGCCTATCCACAGAAGTGAGGTATCATTTTTATCGGGAGACGTGGGGGAACGCTGGGTGGAAGGATATTTGTGGCTCCTCTCAGATTCCAGAACTTTCTGCCACAGAAATGTGAGGAACCTGTGTTTTTGTAGCCAAATTTTGTGGTTTGCACAGGATTCTGGGTAACAGAACCTGGTCCGAGCCACACAAGTCACCCCATCTTGGATTCCCCTAGGTCTCAAGTTTTCAGAAATGCACAGGTGTGGTAGGTTTCCCTAGGTGCCGGCTGAGCTACAGGCCAAAATCTACAGGTAGGCACTTTGCAAAAAACACCTCTGTTTTCTTTCAAAAAATTGGATGTGTCCACGTAGCGCTTTGGGGCGTTTCCTATTGCGGGCGGTAGCCCTACCCACAGAAGTGAGGTATAATTTTTATCGGGAGACGTGGGGGAACGCTGGGTGGAAGGAAATTTGTGGCTCCTCTCAGATTCCAGAACTTTCTGCCACAGAAATGTGAGGAACCTGTGTTTTTTTAGCCAAATTTTGAGGTTTGCAAAGGATTCTGGGTAACAGAACCTGGTCCGAGGCACACAAGTCACCCCATCTTGGATTCCCCTAGGTCTCTAGTTTTCAGAAATGCACAGGTTTGGTAGGTTTCCCTAGGTGGCGGCTGAGCTACTGGCCAAAATCTACAGGTAGGCACTTTGCAAAAAACACCTCTGTTTTCTTTCAAAAAATTGGATGTGTCCACGTTGCGCTTTGGGGAGTTTCCTGTCGCGGGCGCTACGCCTACCCACACAAGTGAGGTATCATTTTTATCGGGAGACTTGGGGGAACGCTGGGTGGAAGGAAATTTGTGGCTCCTCTCAGATTCCAGAACTTTCTGCCACAGAAATGTGAGGAACATGTGTTTTTTTAGCCAAATTTTTAGGTTTGCAAAGGATTCTAGGTAACAGAACCTGGTCCGAGCCACACAAGTCACCCCATCTTGGATTCCCCTAGGTCTCTAGTTTTCAGAAATGCACAGGTTTGGTAGGTTTCCCTAGGTGCCGGGTGACGCAGAGGCCAAAATCTACAGGTAGGCACTTTGCAAAAAACACCTCTGTTTTCTTTAAAAAAATTGGATGTGTCCACATTGCGCTTTGGGGCGTTTCCTGTCGCGGGCGCTAGGCCTACCCACACAAGTGAGGTATAATTTTTATCGGGAGATGTGGGGGAACGCTGGGTGGAAGGAAATTTGTGGCTCCTCTCAGATTCCAGAACTTTCTGCCACAGAAATGTGAGGAACCGGTGTTTTTTTAGCCAAATTTTGAGGTTTGCAAAGGATTCTGGGTAACAGAACCTGGTCCGAGCCACACAAGTCACCCTATCTTGGATTCCCCTAGGTCTCTAGTTTTCAGAAATGCACAGTTTTGGTAGGTTTCCCTAGGTGCCGGCTGAGCTACAGGCCAAAATCTACAGATAGGCACTTTGCAAAAAACACCTCTGTTTTCTTTCAAAAAATTGGATGTGTCCACGAAGCGCTTTGGGGCGTTTCCTGTCGCGGGCGGTAGCCCTACCCACAGAAGTGAGGTATCATTTTTATAGGGAGACGTGGGGGAACGCTGGGTGGAAGGAAATTTGTGGCTCCTGTCAGATTCCAGAACTTTCTGCCACAGAAATGTGAGGAACCTGTGTTTTTTTAGCCAAATTTTGAGGTTTGCAAAGGATTCTGGGTAACAGAACCTGGTCCGAGCCACACAAGTCACCCCATCTTGGATTCCCCTAGGTCTCTAGTTTTCAGAAATGCACAGGTTTGGTAGGTTTCCCTTGGTGCCGGCTGAGCTACAGGCCAAAATCTACAGGTAGGCACTTTGCAAAAAACACCTCTGTTTTCTTTCAAAAAATTGGATGTGTCCACGTTGTGCTTTGGGGCATTTCCTGTCGCGGGCGCTAGGCCTATCCACACAAGTGAGGTATCATTTTTATCGGGAGACGTGGGGGAACGCTGGGTGGAAGGATATTTGTGGCTCCTCTCAGATTCCAGAACTTTCTGCCACAGAAATGTGAGGAACCTGTGTTTTTTTAGCCAAATTTTGTGGTTTGCAAAGGATTCTGGGTAACAGAACCTGGTCCGAGCCACACAAGTCACCCTATCTTGGATTCCCCTAGGTCTCTAGTTTTCAGAAATGCACAGTTTTGGTAGGTTTCCCTAGGTGCCGGCTGAGCTACAGGCCAAAATCTACAGATAGGCACTTTGCAAAAAACACCTCTGTTTTCTTTCAAAAAATTGGATGTGTCCACGAAGCGCTTTGGGGCGTTTTCTGTCGCGGGCGGTAGCCCTACCCACAGAAGTGAGGTATCATTTTTATCGGGAGACGTGGGGGAACGCTGGGTGGAAGGAAATTTGTGGCTCCTCTCAGATTCCAGAACTTTCTGCCACAGAAATGTGAGGAACCTGTGTTTTTTTAGCCAAATTTTGAGGTTTGCAAAGGATTCTGGGTAACAGAACCTGGTCCGAGCCACACAAGTCACCCCATCTTGGATTCCCCTAGGTCTCTAGTTTTCAGAAATGCACAGGTTTGGTAGGTTTCCCTAGGTGCCGGCTGAGCTACAGGCCAAAATCTACAGGTAGGCACTTTGCAAAAAACACCTCTGTTTTCTTTCAAAAAATTGGATGTGTCCACGTTGTGCTTTGGGGCATTTCCTGTCGCGGGCGCTAGGCCTATCCACACAAGAGAGGTATCATTTTTATCGGGAGACGTGGGGGAACGCTGGGTGGAAGGATATTTGTGGCTCCTCTCAGATTCCAGAACTTTCTGCCACAGAAATGTGAGGAACCTGTGTTTTTTTAGCCAAATTTTGTGGTTTGCAAAGGATTCTGGGTAACAGAACCTGGTCCGAGCCACACAAGTCACCCCATCTTGGATTCCCCTAGGTCTCTAGTTTTCAGAAATGCACAGGTGTGGTAGGTTTCCCTAGGTGCCGGCTGAGCTACAGGCCAAAATCTACAGATAGGCACTTTGCAAAAAACACCTCTGTTTTCTTTCAAAAAATTGGATGTGTCCACGTAGCGCTTTGGGGCGTTTCCTATTGCGGGCGGTAGCCCTACCCACAGAAGTGAGGTATCATTCTTATCGGGAGACGTGGGGGAACGCTGGGTGGAAGGAAATTTGTGGCTCCTCTCAGATTCCAGAACTTTCTGCCACAGAAATGTGAGGAACCTGTGTTTTTTTAGCCACATTTTGAGGTTTGCAAAGGATTCTGGGTAACAGAACCTGGTCCGAGGCACACAAGTCACCCCATCTTGGATTCCCCTAGGTCTCTAGTTTTCAGAAATGCACAGGTTTGGTAGGTTTCCCTAGGTGGCGGCTGAGCTACTGGCCAAAATCTACAGGTAGGCACTTTGCAAAAAACACCTCTGTTTTCTTTCAAAAAATTGGATGTGTCCACGTTGCGCTTTGGGGAGTTTCCTGTCGCGGGCGCTACGCCTACCCACACAAGTGAGGTATCATTTGTATCGGGAGACTTGGGGGAACGCTGGGTGGAAGGAAATTTGTGGCTCCTCTCAGATTCCAGAACTTTCTGCCACAGAAATGTGAGGAACATGTGTTTTTTTAGCCAAATTTTTTGGTTTGCAAAGGATTCTAGGTAACAGAACCTGGTCCGAGCCACACAAGTCATCCCATCTTGAATTCCCCTAGGTCTCTAGTTTTCAGAAATGCACAGGTTTGGTAGGTTTCCCTAGGTGCCGGGTGACCCAGAGGCCAAAATCTACAGGTAGGCACTTTGCAAAAAACACCTCTGTTTTCTTTCAAAAAATTGGATGTGTCCACATTGCGCTTTGGGGCGTTTCCTGTCGCGGGCGCTAGGCCTACCCACACAAGTGAGGTATAATTTTTATCGGGAGACGTGGGGGAACGCTGGGTGGAAGGAAATTTGTGGCTCCTCTCAGATTCCAGAACTTTCTGCCACAGAAATGTGAGGAACCGGTGTTTTTTTAGCCAAATTTTGAGGTTTGCAAAGGATTCTGGGTAACAGAACCTGGTCCGAGCCACACAAGTCACCCTATCTTGGATTCCCCTAGGTCTCTAGTTTTCAGAAATGCACAGTTTTGGTAGGTTTCCCTAGGTGCCGGCTGAGCTACAGGCCAAAATCTACAGATAGGCACTTTGCAAAAAACACCTCTGTTTTCTTTCAAAAAATTGGATGTGTCCACGAAGCGCTTTGGGGCGTTTCCTGTCGCGGGCGGTAGCCCTACCCACAGAAGTGAGGTATCATTTTTATCGGGAGACGTGGGGGAACGCTGGGTGGAAGGAAATTTGTGGCTCCTCTCAGATTCCAGAACTTTCTGCCACAGAAATGTGAGGAACCTGTGTTTTTTTAGCCAAATTTTGAGGTTTGCAAAGGATTCTGGGTAACAGAACCTGGTCCGAGCCACACAAGTCACCCCATCTTGGATTCCCCTAGGTCTCTAGTTTTCAGAAATGCACAGGTTTGGTAGGTTTCCCTAGGTGCCGGCTGAGCTACAGGCCAAAATCTACAGGTAGGCACTTTGCGAAAAACACCTCTGTTTTCTTTCAAAAAATTGGATGTGTCCACGTTGTGCTTTGGGGCATTTCCTGTCGCGGGCGCTAGGCCTATCCACACAAGTGAGGTATCATTTTTATCGGGAGACGTGGGGGAACGCTGGGTGGAAGGATATTTGTGGCTCCTCTCAGATTCCAGAACTTTCTGCCACAGAAATGTGAGGAACCTGTGTTTTTTTAGCCAAATTTTGAGGTTTGCAAAGGATTCTGGGTAACAGAACCTGGTCCGAGCCACACAAGTCACCCCATCTTGGATTCCCCTAGGTCTCTAGTTTTCAGAAATGCACAGGTGTGGTAGGTTTCCCTAGGTGCCGGCTGAGCTACAGGCCAAAATCTACAGGTAGGCACTTTGCAAAAAACACCTCTGTTTTCTTTCAAAAAATTGGATGTGTCCACGTAGCGCTTTGGGGCGTTTCCTATTGCGGGCGGTAGCCCTATCCACAGAAGTGAGGTATCATTTTTATCGGGAGACGTGGGGGAACGCTGGGTGGAAGGAAATTTGTGGCTCCTCTCAGATTCCAGAACTTTCTGCCACAGAAATGTGAGGAACCTGTGTTTTTTTAGCCAAATTTTGAGGTTTGCAAAGGATTCTGGGTAACAGAACCTGGTCCGAGGCACACAAGTCACCCCATCTTGGATTCCCCTAGGTCTCTAGTTTTCAGAAATGCACAGGTTTGGTAGGTTTCCCTAGGTGGCGGCTGAGCTACTGGCCAAAATCTACAGGTAGGCACTTTGCAAAAAACACCTCTGTTTTCTTTCAAAAAATTGGATGTGTCCACGTAGCGCTTTGGGGCGTTTCCTATTGCGGGCGGTAGCCCTACCCACAGAAGTGAGGTATCATTTTTATCGGGAGACATGGGGGAACGCTGGGTGGAAGGAAATTTGTGGCTCCTCTCAGATTCCAGAACTTTCTGCCACAGAAATGTGAGGAACCTGTGTTTTTTTAGCCAAATTTTGAGGTTTGCAAAGGATTCTGGGTAACAGAACCTGGTCCGAGGCACACAAGTCACCCCGTCTTGGATTCCCCTAGGTCTCTAGTTTTCAGAAATGCACAGGTTTGGTAGGTTTCCCTAGGTGGCGGCTGAGCTACTGGCCAAAATCTACAGGTAGGCACTTTGCAAAAAACACCTCTGTTTTCTTTCAAAAATTTGGATGTGCCCACATTGCGCTTTGGGGCGTTTCCTGTCACGGGCGCTACGCCTACCCACACAAGTGAGGTATCATTTTTATCGGGAGACGTGGGGGAACGCTGGGTGGAAGGAAATTTGTGGCTCCTCTCAGATTCCAGAACTTTCTGCCACAGAAATATGAGGAACATGTGTTTTTTTAGCCAAATTTTGAGGTTTGCAAAGGATGCTGGGTAACAGAACCTGGTCCGAGCCACACAAGTCACCCCATCTTGGATTCTCCTAGGTCTCTAGTTTTCAGAAATGCACAGGTGTGGTAGGTTTCCCTAGGTGCCGGCTGAGCTACAGGCCAAAATCTACAGGTAGGCACTTTGCAAAAAACACCTCTGTTTTCTTTCAAAAAATTGGATGTGTCCACGTTGCGCTTTGGGGCGATTCCTGTCGCGGGCGCTAGGCCTACCCACACAAGTGAGGTATCATTTTTATCGGGGGATGTGGGGACATGCTGGGTGGAAGGAAATTTGTGGTTCCTCTCAGATTCCAGAACTTTCTGCCACAGAAATGTGAGGAACCTGTGTTTTTTTAGCCATATTTTGAGGTTTGCAAAGGATTCTGGGTAACAGAACCTGGTCCGAGCCACACAAGTCACCCCATCTTGGATTCCCCTAGGTTTCTAGTTTTCAGAAAGGCACAGGTTTGGTAGGTTTCCCTAGGTGCCGGCTGAGCTACAGGCCAAAATCTACAGGTAGGCACTTTTCAAAAAACACCTCTGTTTTCTTTCAAAAAAATTGGATGTGTCCACGTTGCTCTTTGGGGCGTTTCCTGTCGCGGGCACTAGGCCTACCCACACAAGTGAGGTATCATTTTTATTGGGAGACGTGGGGGAACGCTGGGTGGAAGGAAATTTGTGGCTCATCTCAGATTCCAGAACTTTCTGCCACAGAAATGTGAGGAACCTGTGTTTTTTTAGCCAAATTCTGAGGTTTGCAAAGGATTCTGGGTAACAGAACCTGGTCCGAGCCACACAAGTCACCCCATCTTGGATTCCCCTATGTCTCTAGTTTTCAGAAATGCACAGGTTTGGTAGGTTTCCCTAGGTGGCGGCTGAGCTACAGGCCAAAGTCTACAGGTAGGTACTTTGCAAAAAACACCTCTGTTTTCTTTCAAAAATTTGGATGTGCCCACATTGCGCTTTGGGGCGTTTCCTGTCGCGGGCGCTACGCCTACCCACACAAGTGAGGTATCATTTTTATCAGGAGACGTGGGGGAACGCTGGGTGGAAGGAAATTTGTGGCTCCTCTCAGATTCCAGAACTTTCTGCCACAGAAATATAAGGAACATGTGTTTTTTTAGCCAAATTTTGAGGTTTGCAAAGGATGCTGGGTAACAGAACCTGGTCCGAGCCACACAAGTCACCCCATCTTGTATTCCCCTAGGTCTCTAGGTTTCAGAAATGCACAGGTGTGGTAGGTTTCCCTAGGTGCCGGCTGAGCTACAGGCCAAAATCTACAGGTAGGCACTTTGCAAAAAACACCTCTGTTTTCTTTCAAAAAATTGGATGTGTTCCTGTCGCGGGCGCTAGGCCTACCCACACAAGTGAGGTATCATTTTTATCGGGGATGTGAGGGAACGCTGGGTGGAAGGAAATTTGTGGTTCCTCTCAGATTCCAGAACTTTCTGCCACAGAAATATGAGGAACCTGTGTTTTTTTAGCCAAATTTTGAGGTTTGCAAAGGATTCTGGGTAACAGAACCTTGTCCGAGCCACACAAGTCACCCCATCTTGGATAACCCTAGGTCTCTAGTTTTTAGAAATGACAGGTTTGGTAGGGTTCCCTAGGTGGCGGCTGAGCTACAGGCCAAAATCTACAGGTAGGCACTTTGCAAAAAACACCTCTGCTTTCTTTAAAAAAATTGGATGTGTCCACGTTGCGCTTTGGGGCGTTTCCTGTCGCGGGCGCTAGGCCTACCCACACAAGTGAGGTATCATTTTTATCGGGAGACATGGGGGAACGCTGGGTGGAAGGAAATTTGTGGCTCCTCTTAGATTCCAGAACTTTCTGCCACAGAAATTTGAGGAACATGTGTTTTTTTAGCCAAATTTTGAGGTTTGCAAAGGATTCTGGGTAACAGAATCTGGTCCGAGCCACACAAGTCACCCCATCTTGGATTCCCCTAGGTCTCTAGTTTTCAGAAATGCACAGGTGTGGTAGGTTTCCCTAGGTGCCGGCTGAGCTACAGGCCAAAATCTACAGGTAGGCACTTTGCAAAAAACACCTCTGTTTTCTTTCAAAAAATTGGATGTGTCCACATAGCGCTTTGGGGCGTTTCCTATCGCGGGCGGTAGCCCTACCCACAGAAGTGAGGTATCATTTTTATCGGGAGACGTAGGGGAACGCTGGGTGGAAGGAAATTTGTGGCTCCTCTCAGATTCCAGAACTTTCTGCCACATAAATGTGAGGAACCTGTGTTTTTTTAGCCAAATTTTGAGGTTTGCAAAGGATTCTGGGTAACAGAACCTGGTCCGAGCCACACAAGTCACCCCATCTTGGATTCCCCTAGGTCTCTAGTTTTCAGAAATGCACAGGTTTGGTAGGTTTCCCTAGGTGCCGGCTGAGCTACAGGCCAAAATCTACAGGTAGGCACTTTGAAAAAACACCTCTGTTTTCTTTCAAAAAATTGGATGTGTCCACGTTGCGCTTTAGGGCGTTTCCTGTCGCGGGCGCTAGGCCTACCCACACAAGTGAGGTATCATTTTTATCGGGAGACTTGGGGGAACGCTGGGTGGAAGGAAATTTGTGGCTCCTCTCAGATTCCAGAACTTTCTGCCACAGAAATGTGAGGAACGTGTTTTTTTAGCCAAATTTTGAGGTTTGCAAAGGATTCTAGGTAACAGAACCTGGTCCGAGCCACACAAGTCACCCCATCTTGGATTCCCCTAGGTCTCTAGTTTTCAGAAATGCACAGGTGTGGCAGGTTTCCCTAGGTGCCGGCTGAGCTACAGGCCAAAATCTACAGGTAGGCACTTTGCAAAAAACACCTCTGTTTTCTTTCAAAAAATTGGATGTGTCCACGTAGCGCTTTGGGGCGTTTCCTATCGCGGGCGGTAGCCCTACCCACACAAGTGAGGTATAATTTTTATCGGGAGACGGGGGGGAACGCTGGGTGGAAGGAAATTTGTGGCTCCTCTCAGATTCCAGAACTTTCTGCCACAGAAATGTGAGGAACCTGGGTTTTTTTAGCCAAATTTTGAGGTTTGCAAAGGATTCTGGGTAACAGAACCTGGTCCGAGCCACACAAGTCACCCCATCTTGCATTCCCCTAGGTCTCTAGTTTTCAGAAATGCACAGGTTTGGTAGGTTTCCCTAGGTGCCGGCTGAGCTACAGGCCAAAATCTACAGGTAGGCACTTTGCAAAAAACACCTCTGTTTTCTTTAAAAAAATTGGATGTGTCCACGTAGCGCTTTGGGGCGTTTCCTATCGCGGGCGGTAGCCCTACCAACAGAAGTGAGGTATCATTTTTATCGGGAGACGCGGGGGAACGCTGGGTGGAAGGAAATTTGTGGCTCCTCTCAGATTCCAGAACTTTCTGCCCCAGAAATGTGAGGAACCTGTGTTTTTTTAGCCAAATTTTGAGGTTTGCAAAGGATTCTGGGTAACAGAACCTGGTCCGAGCCACACAAGTCACCCCATCTTGGATTCCCCTAGGTCTCTAGTTTTCATAAATGCACAGGTTTGGTAGGTTTCCCTAGGTGCCGGCTGAGCTACAGGCCAAAATCTACAGGTAGGCACTTTGAAAAAACACCTCTGTTTTCTTTCAAAAAATTGGATGTGTCCACGTAGCGCTTTGGGGCGTTTCCTATCGCGGGCGGTAGCCCTACCCACAGAAGTGAGGTATAATTTTTATCGGGAGACGGGGGGGAACGCTGGGTGGAAGGAAATTTGTGGCTCCTCTCAGATTCCAGAACTTTCTGTCACAGAAATGTGAGGAACCTGTGTTTTTTTAGCCAAATTTTGAGGTTTGCAAAGGATTCTGGGTAACAGAACCTGGTCCGAGCCACACAAGTCACCCCATCTTGGATTCCCCTAGGTCTCTAGTTTTCAGAAATGCACAGGTTTGGTAGGTTTCCCTAGGTGGCGGCTGAGCTACAGGCCAAAATCTACAGGTAGGCACTTTGCAAAAAACACCTCTGCTTTCTTTAAAAAAAATTGATGTGTCCACGTTGCGCTTTGGGGCGTTTCCTGTCGCGGGCGCTAGGCCTACCCACACAAGTGAGGTATCATTTTTATTGGGAGACATGGGGGAACGCTGGGTGGAAGGAAATTTGTGGCTCCTCTCAGATTCCAGAACTTTCTGCCACAGAAATTTGAGGAACATGTGTTTTTTTAGCCAAATTTTGAGGTTTGCAAAGGATTCTGGGTAACAGAACCTGGTCCGAGCCACACAAGTCACCCCATCTTGGATTCCCCTAGGTTTCTAGTTTTCAGAAATGCACAGGTTTGGTAGGTTTCCCTAGGTGCCGGCTGAGCTGCAGGCCAAAATCTACAGGTAGGCACTTTGCAAAAAATACCTCTGTTTTCTTTCAAAAAATTGGATGTGTCCACGTTGCGCTTTGGGGCGTTTCCTGTCGCGGGCACTAGGCCTACCCACACAAGTGAGGTATCCTTTTTATTGGGAGACGTGGGGGAACGCTGGGTGGAAGGAAATTTGTGGCTCATCTCAGATTCCAGAACTTTCTGCCACAGAAATGTGAGGAACCTGTGTTTTTTTAGCCAAATTTTGAGGTTTGCAAAGGATTCTGGGTAACAGAACCTGGTCCGAGCCACACAAGTCACCCCATCTTGGATTCCCCTAGGTCTCTAGTTTTCAGAAATGCACAGGTTTGGTAGGTTTCCCTAGGTGGCGGCTGAGCTACAGGCCAAAATCTACAGGTAGGCACTTTGCAAAAAACACCTCTGTTTTCTTTCAAAAATTTGGATGTGCCCACATTGCGCTTTGGGGCGTTTCCTGTTGCGGGCGCTAGGCCTACCCACACAAGTGATGTATCACTTTTATCGGGAGATGTGAGGGAACGCTGGGTGGAAGGAAATTTGAGGCTCCTCTCAGATTCCAGAACTTTCTGCCACAGAAATGTGAGGAACATGTGTTTTTTTAGCCAAATTTTGAGGTTTGCAAAGGATTCTGGGTAACAGAACCTGGTCCGAGGCACACAAGTCACCCCATCTTGGATTCCCCTAGGTCTCTAGTTTTCAGAAATACACAGGTGTGATAGGTTTCCCTAGGTGGCGGCTGAGCTACAGGCCAAAATCCACAGGTAGGCACTTTGCAAAAAACACCTCTGTTTTCTTTGAAAAATTTGCATGTGTCCACGTTGCGCTTTGGGGCGTTTCCTATCGCGGGCGGTAGCCCTACTCACAGAAGTGAGGTATCATTTTTATCGGGAGACGTGGGGAAACGCTGGGTGGAAGGAAATTTGTGGCTCCTCTCAGATTCCAGAACTTTCTGCCACAGAAATTTGAGGAACATGTGTTTTTTTAGCCAAATTTTGAGGTTTGCAAAGGATTCTGGGTAACAGAACCTGGTCCGAGCCACACAAGTCACCCCATCTTGGATTCCCCTAGGTTTCTAGTTTTCAGAAATGCACAGGTTTGGTAGGTTTCCCTAGGTGCCGGCTGAGCTGCAGGCCAAAATCTACAGGTAGGCACTTTGCAAAAAACACCTCTGTTTTCTTTCAAAAAATTGGATGTGTACACGTTGCGCTTTGGGGCGTTTCCTGTCGCGGGCACTAGGCCTACCCACACAAGTGAGGTATCCTTTTTATTGGGAGACGTGGGGGAACGCTGGGTGGAAGGAAATTTGTGGCTCATCTCAGATTCCAGAACTTTCTGCCACAGAAATGTGAGGAACCTGTGTTTTTTTAGCCAAATTTTGAGGTTTGCAAAGGATTCTGGGTAACAGAACCTGGTCCGAGCCACACAAGTCACCCCATCTTGGATTCCCCTAGGTCTCTAGTTTTCAGAAATGCACAGGTTTGGTAGGTTTCCCTAGGTGGCGGCTGAGCTACAGGCCAAAATCTACAGGTAGGCACTTTGCAAAAAACACCTCTGTTTTCTTTCAAAAATTTGGATGTGCCCACATTGCGCTTTGGGGCGTTTCCTGTTGCGGGCGCTAGGCCTACCCACACAAGTGATGTATCACTTTTATCGGGAGATGTGAGGGAACGCTGGGTGGAAGGAAATTTGTGGCTCCTCTCAGATTCCAGAACTTTCTGCCACAGAAATGTGAGGAACATGTGTTTTTTTAGCCAAATTTTGAGGTTTGCAAAGGATTCTGGGTAACAGAACCTGGTCCGAGGCACACAAGTCACCCCATCTTGGATTCCCCTAGGTCTCTAGTTTTCAGAAATACACAGGTGTGGTAGGTTTCCCTAGGTGGCGGCTGAGCTACAGGCCAAAATCCACAGGTAGGCACTTTGCAAAAAACACCTCTGTTTTCTTTGAAAAATTTGCATGTGTCCACGTTGCGCTTTGGGGCGTTTCCTATCGCGGGCGGTAGCCCTACTCACAGAAGTGAGGTATCATTTTTATCGGGAGACGTGGGGGAACGCTGGGTGGAAGGAAATTTGTGGCTCCTCTCAGATTCCAGAACTTTCTGCCACAGAAATTTGAGGAACATGTGTTTTTTAGCCAAATTTTGAGGTTTGCAAAGGATTCTGGGTAACAGAACCTGGTCCGAGTCACACAAGTCACCCCATCTTGGATTCTCCTAGGTGTCTAGTTTTCAGAAATGCACAGGTTTGGTAGGTTTCCCTAGGTGCCGGCTGAGCTACAGGCCAAAATCTACAGGTAGGCACTTTGAAAAAACACCTCTGTTTTCTTTCAAAAAATTGGATGTGTCCACGTTGCGCTTTGGGGAGTTTCCTGTCGCGGGCGCTAGGCCTACCCACACAAGTGTGGTATCACTTTTATCGGGAGATGTGAGGGAACGCTGGGTGGAAGGAAATTTGTGGCTCCTCTCAGATTCCAGAACTTTCTTCCACAGAAATGTGAGGAACATGTGTTTTTTTAGCCAAATTTTGAGGTTTGCAAAGGATTCTGGGTAACAGAACCTGGTCCGAGGCACACAAGTCACCCCATCTTGGATTCCCCTAGGTCTCTAGTTTTCAGAAATACACAGGTGTGGTAGGTTTCCCTAGGTGGCGGCTGAGCTACAGGCCAAAATCCACAGGTAGGCAGTTTGCAAAAAACACCTCTGTTTTCTTTAAAAAATTTGCATGTGTCCACGTTGCGCTTTGGGGCGTTTCCTATCGCGGGCGGTAGCCCTACTCACAGAAGTGAGGTATCATTTTTATCGGGAGACGTGGGGAAACGCTGGGTGGAAGGAAATTTGTGGCTCCTCTCAGATTCCAGAACTTTCTGCCACAGAAATTTGAGGAACATGTGTTTTTTTAGCCAAATTTTGAGGTTTGCAAAGGATTCTGGGTAACAGAACCTGGTCCGAGCCACACAAGTCACCCCATCTTGGATTCCCCTAGGTTTCTAGTTTTCAGAAATGCACAGGTTTGGTAGGTTTCCCTAGGTGCCGGCTGAGCTGCAGGCCAAAATCTACAGGTAGGCACTTTGCAAAAAACACCTCTGTTTTCTTTCAAAAAATTGGATGTGTACACGTTGCGCTTTGGGGCGTTTCCTGTCGCGGGCACTAGGCCTACCCACACAAGTGAGGTATCCTTTTTATTGGGAGACGTGGGGGAACGCTGGGTGGAAGGAAATTTGTGGCTCATCTCAGATTCCAGAACTTTCTGCCACAGAAATGTGAGGAACCTGTGTTTTTTTAGCCAAATTTTGAGGTTTGCAAAGGATTCTGGGTAACAGAACCTGGTCCGAGCCACACAAGTCACCCCATCTTGGATTCCCCTAGGTCTCTAGTTTTCAGAAATGCACAGGTTTGGTAGGTTTCCCTAGGTGGCGGCTGAGCTACAGGCCAAAATCTACAGGTAGGCACTTTGCAAAAAACACCTCTGTTTTCTTTCAAAAATTTGGATGTGCCCACATTGCGCTTTGGGGCGTTTCCTGTTGCGGGCGCTAGGCCTACCCACACAAGTGATGTATCACTTTTATCGGGAGATGTGAGGGAACGCTGGGTGGAAGGAAATTTGTGGCTCCTCTCAGATTCCAGAACTTTCTGCCACAGAAATGTGAGGAACATGTGTTTTTTTAGCCAAATTTTGAGGTTTGCAAAGGATTCTGGGTAACAGAACCTGGTCCGAGGCACACAAGTCACCCCATCTTGGATTCCCCTAGGTCTCTAGTTTTCAGAAATACACAGGTGTGGTAGGTTTCCCTAGGTGGCGGCTGAGCTACAGGCCAAAATCCACAGGTAGGCACTTTGCAAAAAACACCTCTGTTTTCTTTGAAAAATTTGCATGTGTCCACGTTGCGCTTTGGGGCGTTTCCTATTGCGGGCGGTAGCCCTACTCACAGAAGTGAGGTATCATTTTTATCGGGAGACGTGGGGGAACGCTGGGTGGAAGGAAATTTGTGGCTCCTCTCAGATTCCAGAACTTTCTGCCACAGAAATTTGAGGAACATGTGTTTTTTAGCCAAATTTTGAGGTTTGCAAAGGATTCTGGGTAACAGAACCTGGTCCGAGTCACACAAGTCACCCCATCTTGGATTCTCCTAGGTGTCTAGTTTTCAGAAATGCACAGGTTTGGTAGGTTTCCCTAGGTGCCGGCTGAGCTACAGGCCAAAATCTACAGGTAGGCACTTTGAAAAAACACCTCTGTTTTCTTTCAAAAAATTGGATGTGTCCACGTTGCGCTTTGGGGAGTTTCCTGTCGCGGGCGCTAGGCCTACCCACACAAGTGAGGTATCACTTTTATCGGGAGATGTGAGGGAACGCTGGGTGGAAGGAAATTTGTGGCTCCTCTCAGATTCCAGAACTTTCTTCCACAGAAATGTGAGGAACATGTGTTTTTTTAGCCAAATTTTGAGGTTTGCAAAGGATTCTGGGTAACAGAACCTGGTCCGAGGCACACAAGTCACCCCATCTTGGATTCCCCTAGGTCTCTAGTTTTCAGAAATACACAGGTGTGGTAGGTTTCCCTAGGTGGCGGCTGAGCTACAGGCCAAAATCCACAGGTAGGCAGTTTGCAAAAAACACCTCTGTTTTCTTTAAAAAATTTGCATGTGTCCACGTTGCGCTTTGGGGCGTTTCCTATCGCGGGCGGTAGCCCTACCCACAGAAGTGAGGTATCATTTTTATCGGGAGACGTGGGGGAACGCTGGGTGGAAGGAAATTTGTGGCTCCTCTCAGATTCCAGAACTTTCTGCCACAGAAATTTGAGGAACATGTGTTTTTTAGCTAAATTTTGAGGTTTGCAAAGGATTCTGGGTAACAGAACCGGGTCCGAGCCACACAAGTCACCCCATCTTGGATTCCCCTAGGTGTCTAGTTTTCAGAAATGCACAGGTTTGGTAGGTTTCCCTAGGTGCCGGCTGAGCTACAGGCCAAAATCTACAGGTAGGCACTTTGAAAAAACACCTCTGTTTCTTTCAAAAAATTGGATGTGTCCACGTTGCGCTTTGGGGAGTTTCCTGTCGCGGGCGCTACGCCTACCCACACAAGTGAGGTATCATTTTTATCGGGAGACTTGGGGGAACGCTGGGTGGAAGGAAATTTGTGGCTCCTCTCAGATTCCAGAACTTTCTGCCACAGAAATGTGAGGAACATGTGTTTTTTTAGCCAAATTTTTAGGTTTGCAAAGGATTCTAGGTAACAGAACCTGGTCCGAGCCACACAAGTCACCCCATCTTGGATTCCCCTAGGTCTCTAGTTTTCAGAAATGCACAGGTTTGGTAGGTTTCCCTAGGTGCCGGGTGACCCAGAGGCCAAAATCTACAGGTAGGCACTTTGCAAAAAACACCCCTGTTTTCTTTCAAAAAATTGGATGTGTCCACATTGCGCTTTGGGGCGTTTCCTGTCGCGGGCGCTAGGCCTACCCACACAAGTGAGGTATAATTTTTATTGGGAGACGTGGGGGAACGCTGGGTGGAAGGAAATTTGTGGCTCCTCTCAGATTCCAGAACTTTCTGCCACAGAAATGTGAGGAACCTGTGTTTTTTTAGCCAAATTTTGAGGTTTGCAAAGGATTCTGGGTAACAGAACCTGGTCCGAGCCACACAAGTCACCCCATCTTGGATTCCCCTAGGTCTCTAGTTTTCAGAAATGCACAGGTTTGGTAGGTTTCCCTAGGTGCCGGCTGAGCTACAGGCCAAAATCTACAGGTAGGCACTTTGCAAAAAACACCTCTGTTTTCTTTCAAAAATTTGGATGTGCCCACATTGTGCTTTGGGGCGTTTCCTGTCGCGGGCGCTAGGCCTACCCACACAAGTGATGTATCACTTTTATCGGGAGATGTGAGGGAACGCTGGGTGGAAGGAAATTTGTGGCTCCTCTCAGATTCCAGAACTTTCTGCCACAGAAATGTGAGGATCATGTGTTTTTTTTAGCCAAATTTTGAGGTTTGCAAAGGATTCTGGGTAACAGAACCTGGTCCGAGGCACTCAAGTCACCCCATCTTTGGATTCCCCTAGGTCTCTAGTTTTCAGAAATACACAGGTGTGGTAGGTTTCCCTAGGTGGCGGCTGAGCTACAGGCCAAAATCCACAGGTAGGCACTTTGCAAAAAACACCTCTGTTTTCTTTCAAAAATTTGCATGTGTCCACGTTGCGTTTTGGGGCGTTTCCTATCGCGGGCGGTAGCCCTACTCACAGAAGTGAGGTATCACTTTTATCGGGAGACGTGGGGGAACGCTGGGTGGAAGGAAATTTGTGGCTCCTCTCAGATTCCAGAACTTTCTGCCACAGAAATTTGAGGAACATGTGTTTTTTAGCCAAATTTTGAGGTTTGCAAAGGATTCTGGGTAACAGAACCTGGTCCGAGTCACACAAGTCACCCCATCTTGGATTCCCCTAGGTGTCTAGTTTTCAGAAATGCACAGGTTTGGTAGGTTTCCCTAGGTGCCGGCTGAGCTACAGGCCAAAATCTACAGGTAGGCACTTTGAAAAAACACCTCTGTTTTCTTTCAAAAAATTGGATGTGTCCACGTTGCGCTTTGGGGAGTTTCCTGTCGCGGGCGCTAGGCCTACCCACACAAGTGAGGTATCACTTTTATCGGGAGATGTGAGGGAACGCTGGGTGGAAGGAAATTTGTGGCTCCTCTCAGATTCCAGAACTTTCTTCCACAGAAATGTGAGGAACATGTGTTTTTTTAGCCAAATTTTGAGGTTTGCAAAGGATTCTGGGTAACAGAACCTGGTCCGAGGCACACAAGTCACCCCATCTTGGATTCCCCTAGGTCTCTAGTTTTCAGAAATACACAGGTGTGGTAGGTTTCCCTAGGTGGCGGCTGAGCTACAGGCCAAAATCCACAGGTAGGCACTTTGCAAAAAACACCTCTGTTTTCTTTCAAAAATTTGCATGTGTCCACGTTGCGCTTTGGGGCGTTTCCTATCGCGGGCGGTAGCCCTACTCACAGAAGTGAGGTATCACTTTTATCGGGAGACGTGGGGGAACGCTGGGTGGAAGGAAATTTGTGGCTCCTCTCAGATTCCAGAACTTTCTGCCACAGAAATTTGAGGAACATGTGTTTTTTAGCCAAATTTTGAGGTTTGCAAAGGATTCTGGGTAACAGAACCTGGTCCGAGTCACACAAGTCACCCCATCTTGGATTCCCCTAGGTGTCTAGTTTTCAGAAATGCACAGGTTTGGTAGGTTTCCCTAGGTGCCGGCTGAGCTACAGGCCAAAATCTACAGGTAGGCACTTTGAAAAAACACCTCTGTTTTCTTTCAAAAAATTGGATGTGTCCACGTTGCGCTTTGGGGAGTTTCCTGTCGCGGGCGCTAGGCCTACCCACACAAGTGAGGTATCACTTTTATCGGGAGATGTGAGGGAACGCTGGGTGGAAGGAAATTTGTGGCTCCTCTCAGATTCCAGAACTTTCTTCCACAGAAATGTGAGGAACATGTGTTTTTTTAGCCAAATTTTGAGGTTTGCAAAGGATTCTGGGTAACAGAACCTGGTCCGAGGCACACAAGTCACCCCATCTTGGATTCCCCTAGGTCTCTAGTTTTCAGAAATACACAGGTGTGGTAGGTTTCCCTAGGTGGCGGTTGAGCTACAGGCCAAAATCCACAGGTAGGCACTTTGCAAAAAACACCTCTGTTTTCTTTCAAAAATTTGCATGTGTCCACGTTGCGCTTTGGGGCGTTTCCTATCGCGGGCGGTAGCCCTACCCACGGAAGTGAGGTATCATTTTTATCGGGAGACGTGGGGGAACGCTGGGTGGAAGGAAATTTGTGGCTCCTCTCAGATTCCAGAACTTTCTGCCACAGAAATTTGAGGAACATGTATTTTTTAGCCAAATTTTGAGGTTTGCAAAGGATTCTGGGTAACAGAACCTGGTCCGAGCCACACAAGTCACCCCATCTTGGATTCCCCTAGGTGTCTAGTTTTCAGAAATGCACAGGTTTGGTAGGTTTCCCTAGGTGCCGGCTGAGCTACAGGCCAAAATCTACAGGTAGGCACTTTGAAAAAACACCTCTGTTTTCTTTCAAAAAATTGGATGTGTCCATGTTGCGCTTTGGGGAGTTTCCTGTCGCGGGCGCTACGCCTACCCACACAAGTGAGGTATCATTTTTATCGGGAGACTTGGGGGAACGCTGGGTGGAAGGAAATTTGTGGCTCCTCTCAGATTCCAGAACTTTCTGCCACAGAAATGTGAGGAACATGTGTTTTTTTAGACAAATTTTTAGGTTTGCAAAGGATTCTAGGTAACAGAACCTGGTCCGAGCCACACAAGTCACCCCATCTTGGATTCCCCTAGGTCTCTAGTTTTCAGAAATGCACAGGTTTGGTAGGTTTCCCTAGGTGCCGGGTGACCCAGAGGCCAAAATCTACAGGTAGGCACTTTGCAAAAAACACCTCTGTTTTCTTTCAAAAAATTGGATGTGTCCACATTGCGCTTTGGGGCGTTTCCTGTCGCGGGCGCTAGGCCTACCCAGACAAGTGAGGTATAATTTTTATCGGGAGACGTGGGGGAACGCTGGGTGGAAGGAAATTTGTGGCTCCTCTCAGATTCCACAACTTTCTGCCACAGAAATGTGAGGAACCGGTGTTTTTTTAGCCAAATTTTGAGGTGTGCAAAGGATTCTGGGTAACAGAACCTGGTCCGAGCCACACAAGTCACCCTATCTTGGATTCCCCTAGGTCTCTAGTTTTCAGAAATGCACAGTTTTGGTAGGTTTCCCTAGGTGCCGGCTGAGCTACAGGCCAAAATCTACAGATAGGCACTTTGCAAAAAACACCTCTGTTTTCTTTCAAAAAATTGGATGTGTCCACGAAGCGCTTTGGGGCGTTTCCTGTCGTGGGCGGTAGCCCTACCCACAGAAGTGAGGTATCATTTTTATCGGGAGACGTGGGGGAACGCTGGGTGGAAGGAAATTTGTGGCTCCTCTCAGATTCCAGAACTTTCTGCCACAGAAATGTGAGGAACCTGTGTTTTTTTAGCCAAATTTTGAGGTTTGCAAAGGATTCTGGGTAACAGAACCTGGTCCGAGCCACACAAGTCACCCCATCTTGGATTCCCCTAGGTCTCTAGTTTTCGGAAATGCCCAGGTTTGGTAGGTTTCCCTAGGTGCCGGCTGAGCTACAGGCCAAAATCTACAGGTAGGCACTTTGCAAAAAACACCTCTGTTTTCTTTCAAAAATTTGGATGTGCCCACATTGCGCTTTGGGGCGTTTCCTGTTGCGGGCGCTAGGCCTACCCACACAAGTGATTTATCACTTTTATCGGGAGATGTGAGGGAACGCTGGGTGGAAGGAAATTTGTGGCTCCTCTCAGATTCCAGAACTTTCTGCCACAGACATGTGAGGAACATGTGTTTTTTTAGCCAAATTTTGAGGTTTGCAAAGGATTCTGGGTAACAGAACCTGGTCCGAGGCACACAAGTCACCCCATCTTGGATTCCCCTAGGTCTCTAGTTTTCAGAAATACACAGGTGTGGTAGGTTTCCCTAGGTGGCGGCTGAGCTACAGGCCAAAATCCACAGGTAGGCACTTTGCAAAAAACACCTCTGTTTTCTTTGAAAAATTTGCAGGTGTCCACATTGCGCTTTGGGGCGTTTCCTATCGCGGGCGGTAGCCCTACTCACAGAAGTGAGGTATCATTTTTATCGGGAGACGTGGGGGAACGCTGGGTGGAAGGAAATTTGTGGCTCCTCTCAGATTCCAGAACTTTCTGCCACAGAAATTTGAGGAACATGTGTTTTTTAGCCAAATTTTGAGGTTTGCAAAGGATTCTGGGTAACAGAACCTGGTCCGAGTCACACAAGTCACCCCATCTTGGATTCTCCTAGGTGTCTAGTTTTCAGAAATGCACAGGTTTGGTAGGTTTCCCTAGGTGCCGGCTGAGCTACAGGCCAAAATCTACAGGTAGGCACTTTGAAAAAACACCTCTGTTTTCTTTCAAAAAATTGGATGTGTCCACGTTGCGCTTTGGGGAGTTTCCTGTCGCGGGCGCTAGGCCTACCCACACAAGTGAGGTATCACTTTTATCGGGAGATGTGAGGGAACGCTGGGTGGAAGGAAATTTGTGGCTCCTCTCAGATTCCAGAACTTTCTTCCACAGAAATGTGAGGAACATGTGTTTTTTTAGCCAAATTTTGAGGTTTGCAAAGGATTCTGGGTAACAGAACCTGGTCCGAGGCACACAAGTCACCCCATCTTGGATTCCCCTAGGTCTCTAGTTTTCAGAAATACACAGGTGTGGTAGGTTTCCCTAGGTGGCGGCTGAGCTACAGGCCAAAATCCACAGGTAGGCAGTTTGCAAAAAACACCTCTGTTTTCTTTAAAAAATTTGCATGTGTCCACGTTGCGCTTTGGGGCGTTTCCTATCGCGGGCGGTAGCCCTACCCACAGAAGTGAGGTATCATTTTTATCGGGAGACGTGGGTGAACGCTGGGTGGAAGGAAATTTGTGGCTCCTCTCAGATTCCAGAACTTTCTGCCACAGAAATTTGAGGAACATGTGTTTTTTAGCTAAATTTTGAGGTTTGCAAAGGATTCTGGGTAACAGAACCTGGTCCGAGCCACACAAGTCACCCCATCTTGGATTCCCCTAGGTGTCTAGTTTTCAGAAATGCACAGGTTTGGTAGGTTTCCCTAGGTGCCGGCTGAGCTACAGGCCAAAATCTACAGGTAGGCACTTTGAAAAAACACCTCTGTTTTCTTTCAAAAAATTGGATGTGTCCACGTTGCGCTTTGGGGAGTTTCCTGTCGCGGGCGCTACGCCTACCCACACAAGTGAGGTATCATTTTTATCGGGAGACTTGGGGGAACGCTGGGTGGAAGGAAATTTGTGGCTCCTCTCAGATTCCAGAACTTTCTGCCACAGAAATGTGAGGAACATGTGTTTTTTTAGCCAAATTTTTAGGTTTGCAAAGGATTCTAGGTAACAGAACCTGGTCCGAGCCACACAAGTCACCCCATCTTGGATTCCCCTAGGTCTCTAGTTTTCAGAAATGCACAGGTTTGGTAGATTTCCCTAGGTGTCGGGTGACCCAGAGGCCAAAATCTACAGGTAGGCACTTTGCAAAAAACACCCCTGTTTTCTTTCAAAAAATTGGATGTGTCCACATTGCGCTTTGGGGCGTTTCCTGTCGCGGGCGCTAGGCCTACCCACACAAGTGAGGTATAACTTTTATCGGGAGACGTGGGGGAACGCTGGGTGGAAGGAAATTTGTGGCTCCTCTCCGATTCCAGAACTTTCTGCCACAGAAATGTGAGGAACCGGTGTTTTTTTAGCCAAATTTTGAGGTTTCCAAAGGATTCTGGGTAACAGAACCTGGTCCGAGCCACACAAGTCACCCTATCTTGGATTCCCCTAGGTCTCTAGTTTTCAGAAATGCACAGTTTTGGTAGGTTTCCCTAGGTGCCGGCTGAGCTACAGGCCAAAATCTACAGGTAGGCACTTTGCAAAAAACACCTCTGTTTTCTTTCAAAAAATTGGATGTGTCCACGAAGCGCTTTGGGGCGTTTCCTGTCGCGGGCGGTAGCCCTACCCACAGAAGTGAGGTATCATTTTTATCGGGAGACGTGGGGGAACGCTGGGTGGAAGGAAATTTGTGGCTCCTCTCAGATTCCAGAACTTTCTGCCACAGAAATGTGAGGAACCTGTGTTTTTTTAGCCAAATTTTGAGGTTTGCAAAGGATTCTGGGTAACAGAACCTGGTCCGAGCCACACAAGTCACCCCATCTTGGATTCCCCTAGGTCTCTAGTTTTCAGAAATGCACAGGTTTGGTAGGTTGCCCTAGGTGCCGGCTGAGCTACAGGCCAAAATCTACAGGTAGGCACTTTGCAAAAAACACCTCTGTTTTCTTTCAAAAATTTGGATGTGCCCACATTGCGCTTTGGGGCGTTTCCTGTTGCGGGCGCTAGGCCTACCCACACAAGTGATGTATCACTTTTATCGGGAGATGTGAGGGAACGCTGGGTGGAAGGAAATTTGTGGCTCCTCTCAGATTCCAGAACTTTCTGCCACAGAAATGTGAGGAACATGTGTTTTTTTAGCCAAATTTTGAGGTTTGCAAAGGATTCTGGGTAACAGAACCTGGTCCGAGGCACACAAGTCACCCCATCTTGGATTCCCCTAGGTCTCTAGTTTTCAGAAATACACAGGTGTGGTAGGTTTCCCTAGGTGGCGGCTGAGCTACAGGCCAAAATCCACAGGTAGGCACTTTGCAAAAAACACCTCTGTTTTCTTTCAAAAATGTGCATGTGTCCACGTTGCGCTTTGGGGCGTTTCCTATCGCAGGCGGTAGCCCTACTCACAGAAGTGAGGTATCACTTTTATCGGGAGACGTGGGGGAACGCTGGGTGGAAGGAAATTTGTGGCTCCTCTCAGATTCCAGAACTTTCTGCCACAGAAATTTGAGGAACATGTGTTTTTTAGCCATATTTTGAGGTTTGCAAAGGATTCTGGGTAACAGAACCTGGTCCGAGTCACACAAGTCACCCCATCTTGGATTCCCCTAGGTGTCTAGTTTTCAGAAATGCACAGGTTTGGTAGGTTTCCCTAGGTGCCGGCTGAGCTACAGGCCAAAATCTACAGGTAGGCACTTTGAAAAAACACCTCTGTTTTCTTTCAAAAAATTGGATGTGTCCACGTTGCGCTTTGGGGAGTTTCCTGTCGCGGGCGCTAGGCCTACCCACACAAGTGAGGTATCACTTTTATCGGGAGATGTGAGGGAACGCTGGGTGGAAGGAAATTTGTGGCTCCTCTCAGATTCCAGAACTTTCTTCCACAGAAATGTGAGGAACATGTGTTTTTTTAGCCAAATTTTGAGGTTTGCAAAGGATTCTGGGTAACAGAACCTGGTCCGAGGCACACAAGTCACCCCATCTTGGATTCCCCTAGGTCTCTAGTTTTCAGAAATACACAGGTGTGGTAGGTTTCCCTAGGTGGCGGCTGAGCTACAGGCCAAAATCCACAGGTAGGCAGTTTGCAAAAAACACCTCTGTTTTCTTTAAAAAATTTGCATGTGTCCACGTTGCGCTTTGGGGCGTTTCCTATCGCGGGCGGTAGCCCTACCCACAGAAGTGAGGTATCATTTTTATCGGGAGACGTGGGGGAACGCTGGGTGGAAGGAAATTTGTGGCTCCTCTCAGATTCCAGAACTTTCTGCCACAGAAATTTGAGGAACATGTGTTTTTTAGCCAAATTTTGAGGTTTGCAAAGGATTCTGGGTAACAGAACCTGGTCCGAGCCACACAAGTCACCCCATCTTGGATTCCCCTAGGTGTCTAGTTTTCAGAAATGCACAGGTTTGGTAGGTTTCCCTAGGTGCCGGCTGAGCTACAGGCCAAAATCTACAGGTAGGCACTTTGAAAAGACACCTCTGTTTTCTTTCAAAAAATTGGATGTGTCCACGTTGCGCTTTGGGGAGTTTCCTGTCGTGGGCGCTACGCCTACCCACACAAGTGAGGTATCATTTTTATCGGGAGACTTGGGGGAACGCTGGGTGGAAGGAAATTTGTGGCTCCTCTCAGATTCCAGAACTTTCTGCCACAGAAATGTGAGGAACATGTGTTTTTTTAGCCAAATCTTTAGGTTTGCAAAGGATTCTAGGTAACAGAACCTGGTCCGAGCCACACAAGTCACCCCATCTTGGATTCCCCTAGGTCTCTAGTTTTCAGAAATGCACAGGTTTGGTAGGTTTCCCTAGGTGCCGGGTGACCCAGAGGCCAAAATCTACAGGTAGGCACTTTGCAAAAAACACCTCTGTTTTCTTTCAAAAATTGGATGTGTCCACATTGCGCTTTGGGGCGTTTCCTGTCGCGGGCGCTAGGCCTACCCACACAAGTGAGGTATAATTTTTATCGGGATACGTGGGGGAACGCTGGGTGGAAGGAAATTTGTGGCTCCTCTCAGATTCCACAACTTTCTGCCACAGAAATGTGAGGAACCGGTGTTTTTTTAGCCAAATTTTGAGGTGTGCAAAGGATTCTGGGTAACAGAACCTGGTCCGAGCCACACAAGTCACCCTATCTTGGATTCCCCTAGGTCTCTAGTTTTCAGAAATGCACAGTTTTGGTAGGTTTCCCTAGGTGCCGGCTGAGCTACAGGCCAAAATCTACAGATAGGCACTTTGCAAAAAACACCTCTGTTTTCTTTCAAAAAATTGGATGTGTCCACGAAGCGCTTTGGGGCGTTTCCTGTCGTGGGCGGTAGCCCTACCCACAGAAGTGAGGTATCATTTTTATCGGGAGACGTGGGGGAACGCTGGGTGGAAGGACATTTGTGGCTCCTCTCAGATTCCAGAACTTTCTGCCACAGAAATGTGAGGAACCTGTGTTTTTTTAGCCAAATTTTGAGGTTTGCAAAGGATTCTGGGTAACAGAACCACACAAGTCACACCATCCGAGCCACACAAGTCACCCCATCTTGGATTCCCCTAGGTCTCTAGTTTTCAGAAATGCACAGGTTTGGTAGGTTTCCCTAGGTGGCGGCTGAGCTACAGGCCAAAATCTACAGGTAGGCACTTTGCAAAAAACACCTCTGTTTTCTTTCAAAAATTTGGATGTGCCCACATTGCGCTTTGGGGCGTTTCCTGTTGCGGGCGCTAGGCCTACCCACACAAGTGATGTATCACTTTTATCGGGAGATGTGAGGGAACGCTGGGTGGAAGGAAATTTGTGGCTCCTCTCAGATTCCAGAACTTTCTGCCACAGACATGTGAGGAACATGTGTTTTTTTAGCCAAATTTTGAGGTTTGCAAAGGATTCTGGGTAACAGAACCTGGTCCGAGGCACACAAGTCACCCCATCTTGGATTCCCCTAGGTCTCTAGTTTTCAGAAATACACAGGTGTGGTAGGTTTCCCTAGGTGGCGGCTGAGCTACAGGCCAAAATCCACAGGTAGGCACTTTGCAAAAAACACCTCTGTTTTCTTTCAAAAATTTGCATGTGTCCACGTTGCGCTTTGGGGCGTTTCCTATCGCGGGCGGTAGCCCTACTCACAGAAGTGAGGTATCATTTTTATCGGGAGACGTGGGGGAACGCTGGGTGGAAGGAAATTTGTGGCTCCTCTCAGATTCCAGAACTTTCTGCCACAGAAATTTGAGGAACATGTGTTTTTTAGCCAAATTTTGAGGTTTGCAAAGGATTCTGGGTAACAGAACCTGGTCCGAGGCACACAAGTCACCCCATCTTGGATTCCCCTAGGTCTCTAGTTTTCAGAAATACACAGGTGTGGTAGGTTTCCCTAGGTGGCGGCTGAGCTACAGGCCAAAATCCACAGGTAGGCAGTTTGCAAAAAACACCTCTGTTTTCTTTAAAAAATGTGCATGTGTCCACGTTGCGCTTTGGGGCGTTTCCTATCGCGGGCGGTAGCCCTACCCACAGAAGTGAGGTATCATTTTTATCGGGAGACGTGGGGGAACGCTGGGTGGAAGGAAATTTGTGGCTCCTCTCAGATTCCAGAACTTTCTGCCACAGAAATTTGAGGAACATGTGTTTTTTAGCTAAATTTTGAGGTTTGCAAAGGATTCTGGGTAACAGAACCTGGTCCGAGCCACACAAGTCACCCCATCTTGGATTCCCCTAGGTGTCTAGTTTTCAGAAATGCACAGGTTTGGTAGGTTTCCCTAGGTGCCGGCTGAGCTACAGGCCAAAATCTACAGGTAGGCACTTTGAAAAAACACCTCTGTTTTCTTTCAAAAAATTGGATGTGTCCACGTTGTGCTTTGGGGAGTTTCCTGTCGCGGGCGCTACGCCTACCCACACAAGTGAGGTATCATTTTTATCGGGAGACTTGGGGGAACGCTGGGTGGAAGGAAATTTGTGGCTCCCCTCAGATTCCAGAACTTTCTGCCACAGAAATGTGAGGAACATGTGTTTTTTTAGCCAAATCTTTAGGTTTGCAAAGGATTCTAGGTAACAGAACCTGGTCCGAGCCACACAAGTCACCCCATCTTGGATTCCCCTAGGTCTCTAGTTTTCAGAAATGCACAGGTTTGGTAGGTTTCCCTAGGTGCCGGGTGACCCAGAGGCCAAAATCTACAGATATGCACTTTGCAAAAAACACCTCTGTTTTCTTTCAAAAAATTGGATGTGTCCACGAAGCGCTTTGGGGCGTTTCCTGTCGTGGGCGGTAGCCCTACCCACAGAAGTGAGGTATCATTTTTATCGGGAGACGTGGGGGAACGCTGGGTGGAAGGAAATTTGTGGCTCCTCTCAGATTCCAGAACTTTCTGCCACAGAAATGTGAGGAACCTGTGTTTTTTTAGCCAAATTTTGAGGTTTGCAAAGGATTCTGGGTAACAGAACCTGGTCCGAGCCACACAAGTCACCCCATCTTGGATTCCCCTAGGTCTCTAGTTTTCAGAAATGCACAGGTTTGGTAGATTTCCCTAGGTGCCGGCTGAGCTACAGGCCAAAATCTACAGGTAGGCACTTTGCAAAAAACACCTCTGTTTTCTTTCAAAAATTTGGATGTGCCCACATTGCGCTTTGGGGCGTTTCCTGTTGCGGGCGCTAGGCCTACCCACACAAGTGATGTATCACTTTTATCAGGAGATGTGAGGGAACGCTGGGTGGAAGGAAATGTGTGGCTCCTCTCAGATTCCAGAACTTTCTGCCACAGACATGTGAGGAACATGTGTTTTTTTAGCCAAATTTTGAGGTTTGCAAAGGATTCTGGGTAACAGAACCTGGTCCGAGGCACACAAGTCACCCCATCTTGGATTCCCCTAGGTCTCTAGTTTTCAGAAATACACAGGTGTGGTAGGTTTCCCTAGGTGGCGGCTGAGCTACAGGCCAAAATCCACAGGTAGGCACTTTGCAAAAAACACCTCTGTTTTCTTTCAAAAATTTGCATGTGTCCACGTTGCGCTTTGGGGCGTTTCCTATCGCGGGCGGTAGCCCTACTCACAGAAGTGAGGTATCATTTTTATCGGGAGACGTGGGGGAACGCTGGGTGGAAGGAAATTTGTGGCTCCTCTCAGATTCCAGAACTTTCTGCCACAGAAATTTGAGGAACATGTGTTTTTTAGCCAAATTTTGAGGTTTGCAAAGGATTCTGGGTAACAGAACCTGGTCCGAGGCACACAAGTCACCCCATCTTGGATTCCCCTAGGTCTCTAGTTTTCAGAAATACACAGGTGTGGTAGGTTTCCCTAGGTGGCGGCTGAGCTACAGGCCAAAATCCACAGGTAGGCAGTTTGCAAAAAACACCTCTGTTTTCTTTAAAAAATGTGCATGTGTCCACGTTGCGCTTTGGGGCGTTTCCTATCGCGGGCGGTAGCCCTACCCACAGAAGTGAGGTATCATTTTTATCGGGAGACGTGGGGGAACGCTGGGTGGAAGGAAATTTGTGGCTCCTCTCAGATTCCAGAACTTTCTGCCACAGAAATTTGAGGAACATGTGTTTTTTAGCTAAATTTTGAGGTTTGCAAAGGATTCTGGGTAACAGAACCTGGTCCGAGCCACACAAGTCACCCCATCTTGGATTCCCCTAGGTGTCTAGTTTTCAGAAATGCACAGGTTTGGTAGGTTTCCCTAGGTGCCGGCTGAGCTACAGGCCAAAATCTACAGGTAGGCACTTTGAAAAAACACCTCTGTTTTCTTTCAAAAAATTGGATGTGTCCACGTTGCGCTTTGGGGAGTTTCCTGTCGCGGGCGCTATGCCTACCCACACAAGTGAGGTATCATTTTTATCGGGAGACTTGGGGGAACGCTGGGTGGAAGGAAATTTGTGGCTCCTCTCAGATTCCAGAACTTTCTGCCACAGAAATGTGAGGAACATGTGTTTTTTTAGCCAAATTTTTAGGTTTGCAAAGGATTCTAGGTAACAGAACCTGGTCCGAGCCACACAAGTCACCCCATCTTGGATTCCCCTAGGTCTCTAGTTTTCAGAAATGCACAGGTTTGGTAGGTTTCCCTAGGTGCCGGGTGACCCAGAGGCCAAAATCTACAGGTAGGCACTTTGCAAAAAACACCTCTGTTTTCTTTCAAAAAATTGGATGTGTCCACATTGCGCTTTGGGGCGTTTCCTGTCGCGGGCGCTAGGCCTACCCACACAAGTGAGGTATAATTTTTATCGGGAGACGTGGGGGAACGCTGGGTGGAAGGAAATTTGTGGCTCCTCTCAGATTCCACAACTTTCTGCCACAGAAATGTGAGGAACCGGTGTTTTTTTAGCCAAATTTTGAGGTTTCCAAAGGATTCTGGGTAACAGAACCTGGTCCGAGCCACACAAGTCACCCTATCTTGGATTCCCCTAGGTCTCTAGTTTTCAGAAATGCACAGTTTTGGTAGGTTTCCCTAGGTGCCGGCTGAGCTACAGGCCAAAATCTACAGATAGGCACTTTGCAAAAAACACCTCTGTTTTCTTTCAAAAAATTGGATGTTTCCACGAAGCGCTTTGGGGCGTTTCCTGTCGCGGGCGGTAGCCCTACCCACAGAAGTGAGGTATCATTTTTATCGGGAGACGTGGGGGAACGCTGGGTTGAAGGAAATTTGTGGCTCCTCTCAGATTCCAGAACTTTCTGCCACAGAAATGTGAGGAACCTGTGTTTTTTTAGCCAAATTTTGAGGTTTGCAAAGGATTCTGGGTAACAGAACCTGGTCCGAGCCACACAAGTCACCCCATCTTGGATTCCCCTAGGTCTCTAGTTTTCAGAAATGCACAGGTTTGGTAGGTTTCCCTAGGTGGCGGCTGAGCTACAGGCCAAAATCTACAGGTAGGCACTTTGCAAAAAACACCTCTGTTTTCTTTCAAAAATTTGGATGTGCCCACATTGCGCTTTGGGGCGTTTCCTGTTGCGGGCGCTAGGCCTACCCACACAAGTGATGTATCACTTTTATCGGGAGATGTGAGGGAACGCTGGGTGGAAGGAAATTTGTGGCTCCTCTCAGATTCCAGAACTTTCTGCCACAGAAATGTGAGGAACATGTGTTTTTTTAGCCAAATTTTGAGGTTTGCAAAGGATTCTGGGTAACAGAACCTGGTCCGAGGCACACAAGTCACCCCATCTTGGATTCCCCTAGGTCTCTAGTTGTCAGAAATACACAGGTGTGGTAGGTTTCCCTAGGTGGCGGCTGAGCTACAGGCCAAAATCCACAGGTAGGCACTTTGCAAAAAACACCTCTGTTTTCTTTCAAAAATTTGCATGTGTCCACGTTGCGCTTTGGGGCGTTTCCTATCGCGGGCGGTAGCCCTACTCACAGAAGTGAGGTATCATTTTTATCGGGAGACGTGGGGGAACGCTGGGTGGAAGGAAATTTGTGGCTCCTCTCAGATTCCAGAACTTTCTGCCACAGAAATTTGAGGAACATGTGTTTTTTAGCCAAATTTTGAGGTTTGCAAAGGATTCTGGGTAACAGAACCTGGTCCGAGTCACACAAGTCACCCCATCTTGGATTCCCCTAGGTGTCTAGTTTTCAGAAATGCACAGGTTTGGTAGGTTTCCCTAGGTGCCGGCTGAGCTACAGGCCAAAATCTACAGGTAGGCACTTTGAAAAAACACCTCTGTTTTCTTTCAAAAAATTGGATGTGTCCACGTTGCGCTTTGGGGAGTTTCCTGTCGCGGGCGCTAGGCCTACCCACACAAGTGAGGTATCACTTTTATCGGGAGATGTGAGGGAACGCTGTGTGGAAGGAAATTTGTGGCTCCTCTCAGATTCCAGAACTTTCTTCCACAGAAATGTGAGGAACATGTGTTTTTTTAGCCAAATTTTGAGGTTTGCAAAGGATTCTGGGTAACAGAACCTGGTCCGAGGCACACAAGTCACCCCATCTTGGATTCCCCTAGGTCTCTAGTTTTCAGAAATACACAGGTGTGGTAGGTTTCCCTAGGTGGCGGTTGAGCTACAGGCCAAAATCCACAGGTAGGCACTTTGCAAAAAACACCTCTGTTTTCTTTCAAAAATTTGCATGTGTCCACGTTGCGCTTTGGGGCGTTTCCTATCGCGGGCGGTAGCCCTACCCACAGAAGTGAGGTATCATTTTTATCGGGAGACGTGGGGGAACGCTGGGTGCAAGGAAATTTGTGGCTCCTCTCAGATTCCAGAACTTTCTGCCACAGAAATTTGAGGAACATGTATTTTTTAGCCAAATTTTGAGGTTTGCAAAGGATTCTGGGTAACAGAACCTGGTCCGAGCCACACAAGTCACCCCATCTTGGATTCCCCTAGGTGTCTAGTTTTCAGAAATGCACAGGTTTGGTAGGTTTCCCTAGGTGCCGTCTGAGCTACAGGCCAAAATCTACAGGTAGGCACTTTGAAAAAACACCTCTGTTTTCTTTCAAAAAATTGGATGTGTCCATGTTGCGCTTTGGGGAGTTTCCTGTCGCGGGCGCTACGCCTACCCACACAAGTGAGGTATCATTGTTATCGGGAGACTTGGGGGAACGCTGGGTGGAAGGAAATTTGTGGCTCCTCTCAGATTCCAGAACTTTCTGCCACAGAAATGTGAGGAACATGTGTTTTTTTAGCCAAATTTTTAGGTTTGCAAAGGATTCTAGGTAACAGAACCTGGTCCGAGCCACACAAGTCACCCCATCTTGGATTCCCCAAGGTCTCTAGTTTTCAGAAATGCACAGGTTTGGTAGGTTTCCCTAGGTGCCGGGTGACCCAGAGGCCAAAATCTACAGGTAGGCACTTTGCAAAAAACACCTCTGTTTTCTTTCAAAAAATTGGATGTGTCCACATTGCGCTTTGGGGCGTTTCCTGTCGCGGGCGCTAGGCCTACCCAGACAAGTGAGGTATAATTTTTATCGGGAGACGTGGGGGAACGCTGGGTGGAAGGAAATTTGTGGCTCCTCTCAGATTCCACAACTTTCTGCCACAGAAATGTGAGGAACCGGTGTTTTTTTAGCCAAATTTTGAGGTGTGCAAAGGATTCTGGGTAACAGAACCTGGTCCGAGCCACACAAGTCACCCTATCTTGGATTCCCCTAGGTCTCTAGTTTTCAGAAATGCACAGTTTTGGTAGGTTTCCCTAGGTGCCGGCTGAGCTACAGGCCAAAATCTACAGATAGGCACTTTGCAAAAAACACCTCTGTTTTCTTTCAAAAAATTGGATGTGTCCACGAAGCGCTTTGGGGCGTTTCCTGTCGTGGGCGGTAGCCCTACCCACAGAAGTGAGGTATCATTTTTATCGGGAGACGTGGGGGAACGCTGGGTGGAAGGAAATTTGTGGCTCCTCTCAGATTCCAGAACTTTCTGCCACAGAAATGTGAGGAACCTGTGTTTTTTTAGCCAAATTTTGAGGTTTGCAAAGGATTCTGGGTAACAGAACCTGGTCCGAGCCACACAAGTCACCCCATCTTGGATTCCCCTAGGTCTCTAGTTTTCAGAAATGCACAGGTTTGGTAGGTTTCCCTAGGTGCCGGCTGAGCTACAGGCCAAAATCTACAGGTAGGCACTTTGCAAAAAACACCTCTGTTTTCTTTCAAAAATTTGGATGTGCCCACATTGCGCTTTGGGGCGTTTCCTGTTGCGGGCGCTAGGCCTACCCACACAAGTGATGTATCACTTTTATCGGGAGATGTGAGGGAACGCTGGGTGGAAGGAAATTTGTGGCTCCTCTCAGATTCCAGAACTTTCTGCCACAGACATGTGAGGAACATGTGTTTTTTTAGCCAAATTTTGAGGTTTGCAAAGGATTCTGGGTAACAGAACCTGGTCCGAGGCACACAAGTCACCCCATCTTGGATTCCCCTAGGTCTCTAGTTTTCAGAAATGCACAGGTTTGGTAGGTTTCCCTAGGTGCCGGCTGAGCTACAGGCCAAAATCTACAGGTAGGCACTTTGCAAAAAACACCTCTGTTTTCTTTCAAAAAATTGGATGTGTCCACGTTGCGCTTTGGGGAGTTTCCTGTCGCGGGCGCTAGGCCTACCCACACAAGTGAGGTATCACTTTTATCGGGAGACGTGGGGGAACGCTGGGTGGAAGGAAATTTGTGGCTCCTCTCAGATTCCAGAACTTTCTTCCACAGAAATGTGAGGAACATGTGTTTTTTTAGCCAAATTTTGAGGTTTGCAAAGGATTCTGGGTAACAGAACCTGGTCCGAGGCACACAAGTCACCCCATCTTGGATTCCCCTAGGTCTCTAGTTTTCAGAAATACACAGGTGTGGTAGGTTTCCCTAGGTGGCGGCTGAGCTACAGGCCAAAATCCACAGGTAGGCAGTTTGCAAAAAACACCTCTGTTTTCTTTAAAAAATTTGCATGTGTCCACGTTGCGCTTTGGGGCGTTTCCTATCGCGGGCGGTAGCCCTACCCACAGAAGTGAGGTATCATTTTTATCGGGAGACGTGGGGGAACGCTGGGTGGAAGGAAATTTGTGGCTCCTCTCAGATTCCAGAACTTTCTGCCACAGAAATTTGAGGAACATGTGTTTTTTAGCCAAATTTTGAGGTTTGCAAAGGATTCTGGGTAACAGAACCTGGTCCGAGCCACACAAGTCACCCCATCTTGGATTCCCCTAGGTGTCTAGTTTTCAGAAATGCACAGGTTTGGTAGGTTTCCCTAGGTGCCGGCTGAGCTACAGGCCAAAATCTACAGGTAGGCACTTTGAAAAAACACCTCTGTTTTCTTTCAAAAAATTGGATGTGTCCACGTTGCGCTTTGGGGAGTTTCCTGTCGCGGGCGCTACGCCTCCCCACACAAGTGAGGTATCATTTTTATCGGGAGACTTGGGGGAACGCTGGGTGGAAGGAAATTTGTGGCTCCTCTCAGATTCCAGAACTTTCTGCCACAGAAATGTGAGGAACATGTGTTTTTTTAGCCAAATTTTTAGGTTTGCAAAGGATTCTAGGTAACAGAACCTGGTCCGAGCCACACAAGTCACCCCATCTTGGATTCCCCTAGGTCTCTAGTTTTCAGAAATGCACAGGTTTGGTAGGTTTCCCTAGGTGCCGGGTGACCCAGAGGCCAAAATCTACAGGTAGGCACTTTGCAAAAAACACCTCTGTTTTCTTTCAAAAAATTGGATGTGTCCACATTGCGCTTTGGGGCGTTTCCTGTCGCGGGCGCTAGGCCTACCCACACAAGTGAGGTATAATTTTTATCGGGAGACGTGGGGGAACGCTGGGTGGAAGGAAATTTGTGGCTCCTCTCAGATTCCAGAACTTTCTGCCACAGAAATGTGAGGAACCGGTGTTTTTTTAGCCAAATTTTGAGGTTTGCAAAGGATTCTGGGTAACAGAACCTGGTCCGAGCCACACAAGTCACCCTATCTTGGATTCCCCTAGGTCTCTAGTTTTCAGAAATGCACAGTTTTGGTAGGTTTCCCTAAGTGCCGGCTGAGCTACAGGCCAAAATCTACAGATAGGCACTTTGCGAAAAACACCTCTGTTTTCTTTCCAAAAATTGGATGTGTCCACGAAGCGCTTTGGGGCGTTTCCTGTCGCGGGCGGTAGCCCTACCCACAGAAGTGAGGTATCATTTTTATCGGGAGACGTGGGGGAACGCTGGGTGGAAGGAAATTTGTGGCTCCTCTCAGATTCCAGAACTTTCTGCCACAGAAATGTGAGCAACCTGTGTTTTTTTAGCCAAATTTTGAGGTTTGCAAAGGATTCTGGGTAACAGAACCTGGTCCGAGCCACACAAGTCACCCCATCTTGGATTCCCCTAGGTCTCTAGTTTTCAGAAATGCACAGGTTTGGTAGGTTTCCCAAGGTGCCGGCTGAGCTACAGGCCAAAATCTACAGGTAGGCACTTTGCAAAAAACACCTCTGTTTTCTTTCAAAAATGTGCATGTGTCCACGTTGCGCTTTGGGGCGTTTCCTATCGCGGGCGGTAGCCCTACCCACAGAAGTGAGGTATCATTTTTATCGGGAGACGTGGGGGAACGCTGGGTGGAAGGAAATTTGTGGCTCCTCTCAGATTCCAGAACTTTCTGCCCCAGAAATGTGAGGAACCTGTGTTTTTTTAGCCAAATTTTGAGGTTTGCAAAGGATTCTGGGTAACAGAACCTGGTCCGAGCCACACAAGTCACCCCATCTTGGATTCCCCTAGGTGTCTAGTTTTCAGAAATGCACAGGTTTGGTAGGTTTCCCTAGGTGCCGGCTGAGCTACAGGCCAAAATCTACAGGTAGGCACTTTGAAAAGACACCTCTGTTTTCTTTCAAAAATTTGGATGTGCCCACATTGCGCTTTGGTGCGTTTCCTGTCGCGGGCGCTACGCCTACCCACACAAGTGAGGTATCATTTTTATCAGGAGACGTGGGGGAACGCTGGGTGGAAGGAAATTTGTGGCTCCTCTCAGATTCAAGAACTTTCTGCCACAGAAATATGAGGAACATGTGTTTTTTTAGCCAAATTTTGAGGTTTGCAAAGGATGCTGGGTAACAGAACCTGGTCCGAGCCACACAAGTCACCCCATCTTGGATTCCCCTAGGTCTCTAGTTTTCAGAAATGCACAGGTGTGGTAGGTTTCCCTAGGTGCCGGCTGAGCTACTGGCCAAAATCTACAGGTAGGCACTTTGCAAAAAACACCTCTGTTTTCTTTCAAAAAATTGGATGTGTCCACGTTGCGCTTTGGGGCGATTCCTGTCGCGGGCGCTAGGCCTACCCACACAAGTGAGGTATCATTTTTATCGGGGGATGTGAGGGAACGCTGGGTGGAAGGAAATTTGTAGTTCCTCTCAGATTCCAGAACTTTCTGCCACAGAAATGTGAGGAACCTGTGTTTTTTTAGCCAAATTTTGAGGTTTGCAAAGGATTCTAGGTAACAGAACCTGGTCCGAGCCACACAAGTCACCCCATCTTGGATTCCCCTAGGTCTCTAGTTTTCAGAAATGCACAGGTTTGGTAGGTTTCCCTAGGTGGCGGCTGAGCTACTGGCCAAAATCTACAGGTAGGCACTTTGCAAAAAACACCTCTGTTTTCTTTCAAAAATTTGGATGTGCCCACATTGCGCTTTGGGGCGTTTCCTGTCACGGGCGCTACGCCTACCCACACAAGTGAGGTATCATTTTTATCGGGAGACGTGGGGGAACGCTGGGTGGAAGGAAATTTGTGGCTCCTCTCAGATTCCAGAACTTTCTGCCACAGAAATATGAGGAACATGTGTTTTTTTAGCCAAATTTTGAGGTTTGCAAAGGATGCTGGGTAACAGAACCTGGTCCGAGGCACACAAGTCACCCCATCTTGGATTCCCCTAGGTCTCTAGTTTTCAGAAATACACAGGTGTGGTAGGTTTCCCTAGGTGGCGGCTGAGCTACAGGCCAAAATCCACAGGTAGGCACTTTGCAAAAAACACCTCTGTTTTCTTTCAAAAATTTGCATGTGTCCACGTTGCGCTTTGGGGCATTTCCTATCGCGGGCGGTAGCCCTACTCACAGAAGTGAGGTATCATTTTTATCGGGAGACGTGGGGGAACGCTGGGTGGAAGGAAATTTGTGGCTCCTCTCAGATTCCAGAACTTTCTGCCACAGAAATTTGAGGAACATGTGTTTTTTAGCCAAATTTTGAGGTTTGCAAAGGATTCTGGGTAACAGAACCTGGTCCGAGTCACACAAGTCACCCCATCTTGGATTCCCCTAGGTGTCTAGTTTTCAGAAATGCACAGGTTTGGTAGGTTTCCCTAGGTGCCGGCTGAGCTACAGGCCAAAATCTACAGGTAGGCACTTTGCAAAAAACACCTCTGTTTTCTTTCAAAAAATTGGATGTGTCCACGTTGCGCTTTGGGGAGTTTCCTGTCGCGGGTGCTAGGCCTACCCACACAAGTGAGGTATCACTTTTATTGGGAGACGTGAGGGAACGCTGGGTGGAAGGAAATTTGTGGCTCCTCTCAGATTCCAGAACTTTCTTCCACAGAAATGTGAGGAACATGTGTTTTTTTAGCCAAATTTTGAGGTTTGCAAAGGATTCTGGGTAACAGAACCTGGTCCGAGGCACACAAGTCCCCCCATCTTGGATTCCCCTAGGTCTCTAGTTTTCAGAAATACACAGGTGTGGTAGGTTTCCCTAGGTGGCGGCTGAGCTACAGGCCAAAATCCACAGGTAGGCAGTTTGCAAAAAACACCTCTGTTTTCTTTAAAAAATTTGCATGTGTCCACGTTGCGCTTTGGGGCGTTTCCTATCGCGGGCGGTAGCCCTACCCACAGAAGTGAGGTATCATTTTTATCGGGAGACGTGGGGGAACGCTGGGTGGAAGGAAATTTGTGGCTCCTCTCAGATTCCAGAACTTTCTGCCACAGAAATTTGAGGAACATGTGTTTTTTAGCCAAATTTTGAGGTTTGCAAAGGATTCTGGGTAACAGAACCTGGTCCGAGCCACACAAGTCACCCCATCTTGGATTCCCCTAGGTGTCTAGTTTTCAGAAATGCACAGGTTTGGTAGGTTTCCCTAGGTGCCGGCTGAGCTACAGGCCAAAATCTACAGGTAGGCACTTTGAAAAAACACCTCTGTTTTCTTTCAAAAAATTGGATGTGTCCACGTTGCGCTTTGGGGAGTTTCCTGTCGCGGGCGCTACGCCTCCCCACACAAGTGAGGTATCATTTTTATCGGGAGACTTGGGGGAACGCTGGGTGGAAGGAAATTTGTGGCTCCTCTAAGATTCCAGAACTTTCTGCCACAGAAATGTGAGGAACATGTGTTTTTTTAGCCAAATTTTTAGGTTTGCAAAGGATTCTAGGTAACAGAACCTGGTCCGAGCCACACAAGTCACCCCATCTTGGATTCCCCTAGGTCTCTAGTTTTCAGAAATGCACAGGTTTGGTAGGTTTCCCTAGGTGCCGGGTGACCCAGAGGCCAAAATCTACAGGTAGGCACTTTGCAAAAAACACCTCTGTTTTCTTTCAAAAAATTGGATGTGTCCACATTGCGCTTTGGGGCGTTTCCTGTCGCGGGCGCTAGGCCTACCCACACAAGTGAGGTATAATTTTTATCGGGAGACGTGGGGGAACGCTGGGTGGAAGGAAATTTGTGGCTCCTCTCAGATTCCAGAACTTTCTGCCACAGAAATGTGAGGAACCGGTGTTTTTTTAGCCAAATTTTGAGGTTTGCAAAGGATTCTGGGTAACAGAACCTGGTCCGAGCCACACAAGTCACCCTATCTTGGATTCCCCTAGGTCTCTAGTTTTCAGAAATGCACAGTTTTGGTAGGTTTCCCTAGGTGCCGGCTGAGCTACAGGCCAAAATCTACAGATAGGCACTTTGCAAAAAACACCTCTGTTTTCTTTCAAAAAATTGGATGTGTCCACGAAGCGCTTTGGGGCGTTTCCTGTCGCGGGCGGTAGCCCTACCCACAGAAGTGAGGTATCATTTTTATCGGGAGACGTGGGGGAACGCTGGGTGGAAGGAAATTTGTGGCTCCTCTCAGATTCCAGAACTTTCTGCCACAGAAATGTGAGGAACCTGTGTTTTTTTAGCCAAATTTTGAGGTTTGCAAAGGATTCTGGGTAACAGAACCTGGTCCGAGCCACACAAGTCACCCCATCTTGGATTCCCCTAGGTCTCTAGTTTTCAGAAATGCACAGGTTTGGTAGGTTTCCCAAGGTGCCGGCTGAGCTACAGGCCAAAATCTACAGGTAGGCACTTTGCAAAAAACACCTCTGTTTTCTTTAAAAAATGTGCATGTGTCCACGTTGCGCTTTGGGGCGTTTCCTATCGCGGGCGGTAGCCCTACCCACAGAAGTGAGGTATCATTTTTATCGGGAGACGTGGGGGAACGCTGGGTGGAAGGAAATTTGTGGCTCCTCTCAGATTCCAGAACTTTCTGCCCCAGAAATGTGAGGAACCTGTGTTTTTTTAGCCAAATTTTGAGGTTTGCAAAGGATTCTGGGTAACAGAACCTGGTCCGAGCCACACAAGTCACCCCATCTTGGATTCCCCTAGGTGTCTAGTTTTCAGAAATGCACAGGTTTGGTAGGTTTCCCTAGGTGCCGGCTGAGCTACAGGCCAAAATCTACAGGTAGGCACTTTGAAAAGACACCTCTGTTTTCTTTAAAAAATTTGGATGTGCCCACATTGCGCTTTGGGGCGTTTCCTGTCGCGGGCGCTACGCCTACCCACACAAGTGAGGTATCATTTTTATCAGGAGACGTGGGGGAACGCTGGGTGGAAGGAAATTTGTGGCTCCTCTCAGATTCCAGAACTTTCTGCCACAGAAATATGAGGAACATGTGTTTTTTTAGCCAAATTTTGAGGTTTGCAAAGGATGCTGGGTAACAGAACCTGGTCCGAGCCACACAAGTCACCCCATCTTGGATTCCCCTAGGTCTCTAGTTTTCAGAAATGCACAGGTGTGGTAGGTTTCCCTAGGTGCCGGCTGAGCTACTGGCCAAAATCTACAGGTAGGCACTTTGCAAAAAACACCTCTGTTTTCTTTCAAAAAATTGGATGTGTCCACGTTGCGCTTTGGGGCGATTCCTGTCGCGGGCGCTAGGCCTACCCACACAAGTGAGGTATCATTTTTATCGGGGGATGTGAGGGAACGCTGGGTGGAAGGAAATTTGTAGTTCCTCTCAGATTCCAGAACTTTCTGCCACAGAAATGTGAGGAACCTGTGTTTTTTTAGCCAAATTTTGAGGTTTGCAAAGGATTCTGGGTAACAGAACCTGGTCCGAGCCACACAAGTCACCCCATCTTGGATTCCCCTAGGTCTCTAGTTTTCAGAAATGCACAGGTTTGGTAGGTTTCCCTAGGTGGCGGCTGAGCTACTGGCCAAAATCTACAGGTAGGCACTTTGCAAAAAACACCTCTGTTTTCTTTCAAAAATTTGGATGTGCCCACATTGCGCTTTGGGGCGTTTCCTGTCACGGGCGCTACGCCTACCCACACAAGTGAGGTATCATTTTTATCGGGAGACGTGGGGGAACGCTGGGTGGAAGGAAATTTGTGGCTCCTCTCAGATTCCAGAACTTTCTGCCACAGAAATATGAGGAAAATGTGTTTTTTTAGCCAAATTTTGAGGTTTGCAAAGGATGCTGGGTAACAGAACCTGGTCCGAGCCACACAAGTCACCCCATCTTGGATTCTCCTAGGTCTCTAGTTTTCAGAAATGCACAGGTGTGGTAGGTTTCCCTAGGTGCCGGCTGAGCTACAGGCCAAAATCTACAGGTAGGCACTTTGCAAAAAACACCTCTGTTTTCTTTCAAAAAATTGGATGTGTCCACGTTGCGCTTTGGGGCGATTCCTGTCGCGGGCGCTAGGCCTACCCACACAAGTGAGGTATCATTTTTATCGGGGGATGTGGGGACATGCTGGGTGGAAGGAAATTTGTGGTTCCTCTCAGATTCCAGAACTTTCTGCCACAGAAATGTGAGGAACCTGTGTTTTTTTAGCCATATTTTGAGGTTTGCAAAGGATTCTGGGTAACAGAACCTGGTCCGAGCCACACAAGTCACCCCATCTTGGATTCCCCTAGGTTTCTAGTTTTCAGAAAGGCACAGGTTTGGTAGGTTTCCCTAGGTGCCGGCTGAGCTACAGGCCAAAATCTACAGGTAGGCACTTTGCAAAAAACACCTCTGTTTTCTTTCAAAAAAATTGGATGTGTCCACGTTGCGCTTTGGGGCGTTTCCTGTCGCGGGCACTAGGCCTACCCACACAAGTGAGGTATCATTTTTATTGGGAGACGTGAGGGAACGCTGGGTGGAAGGAAATTTGTGGCTCATCTCAGATTCCAGAACTTTCTGCCACCGAAATGTTAGGAACCTGTGTTTTTTTAGCCAAATTTTGAGGTTTGCAAAGGATTCTGGGTAACAGAACCTGGTCCGAGCCACACAAGTCACCCCATCTTGGATTCCCCTATGTCTCTAGTTTTCAGAAATGCACAGGTTTGGTAGGTTTCCCTAGGTGGCGGCTGAGCTACAGGCCAAAGTCTACAGGTAGGTACTTTGCAAAAAACACCTCTGTTTTCTTTAAAAAATTTGGATGTGCCCACATTGCGCTTTGGGGCGTTTCCTGTCGCGGGCGCTACGCCTACCCACACAAGTGAGGTATCATTTTTATCAGGAGACGTGGGGGAACGCTGGGTGGAAGGAAATTTGTGGCTCCTCTCAGATTCCAGAACTTTCTGCCACAGAAATATGAGGAACATGTGTTTTTTTAGCCAAATTTTGAGGTTTGCAAAGGATGCTGGGTAACAGAACCTGGTCCGAGCCACACAAGTCACCCCATCTTGTATTCCCCTAGGTCTCTAGGTTTCAGAAATGCACAGGTGTGGTAGGTTTCCCTAGGTGCCGGCTGAGCTACAGGCCAAAATCTACAGGTAGGCACTTTGCAAAAAACACCTCTGTTTTCTTTCAAAAAATTGGATGTGTTCCTGTCGCGGGCGCTAGGCCTACCCACACAAGTGAGGTATCATTTTTATCGGGGGATGTGAGGGAACGCTGGGTGGAAGGAAATTTGTGGTTCCTCTCAGATTCCAGAACTTTCTGCCACAGAAATGTGAGGAACCTGTGTTTTTTTAGCCAAATTTTGAGGTTTGCAAAGGATTCTGGGTAACAGAACCTTGTCCGAGCCACACAAGTCACCCCATCTTGGATAACCCTAGGTCTCTAGTTTTTAGAAATGACAGGTTTGGTAGGGTTCCCTAGGTGGCGGCTGAGCTACAGGCCAAAATCTACAGGTAGGCACTTTGCAAAAAACACCTCTGCTTTCTTTAAAAAAATTGGATGTGTCCACGTTGCGCTTTGGGGCGTTTCCTGTCGCGGGCGCTAGGCCTACCCACACAAGTGAGGTATCATTTTTATTGGGAGACATGGGGGAACGCTGGGTGGAAGGAAATTTGTGGCTCCTCTTAGATTCCAGAACTTTCTGCCACAGAAATTTGAGGAACATGTGTTTTTTTAGCCAAATTTTGAGGTTTGCAAAGGATTCTGGGTAACAGAATCTGGTCCGAGCCACACAAGTCACCCCATCTTGGATTCCCCTAGGTCTCTAGTTTTCAGAAATGCACAGGTGTGGTAGGTTTCCCTAGGTGCCGGCTGAGCTACAGGCCAAAATCTACAGGTAGGCACTTTGCAAAAAACACCTCTGTTTTCTTTCAAAAAATTGGATGTGTCCACATAGCGCTTTGGGGCTTTTCCTATCGCGGGCGGTAGCCCTACCCACAGAAGTGAGGTATCATTTTTATCGGGAGACGTAGGGGAACGCTGGGTTGAAGGAAATTTGTGGCTCCTCTCAGATTCCAGAACTTTCTGCCACAGAAATGTGAGGAACCTGTGTTTTTTTAGCCAAATTTTGAGGTTTGCAAAGGATTCTGGGTAACAGAACCTGGTCCGAGCCACACAAGTCACCCCATCTTGGATTCCCCTAGGTGTCTAGTTTTCAGAAATGCACAGGTTTGGTAGGTTTCCCTAGGTGTCGGCTGAGCTACAGGCCAAAATCTACAGGTAGGCACTTTGAAAAAACACCTCTGTTTTCTTTCAAAAAATTGGATGTGTCCACGTTGCGCTTTAGGGCGTTTCCTGTCGCGGGCGCTAGGCCTACCCACACAAGTGAGGTATCATTTTTATCGGGAGACTTGGGGGAACGCTGGGTGGAAGGAAATTTGTGGCTCCTCTCAGATTCCAGAACTTTCTGCCACAGAAATGTGAGGAACGTGTTTTTTTAGCCAAATTTTGAGGTTTGCAAAGGATTCTAGGTAACAGAACCTGGTCCGAGCCACACAAGTCACCCCATCTTGGATTCCCCTAGGTCTCTAGTTTTCAGAAAATGCACAGGTGTGGCAGGTTTCCCTAGGTGCCGGCTGAGCTACAGGCCAAAATCTACAGGTAGGCACTTTGCAAAAAACACCTCTGTTTTCTTTCAAAAAATTGGATGTGTCCACGTAGCGCTTTGGGGCGTTTCCTATCGCGGGCGGTAGCCCTACCCACAGAAGTGAGGTATAATTTTTATCGGGAGACGGGGGGGAACGCTGGGTGGAAGGAAATTTGTGGCTCCTCTCAGATTCCAGAACTTTCTGCCACAGAAATGTGAGGAACCTGTGTTTTTTTAGCCAAATTTTGAGGTTTGCAAAGGATTCTGGGTAACAGAACCTGGTCCGAGCCACACAAGTCACCCCATCTTGGATTCCCCTAGGTCTCTAGTTTTCAGAAATGCACAGGTTTGGTAGGTTTCACTAGGTGCCGGCTGAGCTACAAGCCAAAATCTACAGGTAACACTTTGCAAAAAACACCTCTGTTTTCTTTCAAAAAATTGGATGTGTCCACGTAGCGCTTTGGGGCGTTTCCTATCGCGGGCGGTAGCCCTACCCACAGAAGTGAGGTATCATTTTTATCGGGAGACCCGGGGGAACGCTGGGTGGAAGGAAATTTGTGGCTCCTCTCAGATTCCAGAACTTTCTGCCCCAGAAATGTGAGGAACCTGTGTTTTTTTAGCCAAATTTTGAGGTTTGCAAAGGATTCTGGGTAACAGAACCTGGTCCGAGCCACACAAGTCATCCCATCTTGGATTCCCCTAGGTCTCTAGTTTTCAGAAATGCACAGGTTTGGTAGGTTTCCCTAGGTGACGGCTGAGCTACAGGCCAAAGTCTACAGGTAGGTACTTTGCAAAAGACACCTCTGTTTTCTTTCAAAAATTTGGATGTGCCCACATTGCGCTTTGGGGTGTTTCCTGTCGCGGGCGCTAGGCCTACCCTCACAAGTGAGGTATCATTTTTATCAGGAGACGTGGGGGAACGCTGGGTGGAAGGAAATTTGTGGCTCCTCTCAGATTCCAGAACTTTCTGCCACAGAAATATGAGGAACATGTGTTTTTTTAGCCAAATTTTGAGGTTTGCAAAGGATGCTGGGTAACAGAACCTGGTCCGAGCCACACAAGTCACCCCATCTTGGATTCCCCTAGGTCTCTAGTTTTCAGAAATGCACAGGTGTGGTAGGTTTCCCTAGGTGCCGGCTGAGCTACTGGCCAAAATCTACAGGTAGGCACTTTGCAAAAAACACCTCTGTTTTCTTTAAAAAAATTGGATGTGTCCACGTTGCGCTTTGGGGCGATTCCTGTCGCGGGCGCTAGGCCTACCCACACAAGTGAGGTATCATTTTTATCGGGGGATGTGAGGGAACGCTGGGTGGAAGGAAATTTGTAGTTCCTCTCAGATTCCAGAACTTTCTGCCACAGAAATGTGAGGAACCTGTGTTTTTTTAGCCAAATTTTGAGGTTTGCAAAGGATTCTGGGTAACAGAACCTGGTCCGAGCCACACAAGTCACCCCATCTTGGATTACCCTAGGTCTCTAGTTTTTAGAAATGACAGGTTTGGTAGGTTTCCCTAGGTGGCGGCTGAGCTACAGGCCAAAATCTACAGGTAGGCACTTTGCAAAAAACACCTCTGCTTTCTTTAAAAAAATTGGATGTGTCCACGTTGCGCTTTGGGGCGTTTCCTGTCGCGGGCGCTAGGCCTACCCACACAAGTGAGGTATCATTTTTATCGGGAGACATGGGGGAACGCTGGGTGGAAGGAAATTTGTGGCTCCTCTTAGATTCCAGAACTTTCTGCCACAGAAATTTGAGGAACATGTGTTTTTTTAGCCAAATTTTGAGGTTTGCAAAGGATTCTGGGTAACAGAATCTGGTCCGAGCCACACAAGTCACCCCATCTTGGATTCCCCTAGGTCTCTAGTTTTCAGAAATGCACAGGTGTGGTAGGTTTCCCTAGGTGCCGGCTGAGCTACAGGCCAAAATCTACAGGTAGGCACTTTGCAAAAAACACCTCTGTTTTCTTTCAAAAAATTGGATGTGTCCACATAGCGCTTTGGGGCGTTTCCTATCGCGGGCGGTAGCCCTACCCACAGAAGTGAGGTATCATTTTTATCGGGAGACGTGGGGGAACGCTGGGTGGAAGGAAATTTGTGGCTCCTCTCAGATTCCAGAACTTTCTGCCACAGAAATGTGAGGAACCTGTGTTTTTTTAGCCAAATTTTGAGGTTTGCAAAGGATTCTGGGTAACAGAACCTGGTCCGAGCCACACAAGTCACCCCATCTTGGATTCCCCTAGGTGTCTAGTTTTCAGAAATGCACAGGTTTGGTAGGTTTCCCTAGGTGCCGGCTGAGCTACAGGCCAAAATCTACAGGTAGGCACTTTGAAAAAACACCTCTGTTTTCTTTCAAAAAATTGGATGTGTCCACGTTGCGCTTTAGGGCGTTTCCTGTCGCGGGCGCTAGGCCTACCCACACAAGTGAGGTATCATTTTTATCGGGAGACTTGGGGGAACGCTGGGTGGAAGGAAATTTGTGGCTCCTCTCAGATTCCAGAACTTTCTGCCACAGAAATGTGAGGAACGTGTTTTTTTAGCCAAATTTTGAGGTTTGCAAAGGATTCTAGGTAACAGAACCTGGTCCGAGCCACACAAGTCACCCCATCTTGGATTCCCCTAGGTCTCTAGTTTTCAGAAATGCACAGGTGTGGCAGGTTTCCCTAGGTGCCGGCTGAGCTACAGGCCAAAATCTACAGGTAGGCACTTTGCAAAAAACACCTCTGTTTTCTTTCAAAAAATTGGATGTGTCCACGTAGCGCTTTGGGGCGTTTCCTATCGCGGGCGGTAGCCCTACCCACAGAAGTGAGGTATAATTTTTATCGGGAGACGGGGGGGAACGCTGGGTGGAAGGAAATTTGTGGCTCCTCTCAGATTCCAGAACTTTCTGCCACAGAAATGTGAGGAACCTGTGTTTTTTTAGCCAAATTTTGAGGTTTGCAAAGGATTCTGGGTAACAGAACCTGGTCCGAGCCACACAAGTCACCCCATCTTGGATTCCCCTAGGTCTCTAGTTTTCAGAAATGCACAGGTTTGGTAGGTTTCCCTAGGTGGCGGCTGAGCTACAGGCCAAAGTCTACAGGTAGGTACTTTGCAAAAGACACCTCTGTTTTCTTTCAAAAATTTGGATGTGCCCACATTGCGCTTTGGGGTGTTTCCTGTCGCGGGCGCTACGCCTACCCACACAAGTGAGGTATCATTTTTATCAGGAGACGTGGGGGAACGCTGGGTGGAAGGACATTTGTGGCTCCTCTCAGATTCCAGAACTTTCTGCCACAGAAATATGAGGAACATGTGTTTTTTTAGCCAAATTTTGAGGTTTGCAAAGGATGCTGGGTAACAGAACCTGGTCCGAGCCACACAAGTCACCCCATCTTGGATTCCCCTAGGTCTCTAGTTTTCAGAAATGCACAGGTGTGGTAGGTTTCACTAGGTGCCGGCTGAGCTACTGGCCAAAATCTACAGGTAGGCACTTTGCAAAAAACACCTCTGTTTTCTTTCAAAAAATTGGATGTGTCCACGTTGCGCTTTGGGGCGATTCCTGTCGCGGGCGCTAGGCCTACCCACACAAGTGAGGTATCATTTTTATCGGGGGATGTGAGGGAACGCTGGGTGGAAGGAAATTTGTAGTTCCTCTCAGATTCCAGAACTTTCTGCCACAGAAATGTGAGGAACCTGTGTTTTTTTAGCCAAATTTTGAGGTTTGCAAAGGATTCTGGGTAACAGAACCTGGTCCGAGCCACACAAGTCACCCCATCTTGGATTACCCTAGGTCTCTAGTTTTTAGAAATGACAGGTTTGGTAGGTTTCCCTAGGTGGCGGCTGAGCTACAGGCCAAAATCTACAGGTAGGCACTTTGCAAAAAACACCTCTGCTTTCTTTAAAAAAAATTGATGTGTCCACGTTGCGCTTTGGGGCGTTTCCTGTCGCGGGCGCTAGGCCTACCCACACAAGTGAGGTATCATTTTTATCGGGAGACATGGGGGAACGCTGGGTGGAAGGAAATTTGTGGCTCCTCTCAGATTCCAGAACTTTCTGCCACAGAAATTTGAGGAACATGTGTTTTTTTAGCCAAATTTTGAGGTTTGCAAAGGATTCTGGGTAACAGAACCTGGTCCGAGCCACACAAGTCACCCCATCTTGGATTCCCCTAGGTTTCTAGTTTTCAGAAATGCACAGGTTTGGTAAGTTTCCCTAGGTGCCGGCTGAGCTGCAGGCCAAAATCTACAGGTAGGCACTTTGCAAAAAACACCTCTGTTTTCTTTCAAAAAATTGGATGTGTCCACGTAGCGCTTTGGGGCGTTTCCTGTCGCGGGCACTAGGCCTACCCACACAAGTGAGGTATCCTTTTTATTGGGAGACGTGGGGGAACGCTGGGTGGAAGGAAATTTGTGGCTCATCTCAGATTCCAGAACTTTCTGCCACAGAAATGTGAGGAACCTGTGTTTTTTTAGCCAAATTTTGAGGTTTGCAAAGGATTCTGGGTAACAGAACCTGGTCCGAGCCACACAAGTCACCCCATATTGGATTCCCCTAGGTCTCTAGTTTTCAGAAATGCACAGGTTTGGTAGGTTTCCCTAGGTGGCGGCTGAGCTACAGGCCAAAATCTACAGGTAGGCACTTTGCAAAAAACACCTCTGTTTTCTTTCAAAAATTTGGATGTGCCCACATTGCGCTTTGGGGCGTTTCCTGTTGCGGGCGCTAGGCCTACCCACACAAGTGATGTATCACTTTTATCGGGAGATGTGAGGGAACGCTGGGTGGAAGGAAATTTGTGGCTCCTCTCAGATTCCAGAACTTTCTGCCACAGAAATGTGAGGAACATGTGTTTTTTTAGCCAAATTTTGAGGTTTGCAAAGGATTCTGGGTAACAGAACCTGGTCCGAGGCACACAAGTCACCCCATCTTGGATTCCCCTAGGTCTCTAGTTTTCAGAAATACACAGGTGTGATAGGTTTCCCTAGGTGGCGGCTGAGCTACAGGCCAAAATCCACAGGTAGGCACTTTGCAAAAAACACCTCTGTTTTCTTTGAAAAATGTGCATGTGTCCACGTTGCGCTTTGGGGCGTTTCCTATCGCGGGCGGTAGCCCTACTCACAGAAGTGAGGTATCATTTTTATCGGGAGACGTGGGGGAACGCTGGGTGGAAGGAAATTTGTGGCTCCTCTCAGATTCCAGAACTTTCTGCCACAGAAATTTGAGGAACATGTGTTTTTTTAGCCAAATTTTGAGGTTTGCAAAGGATTCTGGGTAACAGAACCTGGTCCGAGCCACACAAGTCACCCCATCTTGGATTCCCCTAGGTTTCTAGTTTTCAGAAATGCACAGGTTTGGTAGGTTTCCCTAGGTGCCGGCTGAGCTGCAGGCCAAAATCTACAGGTAGGCACTTTGCAAAAAACACCTCTGTTTTCTTTCAAAAAATTGGATGTGTCCACGTTGCGCTTTGGGGCGTTTCCTGTCGCGGGCACTAGGCCTACCCACACAAGTGAGGTATCCTTTTTATTGGGAGACGTGGGGGAACGCTGGGTGGAAGGAAATTTGTGGCTCATCTCAGATTCCAGAACTTTCTGCCACAGAAATGTGAGGAACCTGTGTTTTTTTAGCCAAATTTTGAGGTTTGCAAAGGATTCTGGGTAACAGAACCTGGTCCGAGCCACACAAGTCACCCCATCTTGGATTCCCCTAGGTCTCTAGTTTTCAGAAATGCACAGGTTTGGTAGGTTTCCCCAGGTGGCGGCTGAGCTACAGGCCAAAATCTACAGGTAGGCACTTTGCAAAAAACACCTCTGTTTTCTTTCAAAAATTTGGATGTGCCCACATTGCGCTTTGGGGCGTTTCCTGTTGCGGGCGCTAGGCCTACCCACACAAGTGATGTATCACTTTTATCGGGAGATGTGAGGGAACGCTGGGTGGAAGGAAATTTGTGGCTCCTCTCAGATTCCAGAACTTTCTGCCACAGAAATGTGAGGAACATGTGTTTTTTTAGCCAAATTTTGAGGTTTGCAAAGGATTCTGGGTAACAGAACCTGGTCCGAGGCACACAAGTCACCCCATCTTGGATTCCCCTAGGTCTCTAGTTTTCAGAAATACACAGGTGTGGTAGGTTTCCCTAGGTGGCGGCTGAGCTACAGGCCAAAATCCACAGGTAGGCACTTTGCAAAAAACACCTCTGTTTTCTTTGAAAAATTTGCATGTGTCCACGTTGCGCTTTGGGGCGTTTCCTATCGCGGGCGGTAGCCCTACTCACAGAAGTGAGGTATCATTTTTATCGGGAGACGTGGGGGAACGCTGGGTGGAAGGAAATTTGTGGCTCCTCTCAGATTCCAGAACTTTCTGCCACAGAAATTTGAGGAACATGTGTTTTTTAGCCAAATTTTGAGGTTTGCAAAGGATTCTGGGTAACAGAACCTGGTCCGAGTCACACAAGTCACCCCATCTTGGATTCCCCTAGGTGTCTAGTTTTCAGAAATGCACAGGTTTGGTAGGTTTCCCTAGGTGCCGGCTGAGCTACAGGCCAAAATCTACAGGTAGGCACTTTGAAAAAACACCTCTGTTTTCTTTCAAAAAATTGGATGTGTCCACGTTGCGCTTTGGGGAGTTTCCTGTCGCGGGCGCTAGGCCTACCCACACAAGTGAGGTATCACTTTTATCGGGAGATGTGAGGGAACGCTGGGTGGAAGGAAATTTGTGGCTCCTCTCAGATTCCAGAACTTTCTGCCACAGAAATATGAGGAACATGTGTTTTTTTAGCCAAATTTTGAGGTTTGCAAAGGATGCTGGGTAACAGAACCTGGTCCGAGCCACACAAGTCACCCCATCTTGGATTCCCCTAGGTCTCTAGTTTTCAGAAATACACAGGTGTGGTAGGTTTCCCTAGGTGGCGGCTGAGCTACAGGCCAAAATCTACAGGTAGGCAGTTTGCAAAAAACACCTCTGTTTTCTTTAAAAAATTTGCATGTGTCCACGTTGCGCTTTGGGGCGTTTCCTATCGCGGGCGGTAGCCCTACCCACAGAAGTGAGGTATCATTTTTATCGGGAGACGTGGGGGAACGCTGGGTGGAAGGAAATTTGTGGCTCCTCTCAGATTCCAGAACTTTCTGCCACAGAAATTTGAGGAACATGTGTTTTTTAGCTAAATTTTGAGGTTTGCAAAGGATTCTGGGTAACAGAACCTGGTCCGAGCCACACAAGTCACCCCATCTTGGATTCCCCTAGGTGTCTAGTTTTCAGAAATGCACAGGTTTGGTAGGTTTCCCTAGGTGCCGGCTGAGCTACAGGCCAAAATCTACAAGTAGGCACTTTGAAAAAACACCTCTGTTTTCTTTCAAAAAATTGGATGTGTCCACGTTGCGCTTTGGGGAGTTTCCTGTCGCGGGCGCTACGCCTACCCACACAAGTGAGGTATCATTTTTATCGGGAGACTTGGGGGAACGCTGGGTGGAAGGAAATTTGTGGCTCCTCTCAGATTCCAGAACTTTCTGCCACAGAAATGTGAGGAACATGTGTTTTTTTAGCCAAATTTTTAGGTTTGCAAAGGATTCTAGGTAACAGAACCTGGTCCGAGCCACACAAGTCACCCCATCTTGGATTCCCCTAGGTCTCTAGTTTTCAGAAATGCACAGGTTTGGTAGGTTTCCCTAGGTACCGGGTGACCCAGAGGCCAAAATCTACAGGTAGGCACTTTGCAAAAAACACCCCTGTTTTCTTTCAAAAAATTGGATGTGTCCACATTGCGCTTTGGGGCGTTTCCTGTCGCGGGCGCTAGGCCTACCCACACAAGTGAGGTATAATTTTTATCGGGAGACGTGGGGGAACGCTGGGTGGAAGGAAATTTGTGGCTCCTCTCAGATTCCAGAACTTTCTGCCACAGAAATGTGAGGAACCAGTGTTTTTTTAGCCAAATTTTGAGGTTTCCAAAGGATTCTGGGTAACAGAACCTGGTCCGAGCCACACAAGTCACCCTATCTTGGATTCCCCTAGGTCTCTAGTTTTCAGAAATGCACAGTTTTGGTAGGTTTCCCTAGGTGCCGGCTGAGCTACAGGCCAAAATCTACAGGTAGGCACTTTGCAAAAAACACCTCTGTTTTCTTTCAAAAAATTGGATGTGTCCACGAAGCGCTTTGGGGCGTTTCCTGTCGCGGGCGGTAGCCCTACCCACAGAAGTGAGGTATCATTTTTATCGGGAGACGTGGGGGAACGCTGGGTGGAAGGAAATTTGTGGCTCCTCTCAGATTCCAGAACTTTCTGCCACAGAAATGTGAGGAACCTGTGTTTTTTTAGCCAAATTTTGAGGTTTCCAAAGGATTCTGGGTAACAGAACCTGGTCCGAGCCACACAAGTCACCCCATCTTGGATTCCCCTAGGTCTCTAGTTTTCAGAAATGCACAGGTTTGGTAGGTTTCCCTAGGTGCCGGCTGAGCTACAGGCCAAAATCTACAGGTAGGCACTTTGCAAAAAACACCTCTGTTTTCTTTCAAAAATTTGGATGTGCCCACATTGCGCTTTGGGGCGTTTCCTGTTGCGGGCGCTAGGCCTACCCACACAAGTGATGTATCACTTTTATCGGGAGATGTGAGGGAACGCTGGGTGGAAGGAAATTTGTGGCTCCTCTCAGATTCCAGAACTTTCTGCCACGGAAATGTGAGGAACATGTGTTTTTTTAGCCAAATTTTGAGGTTTGCAAAGGATTCTGGGAACAGAACCTGGTCCGAGGCACACAAGTCACCCCATCTTGGATTCCCCTAGGTCTCTAGTTTTCAGAAATACACAGGTGTGGTAGGTTTCCCTAGGTGGCGGCTGAGCTACAGGCCAAAATCCACAGGTAGGCACTTTGCAAAAAACACCTCTGTTTTCTTTCAAAAATTTGCATGTGTCCACGTTGCGCTTTGGGGCGTTTCCTATCGCGGGCGGTAGCCCTACTCACAGAAGTGAGGTATCACTTTTATCGGGAGACGTGGGGGAACGCTGGGTGGAAGGAAATTTGTGGCTCCTCTCAGATTCCAGAACTTTCTGCCACAGAAATTTGAGGAACATGTGTTTTTTAGCCAAATTTTGAGGTTTGCAAAGGATTCTGGGTAACAGAACCTGGTCCGAGTCACACAAGTCACCCCATCTTGGATTCCCCTAGGTGTCTAGTTTTCAGAAATGCACAGGTTTGGTAGGTTTCCCTAGGTGCCAGCTGAGCTACAGGCCAAAATCTACAGGTAGGCACTTTGAAAAAACACCTCTGTTTTCTTTCAAAAAATTGGATGTGTCCACGTTGCGCTTTGGGGAGTTTCCTGTCGCGGGCGCTAGGCCTACCCACACAAGTGAGGTATCACTTTTATCGGGAGATGTGAGGGAACGCTGGGTGGAAGGAAATTTGTGGCTCCTCTCAGATTCCAGAACTTTCTTCCACAGAAATGTGAGGAACATGTGTTTTTTTAGCCAAATTTTGAGGTTTGCAAAGGATTCTGGGTAACAGAACCTGGTCCGAGGCACACAAGTCACCCCATCTTGGATTCCCCTAGGTCTCTAGTTTTCAGAAATACACAGGTGTGGTAGGTTTCCCTAGGTGGCGGCTGAGCTACAGGCCAAAATCCACAGGTAGGCAGTTTGCAAAAAACACCTCTGTTTTCTTTAAAAAATTTGCATGTGTCCACGTTGCGCTTTGGGGCGTTTCCTATCGCGGGCGGTAGCCCTACCCACAGAAGTGAGGTATCATTTTTATCGGGAGACGTGGGGGAACGCTGGGTGGAAGGAAATTTGTGGCTCCTCTCAGATTCCAGAACTTTCTGCCACAGAAATTTGAGGAACATGTGTTTTTTAGCCAAATTTTGAGGTTTGCAAAGGATTCTGGGTAACAGAACCTGGTCCGAGCCACACAAGTCACCCCATCTTGGATTCCCCTAGGTGTCTAGTTTTCAGAAATGCACAGGTTTGGTAGGTTTCCCTAGGTGCCGGCTGAGCTACAGGCCAAAATCTACAGGTAGGCACTTTGAAAAAAACACCTCTGTTTTCTTTAAAAAAATTGGATGTGTCCACGTTGCGCTTTGGGGAGTTTCCTGTCGCGGGCGCTACGCCTACCCACACAAGTGAGGTATCATTTTTATCGGGAGACTTGGAGGAACGCTGGGTGGAAGGAAATTTGTGGCTCCTCTCAGATTCCAGAACTTTCTGCCACAGAAATGTGAGGAACATGTGTTTTTTTAGCCAAATCTTTAGGTTTGCAAAGGATTCTAGGTAACAGAACCTGGTCCGAGCCACACAAGTCACCCCATCTTGGATTCCCCTAGGTCTCTAGTTTTCAGAAATGCACAGGTTTGGTAGGTTTCCCTAGGTGCCGGGTGACCCAGAGGCCAAAATCTACAGGTAGGCACTTTGCAAAAAACACCTCTGTTTTCTTTCAAAAAATTGGATGTGTCCACATTGCGCTTTGGGGCGTTTCCTGTCGCGGGCGCTAGGCCTACCCATACAAGTGAGGTATAATTTTTATCGGGATACGTGGGGGAACGCTGGGTGGAAGGAAATTTGTGGCTCCTCTCAGATTCCACAACTTTCTGCCACAGAAATGTGAGGAACCGGTGTTTTTTTAGCCAAATTTTGAGGTATGCAAAGGATTCTGGGTAACAGAACCTTGTCCGAGCCACACAAGTCACCCTATCTTGGATTCCCCTAGGTCTCTAGTTTTCAGAAATGCACAGTTTTGGTAGGTTTCCCTAGGTGCCGGCTGAGCTACAGGCCAAAATCTACAGATAGGCACTTTGCAAAAAACACCTCTGTTTTCTTTCAAAAAATTGGATGTGTCCACGAAGCGCTTTGGGGCGTTTCCTGTCGTGGGCGGTAGCCCTTCCCACAGAAGTGAGGTATCATTTTTATCGGGAGACGATGGGGAACGCTGGGTGGAAGGAAATTTGTGGCTCCTCTCAGATTCCAGAACTTTCTGCCACAGAAATGCGAGGAACCTGTGTTTTTTTAGCCAAATTTTGAGGTTTGCAAAGGATTCTGGGTAACAGAACCTGGTCCGAGGCACACAAGTCACCCCATCTTGGATTCCCCTAGGTCTCTAGTTTTCAGAAATACACAGGTGTGGTAGGTTTCCCTAGGTGGCGGCTGAGCTACAGGCCAAAATCCACAGGTAGGCACTTTGCAAAAAACACCTCTGTTTTCTTTCAAAAATTTGCATGTGTCCACGTTGCGCTTTGGGGCGTTTCCTATCGCGGGCGGTAGCCCTGCTCACAGAAGTGAGGTATCATTTTTATCGGGAGACGTGGGGGAACGCTGGGTGGAAGGAAATTTGTGGCTCCTCTCAGATTCCAGAACTTTCTGCCACAGAAATTTGAGGAACATGTGTTTTTTAGCCAAATTTTGAGGTTTGCAAAGGATTCTGGGTAACAGAACCTGGTCCGAGGCACACAAGTCACCCCATCTTGGATTCCCCTAGGTCTCTAGTTTTCAGAAATACACAGGTGTGGTAGGTTTCCCTAGGTGGCGGCTGAGCTACAGGCCAAAATCCACAGGTAGGCAGTTTGCAAAAAACACCTCTGTTTTCTTTAAAAAATTTGCATGTGTCCACGTTGCGCTTTGGGGCGTTTCCTATCGCGGGCGGTAGCCCTACCCACAGAAGTGAGGTATCATTTTTATCGGGAGACGTGGGGGAACGCTGGGTGGAAGGAAATTTGTGGCTCCTCTCAGATTCCAGAACTTTCTGCCACAGAAATTTGAGGAACATGTGTTTTTTAGCCAAATTTTGAGGTTTGCAAAGGATTCTGGGTAACAGAACCTGGTCCGAGCCACACAAGTCACCCCATCTTGGATTCCCCTAGGTGTCTAGTTTTCAGAAATGCACAGGTTTGGTAGGTTTCCCTAGGTGCCGGCTGAGCTACAGGCCAAAATCTACAGGTAGGCACTTTGAAAAAACACCTCTGTTTTCTTTCAAAAAATTGGATGTGTCCACGTTGCGCTTTGGGGAGTTTCCTGTCGCGGGCGCTATGCCTCCCCACACAAGTGAGGTATCATTTTTATCGGGAGACTTGGGGGAACGCTGGGTGGAAGGAAATTTGTGGCTCCTCTCAGATTCCAGAACTTTCTGCCACAGAAATGTGAGGAACATGTGTTTTTTTAGCCAAATTTTTAGGTTTGCAAAGGATTCTAGGTAACAGAACCTGGTCCGAGCCACACAAGTCACCCCATCTTGGATTCCCCTAGGTGTCTAGTTTTCAGAAATGCACAGGTTTGGTAGGTTTCCCTAGGTGCCGGCTGAGCTACAGGCCAAAATCTACAGGTAGGCACTTTGCAAAAAACACCTCTGTTTTCTTTCAAAAAATTGGATGTGTCCACATTGCACTTTGGGGCGTTTCCTGTCGCGGGCGCTAGGCCTACCCACACAAGTGAGGTATAATTTTTATCGGGAGACGTGGGGGAACGCTGGGTGGAAGGAAATTTGTGGCTCCTCTCAGATTCCAGAACTTTCTGCCACAGAAATGTGAGGAACCGGTGTTTTTTTAGCCAAATTTTGAGGTTTGCAAAGGATTCTGGGTAACAGAACCTGGTCCGAGCCACACAAGTCACCCTATCTTGGATTCCCCTAGGTCTCTAGTTTTCAGAAATGCACAGTTTTGGTAGGTTTCCCTAGGTGCCGGCTGAGCTACAGGCCAAAATCTACAGATAGGCACTTTGCAAAAAACACCTCTGTTTTCTTTCAAAAAATTGGATGTGTCCACGAAGCGCTTTGGGGCGTTTCCTGTCGCGGGCGGTAGCCCTACCCACAGAAGTGAGGTATCATTTTTATCGGGAGACGTGGGGGAACGCTGGGTGGAAGGAAATTTGTGGCTCCTCTCAGATTCCAGAACTTTCTGCCACAGAAATGTGAGGAACCTGTGTTTTTTTAGCCAAATTTTGAGGTTTGCAAAGGATTCTGGGTAACAGAACCTGGTCCGAGCCACACAAGTCACCCCATCTTGGATTCCCCTAGGTCTCTAGTTTTCAGAAATTCACAGGTTTGGTAGGTTTCCCTAGGTGCCGGCTGAGCTACAGGCCAAAATCTACAGGTAGGCACTTTGCAAAAAACACCTCTGTTTTCTTTCAAAAATGTGCATGTGTCCACGTTGCGCTTTGGGGCGTTTCCTATCGCGGGCAGTAGCCCTACCCACAGAAGTGAGGTATCATTTTTATCGGGAGACGTGGGGGAACGCTGGGTGGAAGGAAATTTGTGGCTCCTCTCAGATTCCAGAACTTTCTGCCACAGAAATGTGAGGAACCTGTGTTTTTTTAGCCAAATTTTGAGGTTTGCAAAGGATTCTGGGTAACAGAACCTGGTCCGAGCCACACAAGTCACCCCATCTTGGATTCCCCTAGGTGTCTAGTTTTCAGAAATGCACAGGTTTGGTAGGTTTCCCTAGGTGCCGGCTGAGCTACAGGCCAAAATCTACAGGTAGGCACTTTGAAAAGACACCTCTGTTTTCTTTCAAAAATTTGGATGTGCCCACATTGCGCTTTGGGGCGTTTCCTGTCGCGGGCGCTACGCCTACCCACACAAGTGAGGTATCATTTTTATCAGGAGACGTGGGGGAACGCTGGGTGGAAGGAAATTTGTGGCTCCTCTCAGATTCCAGAACTTTCTGCCACAGAAATATGAGGAACATGTGTTTTTTTAGCCAAATTTTGAGGTTTGCAAAGGATGCTGGGTAACAGAACCTGGTCCGAGCCACACAAGTCACCCCATCTTGGATTCCCCTAGGTCTCTAGTTTTCAGAAATGCACAGGTGTGGTAGGTTTCCCTAGGTGCCGGCTGAGCTACTGGCCAAAATCTACAGGTAGGCACTTTGCAAAAAACACCTCTGTTTTCTTTAAAAAAATTGGATGTGTCCACGTTGCACTTTGGGGCGATTCCTGTCGCGGGCGCTAGGCCTACCCACACAAGTGAGGTATCATTTTTATCGGGGGATGTGAGGGAACGCTGGGTGGAAGGAAATTTGTAGTTCCTCTCAGATTCCAGAACTTTCTGCCACAGAAATGTGAGGAACCTGTGTTTTTTTAGCCAAATTTTGAGGTTTGCAAAGGATTCTGGGTAACAGAACCTGGTCCGAGCCACACAAGTCACCCCATCTTGGATTACCCTAGGTCTCTAGTTTTTAGAAATGACAGATTTGGTAGGTTTCCCTAGGTGGCGGCTGAGCTACAGGCCAAAATCTACAGGTAGGCACTTTGCAAAAAACACCTCTGCTTTCTTTAAAAAAATTTGATGTGTCCACGTTGCGCTTTGGGGCGTTTCCTGTCGCGGGCGCTAGGCCTACCCACACAAGTGAGGTATCATTTTTATCGGGAGACATGGGGGAACGCTGGGTGGAAGGAAATTTGTGGCTCCTCTCAGATTCCAGAACTTTCTGCCACAGAAATTTGAGGAACATGTGTTTATTTAGCCAAATTTTGAGGTTTGCAAAGGATTCTGGGTAACAGAACCTGGTCCGAGCCACACAAGTCACGCCATCTTGGATTCCCCTAGGTTTCTAGTTTTCAGAAATGCACAGGTTTGGTAGGTTTCCCTAGGTGCCGGCTGAGCTGCAGGCCAAAATCTACAGGTAGGCACTTTGCAAAAAACACCTCTGTTTTCTTTCAAAAAATTGGATGTGTCCACGTTGCGCTTTGGGGCGTTTCCTGTCGCGGGCACTAGGCCTACCCACACAAGTGAGGTATCCTTTTTATTGGGAGACGTGGGGGAACGCTGGGTGGAAGGAAATTTGTGGCTCATCTCAGATTCCAGAACTTTCTGCCACAGAAATGTGAGGAACCTGTCTTTTTTTAGCCAAATTTTGAGGTTTGCAAAGGATTCTGGGTAACAGAACCTGGTCCGAGCCACACAAGTCACCCCATCTTGGATTCCCCTAGGTCTCTAGTTTTCAGAAATACACAGGTTTGGTAGGTTTCCCTAGGTGGCGGCTGAGCTACAGGCCAAAATCTACAGGTAGGCACTTTGCAAAAAACACCTCTGTTTTCTTTCAAAAATTTTGATGTGCCCACATTGCGCTTTGGGGCGTTTCCTGTTGCGGGCGCTAGGCCTACCCACACAAGTGATGTATCAATTTTATCGGGAGATGTGAGGGAACGCTGGGTGGAAGGAAATTTGTGGCTCCTCTCAGATTCCAGAACTTTCTGCCACAGAAATGTGAGGAACATGTGTTTTTTTAGCCAAATTTTGAGGTTTGCAAAGGATTCTGGGTAACAGAACCTGGTCCGAGCCACACAAGTCACCCCATCTTGGATTCCCCTAGGTCTCCAGTTTTCAGAAATGCACAGGTTTGGTAGGTTTCCCTAGGTGGCGGCTGAGCTACAGGCCAAAATCTACAGGTAGGCACTTTGCAAAAAACACCTCTGTTTTCTTTCAAAAATTTGCATGTGTCCACGTTGCGCTTTGGGGCGTTTCCTATCGCGGGCGGTAGCCCTACCCACAGAAGTGAGGTATCATTTTTATCGGGAGACGTGGGGGAACGCTGGGTGGAAGGAAATTTGTGGCTCCTCTCAGATTCCAGAACTTTCTGCCCCAGAAATGTGAGGAACCTGTGTTTTTTTAGCCAAATTTTGAGGTTTGCAAAGGATTCTGGGTAACAGAACCTGGTCCGAGCCACACAAGTCACCCCATCTTGGATTCCCCTAGGTGTCTAGTTTTCAGAAATGCACAGGTTTGGTAGGTTTCCCTAGGTGCCGGCTGAGCTACAGGCCAAAATCTACAGGTAGGCACTTTGAAACGACACCTCTGTTTTCTTTAAAAAATTTGGATGTGCCCACATTGCGCTTTGGGGCGTTTCCTGTCGCGGGCGCTACGCCTACCCACACAAGTGAGGTATCATTTTTATCAGGAGACGTGGGGGAACGCTGGGTGGAAGGAAATTTGTGGCTCCTCTCAGATTCCAGAACTTTCTGCCACAGAAATGTGAGGAACATGTGTTTTTTTAGCCAAATTTTGAGGTTTGCAAAGGATGCTGGGAAACAGAACCTGGTCCGAGCCACACAAGTCACCCCATCTTGGATTCCCCTAGGTCTCTAGTTTTCAGAAATGCACAGGTGTGGTAGGTTTCCCTAGGTGCCGGCTGAGCTACTGGCCAAAATCTACAGGTAGGCACTTTGCAAAAAACACCTCTGTTTTCTTTAAAAAAATTGGATGTGTCCACGTTGCTCTTTGGGGCGATTCCTGTCGCGGGCGCTAGGCCTACCCACACAAGTGAGGTATCATTTTTATCGGGGGATGTGAGGGAACGCTGGGTGGAAGGAAATTTGTAGTTCCTCTCAGATTCCAGAACTTTCTGCCACAGAAATATGAGGAACCTGTGTTTTTTTAGCCAAATTTTGAGGTTTGCAAAGGAATCTGGGTAACAGAACCTGGTCGGAGCCACACAAGTCACCCCATCTTGGATTACCCTAGGTCTCTAGTTTTTAGAAATGACAGGTTTGGTAGGTTTCCCTAGGTGGCGGCTGAGCTACAGGCCAAAATCTACAGGTAGGCACTTTGAAAAAAACACCTCTGCTTTCTTTAAAAAAATTTGATGTGTCCACGTTGCGCTTTGGGGCGTTTCCTGTCGCGGGCGCTAGGCCTACCCACACAAGTGAGGTATCCTTTTTATTGGGAGACGTGGGGGAACGCTGGGTGGAAGGAAATTTGTGGCTCCTCTCAGATTCCAGAACTTTCTGCCCCAGAAATGTGAGGAACCTGTGTTTTTTTAGCCAAATTTTGAGGTTTGCAAAGGATTCTGGGTAACAGAACCTGGTCCGAGCCACACAAGTCACCCCACCTTGGATTCCCCTAGGTGTCTAGTTTTCAGAAATGCACAGGTTTGGTAGGTTTCCCTAGGTGCCGGCTGAGCTACAGGCCAAAATCTACAGTTAGGCACTTTGAAAAGACACCTCTGTTTTCTTTCAAAAATTTGGATGTGCCCACATTGCGCTTTGGGGCGTTTCCTGTCGCGGGCGCTACGCCTACCCACACAAGTGAGGTATCATTTTTATCAGGAGACGTGGGGGAACGCTGGGTGGAAGGAAATTCGTGGTTTCTCTCAGATTCCAGAACTTTCTGCCACAGAAATGTGAGGAACATGTGTTTTTTTAGCCAAATTTTGAGGTTTGCAAAGGATGCTGGGAAACAGAACCTGGTCCGAGCCACACAAGTCACCCCATCTTGGATTCCCCTAGGTCTCTAGTTTTCAGAAATGCACAGGTGTGGTAGGTTTCCCTAGGTGCCGGCTGAGCTACTGGCCAAAATCTACAGGTAGGCACTTTGCAAAAAACACCTCTGTTTTCTTTCAAAAAATTGGATGTGTCCACGTTGCGCTTTGGGGCGATTCCTGTCGCGGGCGCTAGGCCTACCCACACAAGTGAGGTATCATTTTTATCGGGGGATGTGAGGGAACGCTGGGTGGAAGGAAATTTGTAGTTCCTCTCAGATTCCAGAACTTTCTGCCACAGAAATATGAGGAACCTGTGTTTTTTTAGCCAAATTTTGAGGTTTGCAAAGGATTCTGGGTAACAGAACCTGGTCCGAGCCACACAAGTCACCCCATCTTGGATTCCCCTAGGTTTCTAGTTTTCAGAAATGCACAGGTTTGGTAGGTTTCCCTAGGTGCCGGCTGAGCTACAGGCCAAAATCTACAGGTAGGCACTTTGCAAAAAACACCTCTGTTTTCTTTCAAAAATTTGGATGTGCCCACATTGCGCTTTGGGGCGTTTCCTGTCGCGGGCGCTACGCCTACCCACACAAGTGAGGTATCATTTTTATCAGGAGACGTGGGGGAACGCTGGGTGGAAGGAAATTTGTGGCTCCTCTCAGATTCCAGAACTTTCTGCCACAGAAATGTGAGGAACATGTGTTTTTTTAGCCAAATTTTGAGGTTTGCAAAGGATGCTGGGAAACAGAACCTGGTCCGAGCCACACAAGTCACCCCATCTTGGATTCCCCTAGGTCTCTAGTTTTCAGAAATGCACAGGTGTGGTAGGTTTCCCTAGGTGCCGGCTGAGCTACTGGCCAAAATCTACAGGTAGGCACTTTGCAAAAAACACCTCTGTTTTCTTTAAAAAAATTGGATGTGTCCACGTTGCTCTTTGGGGCGATTCCTGTCGCGGGCGCTAGGCCTACCCACACAAGTGAGGTATCATTTTTATCGGGGGATGTGAAGGAACGCTGGGTGGAAGGAAATTTGTAGTTCCTCTCAGATTCCAGAACTTTCTGCCACAGAAATATGAGGAACCTGTGTTTTTTTAGCCAAATTTTGAGGTTTGCAAAGGATTCTGGGTAACAGAACCTGGTCCGAGCCACACAAGTCACCCCATCTTGGATTCCCCTAGGTCTCTAGTTTTCAGAAATACACAGGTGTGGTAGGTTTCCCTAGGTGCCGGCTGAGCTACTGGCCAAAATCTACAGGTAGGCACTTTGAAAAAACACCTCTGTTTTCTTTCAAAAAATTGGATGTGTCCACGTTGCGCTTTGGGGAGTTTCCTGTCGCGGGCGCTACGCCTACCCACACAAGTGAGGTATCATTTTTATCGGGAGACTTGGGGGAACGCTGGGTGGAAGTAAATTTGTGGCTCCTCTCAGATTCCAGAACTTTCTGCCACAGAAATGTGAGGAACATGTGTTTTTTTAGCCAAATTTTTAGGTTTGCAAAGGATTCTAGGTAACAGAACCTGGTCCGAGCCACACAAGTCACCCCATCTTGGATTCCCCTAGGTCTCTAGTTTTCAGAAATGCACAGGTTTGGTAGGTTTCCCTAGGTGCCGGGTGACCCAGAGGCCAAAATCTACAGGTAGGCACTTTGCAAAAAACACCTCTGTTTTCTTTCAAAAAATTGGATGTGTCCACATTGTGCTTTGGGGCGTTTCCTGTCGCGGGCGCTAGGCCTACCCACACAAGTGAGGTATAATTTTTATCGGGATACGTGGGGGAACGCTGGGTGGAAGGAAATTTGTGGCTCCTCTCAGATTCCACAACTTTCTGCCACAGAAATGTGAGGAACCGGTGTTTTTTTAGCCAAATTTTGAGGTGTGCAAAGGATTCTGGGTAACAGAACCTGGTCCGAGCCACACAAGTCACCCTATCTTGGATTCCCCTAGGTCTCTAGTTTTCAGAAATGCACAGTTTTGGTAGGTTTCCCTAGGTGCCGGCTGAGCTACAGGCCAAAATCTACAGATAGGCACTTTGCAAAAAACACCTCTGTTTTCTTTCAAAAAATTGGATGTGTCCACGAAGCGCTTTGGGGCGTTTCCTGTCGTGGGCGGTAGCCCTACCCACAGAAGTGAGGTATCATTTTTATCGGGAGACGTGGGGGAACGCTGGGTGGAAGGAAATTTGTGGCTCCTCTCAGATTCCAGAACTTTCTGCCACAGAAATGTGAGGAACCTGTGTTTTTTTAGCCAAATTTTGAGGTTTGCAAAGGATTCTGGGTAATAGAACCTGGTCCGAGCCACACAAGTCACCCCATCTTGGATTCACCTAGGTCTCTAGTTTTCAGAAATGCACAGGTTTGGTAGGTTTCCCTAGGTGCCGGCTGAGCTACAGGCCAAAATCTACAGGTAGGCACTTTGCAAAAAACACCTCTGTTTTCTTTCAAAAATTTGGATGTGCCCACATTGCGCTTTGGGGCGTTTCCTGTTGCGGGCGCTAGGCCTACCCACACAAGTGATGTATCACTTTTATCGGGAGATGTGAGGGAACGCTGGGTGGAAGGAAATTTGTGGCTCCTCTCAGATTCCAGAACTTTCTTCCACAGACATGTGAGGAACATGTGTTTTTTTAGCCAAATTTTGAGGTTTGCAAAGGATTCTGGGTAACAGAACCTGGTCCGAGGCACACAAGTCACCCCATCTTGGATTCCCCTAGGTCTCTAGTTTTCAGAAATACACAGGTGTGGTAGGTTTCCCTAGGTGGCGGCTGAGCTACAGGCCAAAATCCACAGGTAGGCACTTTGCAAAAAACACCTCTGTTTTCTTTCAAAAATTTGCATGTGTCCACGTTGCGCTTTGGGGCGTTTCCTATCGCGGGCGGTAGCCCTACTCACAGAAGTGAGGTATCATTTTTATCGAAAGACGTGGGGGAACGCTGGGTGGAAGGAAATTTGTGGCTCCTCTCAGATTCCAGAACTTTCTGCCACAGAAATTTGAGGAACATGTGTTTTTTAGCCAAATTTTGAGGTTTGCAAAGGATTCTGGGTAACAGAACCTGGTCCGAGGCACACAAGTCACCCCATCTTGGATTCCCCTAGGTCTCTAGTTTTCAGAAATACACAGGTGTGGTAGGATTCCCTAGGTGGCGGCTGAGCTACAGGCCAAAATCCACAGGTAAGCAGTTTGCAAAAAACACCTCTGTTTTCTTTAAAAAATTTGCATGTGTCCACGTTGCGCTTTGGGGCGTTTCCTATTGCGGGCGGTAGCCCTACCCACAGAAGTGAGGTATCATTTTTATCGGGAGACGTGGGGGAACGCTGGGTGGAAGGAAATTTGTGGCTCCTCTCAGATTCCAGAACTTTCTGCCACAGAAATTTGAGGAACATGTGTTTTTTAGCTAAATTTTGAGGTTTGCAAAGGATTCTGGGTAACAGAACCTGGTCCGAGCCACACAAGTCACCCCATCTTGGATTCCCCTAGGTGTCTAGTTTTCAGAAATGCACAGGTTTGGTAGGTTTCCCTAGGTGCCGGCTGAGCTACAGGCCAAAATCTACAGGTAGGCACTTTGAAAAAACACCTCTGTTTTCTTTCAAAAAATTGGATGTGTCCACGTTGCGCTTTGGGGAGTTTCCTGTCGCGGGCGCTACGCCTCCCCACACAAGTGAGGTATCATTTTTATCGGGAGACTTGGGGGAACGCTGGGTGGAAGGAAATTTGTGGCTCCTCTCAGATTCCAGAACTTTCTGCCACAGAAATGTGAGGAACATGTGTTTTTTTAGCCAAATTTTTAGGTTTGCAAAGGATTCTAGGTAACAGAACCTGGTCCGAGCCACACAAGTCACCCCATCTTGGATTCCCCTAGGTCTCTAGTTTTCAGAAATGCACAGGTTTGGTAGGTTTCCCTAGGTGCCGGGTGACCCAGAGGCCAAAATCTACAGGTAGGCACTTTGCAAAAAACACCTCTGTTTTCTTTCAAAAAATTGGATGTGTCCACATTGCGCTTTGGGGCGTTTCCTGTCGCGGGCGCTAGGCCTACCCACACAAGTGAGGTATAATTTTTATCGGGAGATGTGGGGGAACGCTGGGTGGAAGGAAATTTGTGGCTCCTCTCAGATTCCAGAACTTTCTGCCACAGAAATGTGAGGAACCGGTGTTTTTTTAGCCAAATTTTGAGGTTTCCAAAGGATTCTGGGTAACAGAACCTGGTCCGAGCCACACAAGTCACCCTATCTTGGAATCCCCTAGGTCTCTAGTTTTCAGAAATGCACAGTTTTGGTAGGTTTCCCTAGGTGCCGGCTGAGCTACAGGCCAAAATCTACAGATAGGCACTTTGCAAAAAACACCTCTGTTTTCTTTCAAAAAATTGGATGTGTCCACGAAGCGCTTTGGGGCGTTTCCTGTCGCGGGCGGTAGCCCTACCCACAGAAGTGAGGTATCATTTTTATCGGGAGACGTGGGGGAACGCTGGGTGGAAGGAAATTTGTGGCTCCTCTCAGATTCAAGAACTTTCTGCCACAGAAATGTGAGGAACCTGTGTTTTTTTAGCCAAATTTTGAGGTTTGCAAAGGATTCTGGGTAACAGAACCTGGTCCGAGCCACACAAGTCACCCCATCTTGGATTCCCCTAGGTCTCTAGTTTTCAGAAATGCACAGGTTTGGTAGGTTTCCCTAGGTGCCGGCTGAGCTACAGGCCAAAATCTACAGGAAGGCACTTTGCAAAAAACACCTCTGTTTTCTTTCAAAAATTTGGATGTGCCCACATTGCGCTTTGGGGCGTTTCCTGTTGCGGGCGCTAGGCCTACCCACACAAGTGATGTATCACTTTTATCGGGAGATGTGAGGGAACGCTGGGTGGAAGGAAATTTGTGGCTCCTCTCAGATTCCAGAACTTTCTGCCACAGAAATGTGAGGAACATGTGTTTTTTTAGCCAAATTTTGAGGTTTGCAAAGGATTCTGGGTAACAGAACCTGGTCCGAGGCACACAAGTCACCCCATCTTGGATTCCCCTAGGTCTCTAGTTTTCAGAAATACACAGGTGTGGTAGGTTTCCCTAGGTGGCGGCTGAGCTACAGGCCAAAATCCACAGGTAGGCACTTTGCAAAAAACACCTCTGTTTTCTTTCAAAAATTTGCATGTGTCCACGTTGCGCTTTGGGGCGTTTCCTATCGCGGGCGGTAGCCCTACTCACAGAAGTGAGGTATCATTTTTATCGGGAGACGTGGGGGAACGCTGGGTGGAAGGAAATTTGTGGCTCCTCTCAGATTCCAGAACTTTCTGCCACAGAAATTTGAGGAACATGTGTTTTTTAGCCAGATTTTGAGGTTTGCAAAGGATTCTGGGTAACAGAACCTGGTCCGAGTCACACAAGTCACCCCATCTTGGATTCCCCTAGGTGTCTAGTTTTCAGAAATGCACAGGTTTGGTAGGTTTCCCTAGGTGCCGGCTGAGCTACAGGCCAAAATCTACAGGTAGGCACTTTGAAAAAACACCTCTGTTTTCTTTAAAAAAATTGGATGTGTCCACGTTGCGCTTTGGGGAGTTTCCTGTCGCGGGCGCTAGGCCTACCCACACAAGTGAGGTATCACTTTTATCGGGAGATGTGAGGGAACGCTGGGTGGAAGGAAATTTGTGGCTCCTCTCAGATTCCAGAACTTTCTTCCACAGAAATGTGAGGAACATGTGTTTTTTAGCCAAATTTTGAGGTTTGCAAAGGATTCTGGGTAACAGAACCTGGTCCGAGGCACACAAGTCACCCCATCTTGGATTCCCCTAGGTCTCTAGTTTTCAGAAATACACAGGTGTGGTAGGTTTCCCTAGGTGGCGGCTGAGCTACAGGCCAAAATCCACAGGTAGGCAGTTTGCAAAAAACACCTCTGTTTTCTTTAAAAAATTTGCATGTGTCCACGTTGCGCTTTGGGGCGTTTCCTATCGCGGGCGGTAGCCCTACCCACAGAAGTGAGGTATCATTTTTATCGGGAGACGTGGGGGAACGCTGGGGGGAAGGAAATTTGTGGCTCCTCTCAGATTCCAGAACTTTCTGCCACAGAAATTTGAGGAACATGTGTTTTTTAGCCAAATTTTGAGGTTTGCAAAGGATTCTGGGTAACAGAACCTGGTCCGAGCCACACAAGTCACCCCATCTTGGATTCCCCTAGGTGTCTAGTTTTCAGAAATGCACAGGTTTGGTAGGTTTCCCTAGGTGCCGGCTGAGCTACAGGCCAAAATCTACAGGTAGGCACTTTGAAAAAACACCTCTGTTTTCTTTCAAAAAATTGGATGTGTCCACGTTGCGCTTTGGGGAGTTTCCTGTCGCGGGCGCTACGCCTACCCACACAAGTGAGGTATCATTTTTATCGGGAGACTTGGGGGAACGCTGGGTGGAAGGAAATTTGTGGCTCCTCTCAGATTCCAGAACTTTCTGCCACAGAAATGTGAGGAACATGTGTTTTTTTAGCCAAATTTTTAGGTTTGCAAAGGATTCTAGGTAACAGAACCTGGTCCGAGGCACACAAGTCACCGCATATTGGATTCCCCTAGGTCTCTAGTTTTCAGAAATACACAGGTGTGGTAGGTTTCCCTAGGTGGCGGCTGAGCTACAGGCCAAAATCCACAGGTAGGCACTTTGCAAAAAACACCTCTGTTTTCTTTCAAAAATTTGCATGTGTCCACGTTGCGCTTTGGGGCGTTTCCTATCGCGGGCGGTAGCCCTACTCACAGAAGTGAGGTATCATTTTTATCGGGAGACGTGGGGGAACGCTGGGTGGAAGGAAATTTGTGGCTCCTCTCAGATTCCAGAACTTTCTGCCACAGAAATTTGAGGAACATGTGTTTTTTAGCCAAATTTTGAGGTTTGCAAAGGATTCTGGGTAACAGAACCTGGTCCGAGGCACACAAGTCACCCCATCTTGGATTCCCCTAGGTCTCTAGTTTTCAGAAATACACAGGTGTGGTAGGTTTCCCTAGGTGGCGGCTGAGCTACAGGCCAAAATCCACAGGTAGGCAGTTTGCTAAAAACACCTCTGTTTTCTTTAAAAAATTTGCATGTGTCCACGTTGCGCTTTGGGGCGTTTCCTATCGCGGGCGGTAGCCCTACCCACAGAAGTGAGGTATCATTTTTATCGGGAGATGTGGGGGAACGCTGGGTGGAAGGAAATTTGTGGCTCCTCTCAGATTCCAGAACTTTCTGCTACAGAAATTTGAGGAACATGTGTTTTTTAGCCAAATTTTGAGGTTTGCAAAGGATTCTGGGTAACAGAACCTGGTCCGAGCCACACAAGTCACCCCATCTTGGATTCCCCTAGGTGTCTAGTTTTCAGAAATGCACAGGTTTGGTAGGTTATCCTAGGTGCCGGCTGAGCTACAGGCCAAAATCTACAGGTAGGCACTTTGAAAAAACACCTCTGTTTTCTTTCAAAAAATTGGATGTGTCCACGTTGCGCTTTGGGGAGTTTCCTGTCGCGGGCGCTACGCCTCCCCACACAAGTGAGGTATCATTTTTATCGGGAGACTTGGGGGAACGCTGGGTGGAAGGAAATTTGTGGCTCCTCTCAGATTCCAGAACTTTCTGCCACAGAAATGTGAGGAACATGTGTTTTTTTAGCCAAATTTTTAGGTTTGCAAAGGATTCTAGGTAACAGAACCTGGTCCGAGCCACACAAGTCACCCCATCTTGGATTCCCCTTGGTCTCTAGTTTTCAGAAATGCACAGGTTTGGTAGGTTTCCCTAGGTGCCGGGTGACCCAGAGGCCAAAATCTACAGGTAGGCACTTTGCAAAAAACACCTCTGTTTTCTTTCAAAAAATTGGATGTGTCCACATTGCGCTTTGGGGCGTTTCCTGTCGCGGGCGCTAGGCCTACCCACACAAGTGAGGTATAATTTTTATCGGGAGATGTGGGGGAACGCTGGGTGGAAGGAAATTTGTGGCTCCTCTCAGATTCCAGAACTTTCTGCCACAGAAATGTGAGGAACCGGTGTTTTTTTAGCCAAATTTTGAGGTTTGCAAAGGATTCTGGGTAACAGAACCTGGTCCGAGCCACACAAGTCACCCTATCTTGGATTCCCCTAGGTCTCTAGTTTTCAGAAATGCACAGTTTTGGTAGGTTTCCCTAGGTGCCGGCTGAGCTACAGGCCAAAATCTACAGATAGGCACTTTGCAAAAAACACCTCTGTTTTCTTTCAAAAAATTGGATGTGTCCACGAAGCGCTTTGGGGCGTTTCCTGTTGCGGGCGGTAGCCCTACCCACAGAAGTGAGGTATCATTTTTATCGGGAGACGTGGGGGAACGCTGGGTGGAAGGAAATTTGTGGCTCCTCTCAGATTCCAGAACTTTCTGCCACAGAAATGTGAGGAACCTGTGTTTTTTTAGCCAAATTTTGAGGTTTGCAAAGGATTCTGGGTAACAGAACCTGGTCCGAGCCACACAAGTCACCCCATCTTGGATTCCCCTAGGTCTCTAGTTTTCAGAAATGCACAGGTTTGGTAGGTTTCCCTAGGTGCCGGCTGAGCTACAGGCCAAAATCTACAGGTAGGCACTTTGCAAAAAACACCTCTGTTTTCTTTCAAAAATGTGCATGTGTCCACGTTGCGCTTTGGGGCGTTTCCTATCGCGGGCGGTAGCCCTACCCACAGAAGTGAGGTATCATTTTTATCGGGAGACGTGGGGGAACGCTGGGTGGAAGGAAATTTGTGGCTCCTCTCAGATTCCAGAACTTTCTGCCCCAGAAATGTGAGGAACCTGTGTTTTTTTAGCCAAATTTTGAGGTTTGCAAAGGATTCTGGGTAACAGAACCTGGTCCGAGCCACACAAGTCACCCCATCTTGGATTCCCCTAGGTGTCTAGTTTTCAGAAATGCACAGGTTTGGTAGGTTTCCCTAGGTGCCGGCTGAGCTACAGGCCAAAATCTACAGGTAGTCACTTTGAAAAGACACCTCTGTTTTCTTTCAAAAATTTGGATGTGCCCACATTGCGCTTTGGGGCGTTTCCTGTCGCGGGCGCTACGCCTACCCACACAAGTGAGGTATCATTTTTATCAGGAGACGTGGGGGAACGCTGGGTGGAAGGAAATTTGTGGCTCCTCTCAGATTCCAGAACTTTCTGCCACAGAAATATGAGGAAAATGTGTTTTTTTAGCCAAATTTTGAGGTTTGCAAAGGATGCTGGGTAACAGAACCTGGTCCGAGCCACACAAGTCACCCCATCTTGGATTCCCCTAGGTCTCTAGTTTTCAGAAATGCACAGGTGTGGTAGGTTTCCCTAGGTGCCGGCTGAGCTACTGGCCAAAATCTACAGGTAGGCACTTTGCAAAAAACACCTCTGTTTTCTTTCAAAAAATTGGATGTGTCCACGTTGCACTTTGGGGCGATTCCTGTCGCGGGCGCTAGGCCTACCCACACAAGTGAGGTATCATTTTTATCGGGGGATGTGAGGGAACGCTGGGTGGAAGGAAATTTGTAGTTCCTCTCAGATTCCAGAACATTCTGCCACAGAAATGTGAGGAACCTGTGTTTTTTTTAGCCAAATTTTGAGGTTTGCAAAGGATTCTGGGTAACAGAACCTGGTCCGAGCCACACAAGTCACCCCATCTTGGATTCCCCTAGGTCTCTAGTTTTCAGAAATGCACAGGTTTGGTAGGTTTCCCTAGGTGCCGGCTGAGCTACAGGCCAAAATCTACAGGTAGGCACTTTGCAAAAAACACCTCTGTTTTCTTTCAAAAATTTGGATGTGCCCACATTGCGCTTTGGGGCGTTTCCTGTTGCGGGCGCTAGGCCTACCCACACAAGTGATGTATCACTTTTATCGGGAGATGTGAGGGAACGCTGGGTGGAAGGAAATTTGTGGCTCCTCTCAGATTCCAGAACTTTCTGCCACAGACATGTGAGGAACATGTGTTTTTTTAGCCAAATTTTGAGGTTTGCAAAGGATTCTGGGTAACAGAACCTGGTCCGAGGCACACAAGTCACCCCATCTTGGATTCCCCTAGGTCTCTAGTTTTCAGAAATACACAGGTGTGGTAGGTTTCCCTAGGTGGCGGCTGAGCTACAGGCCAAAATCCACAGGTAGGCACTTTGCAAAAAACACCTCTGTTTTCTTTCAAAAATTTGCATGTGTCCACGTTGAGCTTTGGGGCGTTTCCTATCGCGGGCGGTAGCCCTACTCACAGAAGTGAGGTATCATTTTTATCGGGAGACGTGGGGGAACGCTGGGTGGAAGGACATTTGTGGCTCCTCTCAGATTCCAGAACTTTCTGCCACAGAAATTTGAGGAACATGTGTTTTTTAGCCAAATTTTGAGGTTTGCAAAGGATTCTGGGTAACAGAACCTGGTCCGAGTCACACAAGTCACCCCATCTTGGATTCCCCTAGGTGTCTAGTTTTCAGAAATGCACAGGTTTGGTAGGTTTCCCTAGGTGCCGGCTGAGCTACAGGCCAAAATCTACAGGTAGGCACTTTGCAAAAAACACCTCTGTTTTCTTTCAAAAAATTGGATGTGTCCACGTTGCGCTTTGGGGAGTTTCCTGTCGCGGGCGCTAGGCCTACCCACACAAGTGAGGTATCACTTTTATCGGGAGACGTGAGGGAACGCTGGGTGGAAGGAAATTTGTGGCTCCTCTCAGATTCCAGAACTTTCTTCCACAGAAATGTGAGGAACATGTGTTTTTTTAGCCAAATTTTGAGGTTTGCAAAGGATTCTGGGTAACAGAACCCTGTCCGAGGCACACAAGTCACCCCATCTTGGATTCCCCTAGGTCTCTAGTTTTCAGAAATACACAGGTGTGGTAGGTTTCCCTAGGTGGCGGCTGAGCTACAGGCCAAAATCCACAGGTAGGCAGTTTGCAAAAAACACCTCTGTTTTCTTTAAAAAATTTGCATGTGCCCACGTTGCGCTTTGGGGCGTTTCCTGTCGCGGGCGCTACGCCTACCCACACAAGTGAGGTATCATTTTTATCAGGAGACGTGGGGGAACGCTGGGTGGAAGGAAATTTGTGGCTCCTCTCAGATTCCAGAACTTTCTGCCACAGAAATATGAGGAACATGTGTTTTTTTAGCCAAATTTTGAGGTTTGCAAAGGATGCTGGGTAACAGAACCTGGTCCGAGCCACACAAGTCACCCCATCTTGGATTCCCCTAGGTCTCTAGTTTTCAGAAATGCACAGGTGTGGTAGGTTTCCCTAGGTGCCGGCTGAGCTACTGGCCAAAATCTACAGGTAGGCACTTTGCAAAAAACACCTCTGTTTTCTTTAAAAAAATTGGATGTGTCCACGTTGCGCTTTGGGGCGATTCCTGTCGCGGGCGCTAGGCCTACCCACACAAGTGAGGTATCATTTTTATCGGGGGATGTGAGGGAACGCTGGGTGGAAGGAAATTTGTAGTTCCTCTCAGATTCCAGAACTTTCTGCCACAGAAATGTGAGGAACCTGTGTTTTTTTAGCCAAATTTTGAGGTTTGCAAAGGATTCTGGGTAACAGAACCTGGTCCGAGCCACACAAGTCACCCCATCTTGGATTACCCTAGGTCTCTAGTTTTTAGAAATTACAGATTTGGTAGGTTTCCCTAGGTGGCGGCTGAACTACAGGCCAAAATCTACAGGTAGGCACTTTGCAAAAAACACCTCTGCTTTCTTTAAAAAAATTTGATGTGTCCACGTTGCGCTTTGGGGCGTTTCCTGTCGCGGGCGCTAGGCCTACCCACACAAGTGAGGTATCATTTTTATCGGGAGACATGGGGGAACGCTGGGTGGAAGGAAATTTGTGGCTCCTCTCAGATTCCAGAACTTTCTGCCACAGAAATTTGAGGAACATGTGTTTTTTTAGCCAAATTTTGAGGTTTGCAAAGGATTCTGGGTAACAGAACCTGGTCCGAGCCACACAAGTCACCCCATCTTGGATTCCCCTAGGTTTCTAGTTTTCAGAAATGCACAGGTTTGGTAGGTTTCCCTAGGTGCCGGCTGAGCTGCAGGCCAAAATCTACAGGTAGGCACTTTGCAAAAAACACCTCTGTTTTCTTTCAAAAAATTGGATGTGTCCACGTTGCGCTTTGGGGCGTTTCCTGTCGCGGGCACTAGGCCTACCCACACAAGTGAGGTATCCTTTTTATTGGGAGACGTGGGGGAACGCTGGGTGGAAGGAAATTTGTGGCTCATCTCAGATTCCAGAACTTTCTGCCACAGAAATGTGAGGAACCTGTCTTTTTTTAGCCAAATTTTGAGGTTTGCAAAGGATTCTGGGTAACAGAACCTGGTCCGAGCCACACAAGTCACCCCATCTTGGATTCCCCTAGGTCTCTAGTTTTCAGAAATGCACAGGTTTGGTAGGTTTCCCTAGGTGGCGGCTGAGCTACAGGCCAAAATCTACAGGTAGGCACTTTGCAAAAAACACCTCTGTTTTCTTTCAAAAATTTGGATGTGCCCACATTGCGCTTTGGGGTGTTTCCTGTTGCGGGCGCTAGGCCTACCCACACAAGTGATGTATCACTTTTATCGGGAGATGTGAGGGAACGCTGGGTGGAAGGAAATTTGTGGCTCCTCTCAGATTCCAGAACTTTCTGCCACAGAAATGTGAGGAACATGTGTTTTTTTAGCCACATTTTGAGGTTTGCAAAGGATTCTGGGTAACAGAACCTGGTCCGAGCCACACAAGTCACCCCATCTTGGATTCCCCTAGGTCTCCAGTTTTCAGAAATGCACAGGTTTGGTAGGTTTCCCTAGGTGGCGGCTGAGCTACAGGCCAAAATCTACAGGTAGGCACTTTGCAAAAAACACCTCTGTTTTCTTTCAAAAATTTGCATGTGTCCACGTTGCGCTTTGGGGCGTTTCCTATCGCGGGCGGTAGCCCTACCCACAGAAGTGAGGTATCATTTTTATCGGGAGACGTGGGGGAACGCTGGGTGGAAGGAAATTTGTGGCTCCTCTCAGATTCCAGAACTTTCTGCCACAGAAATTTGAGGAACATGTGTTTTTTAGCCAAATTTTGAGGTTTGCAAAGGATTCTGGGTAACAGAACCTGGTCCGAGCCACACAAGTCACCCCATCTTGGATTCCCCTAGGTTTCTAGTTTTCAGAAATGCACAGGTTTGGTAGGTTTCCCTAGGTGCCGGCTGAGCTGCAGGCCAAAATCTACAGGTAGGCACTTTGCAAAAAACACCTCTGTTTTCTTTCAAAAAATTGGATGTGTCCACGTTGCGCTTTGGGGCGTTTCCTGTCGCGGGCACTAGGCCTACCCACACAAGTGAGGTATCCTTTTTATTGGGAGACGTGGGGGAACGCTGGGTGGAAGGAAATTTGTGGCTCATCTCAGATTCCAGAACTTTCTGCCACAGAAATGTGAGGAACCTGTCTTTTTTTAGCCAAATTTTGAGGTTTGCAAAGGATTCTGGGTAACAGAACCTGGTCCGAGCCACACAAGTCACCCCATCTTGGATTCCCCTAGGTCTCTAGTTTTCAGAAATGCACAGGTTTGGTAGGTTTCCCTAGGTGGCGGCTGAGCTACAGGCCAAAATCTACAGGTAGGCACTTTGCAAAAAACACCTCTGTTTTCTTTCAAAAATTTGGATGTGCCCACATTGCGCTTTGGGGTGTTTCCTGTTGCGGGCGCTAGGCCTACCCACACAAGTGATGTATCACTTTTATCGGGAGATGTGAGGGAACGCTGGGTGGAAGGAAATTTGTGGCTCCTCTCAGATTCCAGAACTTTCTGCCACAGAAATGTGAGGAACATGTGTTTTTTTAGCCACATTTTGAGGTTTGCAAAGGATTCTGGGTAACAGAACCTGGTCCGAGCCACACAAGTCACCCCATCTTGGATTCCCCTAGGTCTCCAGTTTTCAGAAATGCACAGGTTTGGTAGGTTTCCCTAGGTGGCGGCTGAGCTACAGGCCAAAATCTACAGGTAGGCACTTTGCAAAAAACACCTCTGTTTTCTTTCAAAAATTTGCATGTGTCCACGTTGCGCTTTGGGGCGTTTCCTATCGCGGGCGGTAGCCCTACCCACAGAAGTGAGGTATCATTTTTATCGGGAGACGTGGGGGAACGCTGGGTGGAAGGAAATTTGTGGCTCCTCTCAGATTCCAGAACTTTCTGCCACAGAAATTTGAGGAACATGTGTTTTTTAGCCAAATTTTGAGGTTTGCAAAGGATTCTGGGTAACAGAACCTGGTCCGAGCCACACAAGTCACCCCATCTTGGATTCCCCTAGGTGTCTAGTTTTCAGAAATGCACAGGTTTGGTAGGTTTCCCTAGGTGCCGGCTGAGCTACAGGCCAAAATCTACAGGTAGGCACTTTGAAAAAACACCTCTGTTTTCTTTCAAAAAATTGGATGTGTCACGTTGCGCTTTGGGGAGTTTCCTGTCGCGGGCGCTACGCCTCCCCACACAAGTGAGGTATCATTTTTATCGGGAGACTTGGGGGAACGCTGGGTGGAAGGAAATTTGTGGCTCCTCTCAGATTCCAGAACTTTCTGCCACAGAAATGTGAGGAACATGTGTTTTTTTTAGCCAAATTTTTAGGTTTGCAAAGGATTCTAGGTAACAGAACCTGGTCCGAGCCACACAAGTCACCCCATCTTGGATTCCCCTAGGTCTCTAGTTTTCAGAAATGCACAGGTTTGGTAGGTTTCCCTAGGTGCCGGGTGACCCAGAGGCCAAAATCTACAGGTAGGCACTTTGCAAAAAACACCTCTGTTTTCTTTCAAAAAATTGGATGTGTCCACATTGCGCTTTGGGGCGTTTCCTGTCGCGGGCGCTAGGCCTACCCACACAAGTGAGGTATAATTTTTATCGGGAGACGTGGGGGAACGCTGGGTGGAAGGAAATTTGTGGCTCCTCTCAGATTCCAGAACTTTCTGCCACAGAAATGTGAGGAACCGGTGTTTTTTTAGCCAAATTTTGAGGTTTGCAAAGGATTCTGGGTAACAGAACCTGGTCCGAGCCACACAAGTCACCCTATCTTGGATTCCCCTAGGTCTCTAGTTTTCAGAAATGCACAGTTTTGGTAGGTTTCCCTAGGTGCCGGCTGAGCTACAGGCCAAAATCTACAGATAGGCACTTTGCAAAAAACACCTCTGTTTTCTTTAAAAAAATTGGATGTGTCCACGAAGCGCTTTGGGGCGTTTCCTGTCGCGGGCGGTAGCCCTACCCACAGAAGTGAGGTATCATTTTTATCGGGAGACGTGGGGGAACGCTGGGTGGAAGGAAATTTGTGGCTCCTCTCAGATTCCAGAACTTTCTGCCACAGAAATGTGAGGAACCTGTGTTTTTTTAGCCAAATTTTGAGGTTTGCAAAGGATTCTGGGTAACAGAACCTGGTCCGAGCCACACAAGTCACCCCATCTTGGATTCCCCTAGGTCTCTAGTTTTCAGACATGCACAGGTTTGGTAGGTTTCCCTAGGTGCCGGCTGAGCTACAGGCCAAAATCTACAGGTAGGCACTTTGCAAAAAACACCTCTGTTTTCTTTCAAAAATGTGCATGTGTCCACGTTGCGCTTTGCGGCGTTTCCTGTTGCGGGCGCTAGGCCTACCCACACAAGTGATGTATCACTTTTATCGGGAGATGTGAGGGAACGCTGGGTGGAAGGAAATTTGTGGCTCCTCTCAGATTCCAGAACTTTCTGCCACAGAAATGTGAGGAACATGTGTTTTTTTAGCCAAATTTTGAGGTTTGCAAAGGATTCTGGGTAACAGAACCTGGTCCGAGCCACACAAGTCACCCCATCTTGGATTCCCCTAGGTCTCCAGTTTTCAGAAATGCACAGGTTTGGTAGGTTTCCCTAGGTGGCGGCTGAGCTACAGGCCAAAATCTACAGGTAGGCACTTTGCAAAAAACACCTCTGTTTTCTTTCAAAAATTTGCATGTGTCCACGTTGCGCTTTGGGGCGTTTCCTATCGCGGGCGGTAGCCCTACCCACAGAAGTGAGGTATCATTTTTATCGGGAGACGTGGGGGAACGCTGGGTGGAAGGAAATTTGTGGCTCCTCTCAGATTCCAGAACTTTCTGCCACAGAAATTTGAGGAACATGTGTTTTTTAGCCAAATTTTGAGGTTTGCAAAGGATTCTGGGTAACAGAACCTGGTCCGAGCCACACAAGTCACCCCATCTTGGATTCCCCTAGGTGTCTAGTTTTCAGAAATGCACAGGTTTGGTAGGTTTCCCTAGGTGCCGGCTGAGCTACAGGCCAAAATCTACAGGTAGGCACTTTGAAAAAACACCTCTGTTTTCTTTCAAAAAATTGGATGTGTCCACGTTGCGCTTTGGGGAGTTTCCTGTCGCGGGCGCTACGCCTCCCCACACAAGTGAGGTATCATTTTTATCGGGAGACTTGGGGGAACGCTGGGTGGAAGGAAATTTGTGGCTCCTCTCAGATTCCAGAACTTTCTGCCACAGAAATGTGAGGAACATGTGTTTTTTTAGCCAAATTTTTAGGTTTGCAAAGGATTCTAGGTAACAGAACCTGGTCCGAGCCACACAAGTCACCCCATCTTGGATTCCCCTAGGTCTCTAGTTTTCAGAAATACACAGGTTTGGTAGGTTTCCCTAGGTGCCGGGTGACCCAGAGGCCAAAATCTACAGGTAGGCACTTTGCAAAAAACACCTCTGTTTTCTTTCAAAAAATTGGATGTGTCCACATTGCGCTTTGGGGCGTTTCCTGACGCGGGCGCTAGGCCTACCCACACAAGTGAGGTATAATTTTTATCGGGAGACGTGGGGGAACGCTGGGTGGAAGGAAATTTGTGGCTCCTCTCAGATTCCAGAACTTTCTGCCACAGAAATGTGAGGAACCGGTGTTTTTTTAGCCAAATTTTGAGGTTTGCAAAGGATTCTGGGTAACAGAACCTGGTCCGAGCCACACAAGTCACCCTATCTTGGATTCCCCTAGGTCTCTAGTTTTCAGAAATGCACAGTTTTGGTAGGTTTCCCTAGGTGCCGGCTGAGCTACAGGCCAAAATCTACAGATAGGCACTTTGCAAAAAACACCTCTGTTTTCTTTCAAAAAATTGGATGTGTCCACGAAGCGCTTTGGGGCGTTTCCTGTCGCGGGCGGTAGCCCTACCCACAGAAGTGAGGTATAATTTTTATCGGGAGACGTGGGGGAACGCTGGGTGGAAGGAAATTTGTGGCTCCTCTCAGATTCCAGAACTTTCTGCCACAGAAATGTGAGGAACCTGTGTTTTTTTAGCCAAATTTTGAGGTTTGCAAAGGATTCTGGGTAACAGAACCTGGTCCGAGCCACACAAGTCACCCCATCTTGGATTCCCCTAGGTCTCTAGTTTTCAGAAATGCACAGATTTGGTAGGTTTCCCTAGGTGCCGGCTGAGCTACAGGCCAAAATCTACAGGTAGGCACTTTGCAAAAAACACCTCTGTTTTCTTTCAAAAATGTGCATGTGTCCACGTTGCGCTTTGCGGCGTTTCCTATCGCGGGCGGTAGCCCTACCCACAGAAGTGAGGTATCATTTTTATCGGGAGACGTGGGGGAACGCTGGGTGGAAGGAAATTTGTGGCTCCTCTCAGATTCCAGAACTTTCTGCCCCAGAAATGTGAGGAACCTGTGTTTTTTTAGCCAAATTTTGAGGTTTGCAAAGTATTCTGGGTAACAGAACCTGGTCCGAGCCACACAAGTCACCCCATCTTGGATTCCCCTAGGTGTCTAGTTTTCAGAAATGCACAGGTTTGGTAGGTTTCCCTAGGTGCCGGCTGAGCTTCAGGCCAAAATCTACAGGTAGGCACTTTGAAAAGACACCTCTGTTTTCTTTCAAAAATTTGGATGTGCCCACATTGCGCTTTGGGGCGTTTCCTGTCGCGGGCGCTACGCCTACCCACACAAGTGAGGTATCATTTTTATCAGGAGACGTGGGGGAACGCTGGGTGGAAGGAAATTTGTGGCTCCTCTCAGATTCCAGAACTTTCTGCCACAGAAATATGAGGAACATGTGTTTTTTTAGCCAAATTTTGAGGTTTGCAAAGGATGCTGGGTAACAGAACCTGGTCCGAGCCACACAAGTCACCCCATCTTGGATTCCCCTAGGTCTCTAGTTTTCAGAAATGCACAGGTGTGGTAGGTTTCCCTAGGTGCCGGCTGAGCTACTGGCCAAAATCTACAGGTAGGCACTTTGCAAAAAACACCTCTGTTTTCTTTCAAAAAATTGGATGTGTCCACGTTGCGCTTTGGGGCGATTCCTGTCGCGGGCGCTAGGCCTACCCACACAAGTGAGGTATCATTTTTATCGGGGGATGTGAGGGAACGCTGGGTGGAAGGAAATTTGTAGTTCCTCTCAGATTCCAGAACTTTCTGCCACAGAAATGAGAGGAACCTGTGTTTTTTTAGCCAAATTTTGAGGTTTGCAAAGGATTCTGGGTAACAGAACCTGGTCCGAGCCACACAAGTCACCCCATCTTGGATTCCCCTAGGTCTCTAGTTTTCAGAAATGCACAGGTTTGGTAGGTTTCCCTAGGTGCCGGCTGAGCTACAGGCCAAAATCTACAGGTAGGCACTTTGCAAAAAACACCTCTGTTTTCTTTCAAAAATTTGGATGTGCCCACATTGCGCTTTGGGGCGTTTCCTGTTGCGGGCGCTAGGCCTACCCACACAAGTGATGTATCACTTTTATCGGGAGATGTGAGGGAACGCTGGGTGGAAGGAAATTTGTGGCTCCTCTCAGATTCCAGAACTTTCTGCCACAGACATGTGAGGAACATGTGTTTTTTTAGCCAAATTTTGAGGTTTGCAAAGGATTCTGGGTAACAGAACCTGGTCCGAGGCACACAAGTCACCCCATCTTGGATTCCCCTAGGTCTCTAGTTTTCAGAAATACACAGGTGTGGTAGGTTTCCCTAGGTGGCGGCTGAGCTACAGGCCAAAATCCACAGGTAGGCAGTTTGCAAAAAACACCTCTGTTTTCTTTAAAAAATTTGCATGTGTCCACGTTGCGCTTTGGGGCGTTTCCTATCGCGGGCGGTAGCCCTACCCACAGAAGTGAGGTATAATTTTTATCGGGAGACGTGGGGGAAGGCTGGGTGGAAGGAAATTTGTGGCTCCTCTCAGATTCCAGAACTTTCTGCCACAGAAATTTGAGGAACATGTGTTTTTTAGCCAAATTTTGAGGTTTGCAAAGGATTCTGGGTAACAGAACCTGGTCCGAGCCACACAAGTCACCCCGTCTTGGATTCCCCTAGGTGTCTAGTTTTCAGAAATGCACAGGTTTGGTAGGTTTCCCTAGGTGCCGGCTGAGCTACAGGCCAAAATCTACAGGTAGGCACTTTGAAAAAACACCTCTGTTTTCTTTCAAAAATGTGCATGTGTCCACGTTGCGCTTTGGGGCGTTTCCTATCGCGGGCGGTAGCCCTACCCACAGAAGTGAGGTATCATTTTTATCGGGAGACGTGGGGGAACGCTGGGTGGAAGGAAATTTGTGGCTCCTCTCAGATTCCAGAACTTTCTGCCCCAGAAATGAGAGGAACCTGTGTTTTTTTAGCCAAATTTTGAGGTTTGCAAAGGATTCTGGGTAACAGAACCTGGTCCGAGCCACACAAGTCACCCCATCTTGGATTCCCCTAGGTCTCTAGTTTTCAGAAATGCACAGGTTTGGTAGGTTTCCCTAGGTGCCGGCTGAGCTACAGGCCAAAATCTACAGGTAGGCACTTTGAAAAGACACCTCTGTTTTCTTTCAAAAATTTGGATGTGCCCACATTGCGCTTTGGGGCGTTTCTTGTCGCGGGCGCTACGCCTACCCACACAAGTGAGGTATCATTTTTATCAGGAGACGTGGGGGAACGCTGGGTGGAAGGAAATTTGTGGCTCCTCTCAGATTCCAGAACTTTCTGCCACAGAAATATGAGGAACATGTGTTTTTTTAGCAAAATTTTGAGGTTTGCAAAGGATGCTGGGTAACAGAACCTGGTCCGAGCCACACAAGTCACCCCATCTTGGATTCCCCTAGGTCTCTAGTTTTCAGAAATGCACAGGTGTGGTAGGTTTCCCTAGGTGCCGGCTGAGCTACTGGCCAAAATCTACAGGTAGGCACTTTGCAAAAAACACCTCTGTTTTCTTTCAAAAAATTGGATGTGTCCACGTTGCGCTTTGGGGCGATTCCTGTCGCGGGCGCTAGGCCTACCCACACAAGTGAGGTATCATTTTTATCGGGGGATGTGAGGGAACGCTGGGTGGAAGGAAATTTGTAGTTCCTCTCAGATTCCAGAACTTTCTGCCACAGAAATGTGAGGAACCTGTGTTTTTTTAGCCAAATTTTGAGGTTTGCAAAGGATTCTGGGTAACAGAACCTGGTCCGAGCCACACAAGTCACCCCATCTTGGATTACCCTAGGTCTCTAGTTTTTAGAAATGACAGATTTGGTAGTTTTCCCTAGGTGGCGGCTGAGCTACAGGCCAAAATCTACAGGTAGGCACTTTGCAAAAAACACCTCTGCTTTCTTTAAAAAAATTTGATGTGTCCACGTTGCGCTTTGGGGCGTTTCCTGTCGCGGGCGCTAGGCCTACCCACACAAGTGAGGTATCATTTTTATCGGGAGACATGGGGGAACGCTGGGTGGAAGGAAATTTGTGGCTCCTCTCAGATTCCAGAACTTTCTGCCACAGAAATTTGAGGAACATGTGTTTTTTTAGCCAAATTTTGAGGTTTGCAAAGGATTCTGGGTAACAGAACCTGGTCCGAGCCACACAAGTCACCCCATCTTGGATTCCCCTAGGTTTCTAGTTTTCAGAAATGCACAGGTTTGGTAGGTTTCCCTAGGTGCCGGCTGAGCTGCAGGCCAAAATCTACAGGTAGGCACTTTGCAAAAAACACCTCTGTTTTCTTTCAAAAAATTGGATGTGTCCACGTTGCGCTTTGGGGCGTTTCCTGTCGCGGGCACTAGGCCTACCCACACAAGTGAGGTATCCTTTTTATTGGGAGACGTGGGGGAACGCTGGGTGGAAGGAAATTTGTGGCTCATCTCAGATTCCAGAACTTTCTGCCACAGAAATGTGAGGAACCTGTCTTTTTTTAGCCAAATTTTGAGGTTTGCAAAGGATTCTGGGTAACAGAACCTGGTCCGAGCCACACAAGTCACCCCATCTTGGATTCCCCTAGGTCTCTAGTTTTCAGAAATGCACAGGTTTGGTAGGTTTCCCTAGGTGGCGGCTGAGCTACAGGCCAAAATCTACAGGTAGGCACTTTGCAAAAAACACCTCTGTTTTCTTTCAAAAATGTTGATGTGCCCACATTGCGCTTTGGGGCGTTTCCTGTTGCGGGCGCTAGGCCTACCCACACAAGTGATGTATCACTTTTATCGGGAGATGTGAGGGAACGCTGGGTGGAAGGAAATTTGTGGCTCCTCTCAGATTCCAGAACTTTCTGCCACAGAAATGTGAGGAACATGTGTTTTTTTAGCCAAATTTTGAGGTTTGCAAAGAATTCTGGGTAACAGAACCTGGTCCGAGCCACACAAGTCACCCCATCTTGGATTCCCCTAGGTCTCCAGTTTTCAGAAATGCACAGGTTTGGTAGGTTTCCCTAGGTGGCGGCTGAGCTACAGGCCAAAATCTACAGGTAGGCACTTTGCAAAAAACACCTCTGTTTTCTTTCAAAAATTTGCATGTGTCCACGTTGCGCTTTGGGGCGTTTCCTATCGCGGGCGGTAGCCCTACCCACAGAAGTGAGGTATCATTTTTATCGGGAGACGTGGGGGAACGCTGGGTGGAAGGAAATTTGTGGCTCCTCTCAGATTCCAGAACTTTCTGCCCCAGAAATGTGAGGAACCTGTGTTTTTTTAGCCAAATTTTGAGGTTTGCAAAGGATTCTGGGTAACAGAACCTGGTCCGAGCCACACAAGTCACCCCATCTTGGATTCCCCTAGGTGTCTAGTTTTCAGAAATGCACAGGTTTGGTAGGTTTCCCTAGGTGCCGGCTGAGCTACAGGCCAAAATCTACAGGTAGGCACTTTGAAAAGACACCTCTGTTTTCTTTCAAAAATTTGGATGTGCCCACATTGCGCTTTGGGGCGTTTCCTGTCACGGGCGCTACGCCTACCCACACAAGTGAGGTATCATTTTTATCAGGAGACGTGGGGGAACGCTGGGTGGAAGGAAATTTGTGGCTCCTCTCAGATTCCAGAACTTTCTGCCACAGAAATGTGAGGAACATGTGTTTTTTTAGCCAAATTTTGAGGTTTGCAAAGGATGCTGGGAAACAGAACCTGGTCCGAGCCACACAAGTCACCCCATCTTGGATTCCCCTAGGTCTCTAGTTTTCAGAAATGCACAGGTGTGGTAGGTTTCCCTAGGTGCCGGCTGAGCTACTGGCCAAAATCTACAGGTAGGCACTTTGCAAAAAACACCTCTGTTTTCTTTCAAAAAATTGGATGTGTCCACGTTGCTCTTTGGGGCGATTCCTGTCGCGGGCGCTAGGCCTACCCACACAAGTGAGGTATCATTTTTATCGGGGGATGTGAGGGAACGCTGGGTGGAAGGAAATTTGTAGTTCCTCTCAGATTCCAGAACTTTCTGCCACAGAAATATGAGGAACCTGTGTTTTTTTAGCCAAATTTTGAGGTTTGCAAAGGAATCTGGGTAACAGAACCTGGTCCGAGCCACACAAGTCACCCCATCTTGGATTACCCTAGGTCTCTAGTTTTTAGAAATGACAGGTTTGGTAGGTTTCCCTAGGTGGCGGCTGAGCTACAGGCCAAAATCTACAGGTAGGCACTTTGAAAAAAACACCTCTGCTTTCTTTAAAAAAATTTGATGTGTCCACGTTGCGCTTTGGGGCGTTTCCTGTCGCGGGCGCTAGGCCTACCCACACAAGTGAGGTATCCTTTTTATTGGGAGACGTGGGGGAACGCTGGGTGGTAGGAAATTTGTGGCTCCTCTCAGATTCCAGAACTTTCTGCCCCAGAAATGTGAGGAACCTGTGTTTTTTTAGCCAAATTTTGAGGTTTGCAAAGGATTCTGGGTAACAGAACCTGGTCCGAGCCACACAAGTCACCCCACCTTGGATTCCCCAAGGTGTCTAGTTTTCAGAAATGCACAGGTTTGGTAGGTTTCCCTAGGTGCCGGCTGAGCTACAGGCCAAAATCTACAGGTAGGCACTTTGAAAAGACACCTCTGTTTTCTTTCAAAAATTTGGATGTGCCCACATTGCGCTTTGGGGCGTTTCCTGTCGCGGGCGCTATGCCTACCCACACAAGTGAGGTATCATTTTTATCAGGAGACGTGGGGGAACGCTGGGTGGAGGGAAATTAGTGGCTCCTCTCAGATTCCAGAACTTTCTGCCACAGAAATGTGAGGAACATGTGTTTTTTTAGCCAAATTTTGAGGTTTGCAAAGGATGCTGGGAAACAGAACCTGGTCCGAGCCACACAAGTCACCCCATCTTGGATTCCCCTAGGTCTCTAGTTTTCAGAAATGCACAGGTGTGGTAGGTTTCCCTAGGTGCCGGCTGAGCTACTGGCCAAAATCTACAGGTAGGCACTTTGCAAAAAACACCTCTGTTTTCTTTCAAAAAATTGGATGTGTCCACGTTGCGCTTTGGGGCGATTCCTGTCGCGGGCGCTAGGCCTACCCACACAAGTGAGGTATCATTTTTATCGGGGGATGTGAGGGAACGCTGGGTGGAAGGAAATTTGTAGTTCCTCTCAGATTCCAGAACTTTCTGCCACAGAAATATGAGGAACCTGTGTTTTTTTAGCCAAATTTTGAGGTTTGCAAAGGATTCTGTGTAACAGAACCTGGTCCGAGCCACACAAGTCACCCCATCTTGGATTACCCTAGGTCTCTAGTTTTTAGAATTGACAGGTTTGGTAGGTTTCCCTAGGTGGCGGCTGAGCTACAGGCCAAAATCTACAGGTAGGCACTTTGAAAAAAACACCTCTGCTTTCTTTAAAAAAATTTGATGTGTCCACCTTGCGCTTTGGGGCGTTTCCTGTCGCGGGCGCTAGGCCTACCCACACAAGTGAGGTATCATTTTTATCGGGAGACATGGGGGAACGCTGGCTGGAAGGAAATTTGTGGCTCCTCTCAGATTCCAGAACTTTCTGCCACAGAAATTTGAGGAACATGTGTTTTTTTAGCCAAATTTTGAGGTTTGCAAAGGATTCTGGGTAACAGAACCTGGTCCGAGCCACACAAGTCACCCCATCTTGGATTCCCCTAGGTTTCTAGTTTTCAGAAATGCACAGGTTTGGTAGGTTTCCCTAGGTGCCGGCTGAGCTACAGGCCAAAATCTACAGGTAGGCACTTTGCAAAAAACACCTCTGTTTTCTTTCAAAAATTTGGATGTGCCCACATTGCGCTTTGGGGCGTTTCCTGTCGCGGGCGCTACGCCTACCCACACAAGTGAGGTATCATTTTTATCAGGAGACGTGGGGGAACGCTGGGTGGAAGGAAATTTGTGGCTCCTCTCAGATTCCAGAACTTTCTGCCACAGAAATGTGAGGAACATGTGTTTTTTTAGCCAAATTTTGAGGTTTGCAAAGGATGCTGGGAAACAGAACCTGGTCCGAGCCACACAAGTCACCCCATCTTGGATTCCCCTAGGTCTCTAGTTTTCAGAAATGCACAGGTGTGGTAGGTTTCCCTAGGTGCCGGCTGAGCTACTGGCCAAAATCTACAGGTAGGCACTTTGCAAAAAACACCTCTGTTTTCTTTCAAAAAATTGGATGTGTCCACGTTGCTCTTTGGGGCGATTCCTGTCGCGGGCGCTAGGCCTACCCACACAAGTGAGGTATCATTTTTATCGGGGGATGTGAAGGAACGCTGGGTGGAAGGAAATTTGTAGTTCCTCTCAGATTCCAGAACTTTCTGCCACAGAAATATGAGGAACCTGTGTTTTTTTAGCCAAATTTTGAGGTTTGCAAAGGATTCTGGGTAACAGAACCTGGTCCGAGCCACACAAGTCACCCCATCTTGGATTCCCCTAGGTCTCTAGTTTTCAGAAATACACAGGTGTGGTAGGTTTCCCTAGGTGGCGGCTGAGCTACAGGCCAAAATCCACAGGTAGGCACGTTGCAAAAAACACCTCTGTTTTCTTTAAAAAATTTGCATGTGTCCACGTTGCGTTTTGGGGCGTTTCCTATCGCGGGCGGTAGCCCTACCCACAGAAGTGAGGTATCATTTTTATCGGGAGACGTGGGGGAACGCTGGGTGGAAGGAAATTTGTGGCTCCTCTCAGATTCCAGAACTTTCTGCCACAGAAATTTGAGGAACATGTGTTTTTTAGCCAAATTTTGAGGTTTGCAAAGGATTCTGGGTAACAGAACCTGGTCCGAGCCACACAAGTCACCCCATCTTGGATTCCCCTAGGTGTCTAGTTTTCAGAAATGCACAGGTTTGGTAGGTTTCCCTAGGTGCCGGCTGAGCTACAGGCCAAAATCTACAGGTAGGCACTTTGAAAAAACACCTCTGTTTTCTTTCAAAAAATTGGATGTGTCCACGTTGCGCTTTGGGGAGTTTCCTGTCGCGGGCGCTACGCCTACCCACACAAGTGAGGTATCATTTTTATCGGGAGACTTGGGGGAACGCTGGGTGGAAGTAAATTTGTGGCTCCTCTCAGATTCCAGAACTTTCTGCCACAGAAATGTGAGGAACATGTGTTTTTTTAGCCAAATTTTTAGGTTTGCAAAGGATTCTAGGTAACAGAACCTGGTCCGAACCACACAAGTCACCCCATCTTGGATTCCCCTAGGTCTCTAGTTTTCAGAAATGCACAGGTTTGGTAGGTTTCCCTAGGTGCCGGGTGACCCAGAGGCCAAAATCTACAGGTAGGCACTTTGCAAAAAACACCTCTGTTTTCTTTCAAAAAATTGGATGTGTCCACATTGCGCTTTGGGGCGTTTCCTGTCGCGGGCGCTAGGCCTACCCACACAAGTGAGGTATAATTTTTATCGGGATACGTGGGGGAACGCTGGGTGGAAGGAAATTTGTGGCTCCTCTCAGATTCCACAACTTTCTGCCACAGAAATGTGAGGAACCGGTCTTTTTTTAGCCAAATTTTGAGGTGTGCAAAGGATTCTGGGTAACAGAACCTGGTCCGAGCCACACAAGTCACCCTATCTTGGATTCCCCTAGGTCTCTAGTTTTCAGAAATGCACAGTTTTGGTAGGTTTCCCTAGGTGCCGGCTGAGCTACAGGCCAAAATCTACAGATAGGCACTTTGCACAAAACACCTCTGTTTTCTTTCAAAAAATTGGATGTGTCCACGAAGCGCTTTGGGGCGTTTCCTGTCGTGGGCGGTAGCCCTACCCACAGAAGTGAGGTATCATTTTTATCGGGAGACGTGGGGGAACGCTGGGTGGAAGGAAATTTGTGGCTCCTCTCAGATTCCAGAACTTTCTGCCACAGAAATGTGAGGAACCTGTGTTTTTTTAGCCAAATTTTGAGGTTTGCAAAGGATTCTGGGTAACAGAACCTGGTCCGAGCCACACAAGTCACCCCATCTTGGATTCCCCTAGGTCTCTAGTTTTCAGAAATGCACAGGTTTGGTAGGTTTCCCTAGGTGCCGGCTGAGCTACAGGCCAAAATCTACAGGTAGGCACTTTGCAAAAAACACCTCTGTTTTCTTTCAAAAATTTGGATGTGCCCACATTGCGCTTTGGGGCGTTTCCTGTTGCGGGCGCTAGGCCTACCCACACAAGTGATGTATCACTTTTATCGGGAGATGTGAGGGAACGCTGGGTGGAAGGAAATTTGTGGCTCCTCTCAGATTCCAGAACTTTCTTCCACAGACATGTGAGGAACATGTGTTTTTTTAGCCAAATTTTGAGGTTTGCAAAGGATTCTGGGTAACAGAACCTGGTCCGAGGCACACAAGTCACCCCATCTTGGATTCCCCTAGGTCTCTAGTTTTCAGAAATACACAGGGGTGGTAGGTTTCCCTAGGTGGCGGCTGAGCTACAGGCCAAAATCCACAGGTAGGCACTTTGCAAAAAACACCTCTGTTTTCTTTCAAAAATTTGCATGTGTCCACGTTGCGCTTTGGGGCGTTTCCTATCGCGGGCGGTAGCCCTACTCACAGAAGTGAGGTATCATTTTTATCGAAAGACGTGGGGGAACGCTGGGTGGAAGGAAATTTGTGGCTCCTCTCAGATTCCAGAACTTTCTGCCACAGAAATTTGAGGAACATGTGTTTTTTAGCCAAATTTTGAGGTTTGCAAAGGATTCTGGGTAACAGAACCTGGTCCGAGGCACACAAGTCACCCCATATTGGATTCCCCTAGGTCTCTAGTTTTCAGAAATACACAGGTGTGGTAGGTTTCCCTAGGTGGCGGCTGAGCTACAGGCCAAAATCCACAGGTAAGCAGTTTGCAAAAAACACCTCTGTTTTCTTTAAAAAATTTGCATGTGTCCACGTTGCGCTTTGGGGCGTTTCCTATCGCGGGCGGTAGCCCTACCCACAGAAGTGAGGTATCATTTTTATCGGGAGACGTGGGGGAACGCTGGGTGGAAGGAAATTTGTGGCTCCTCTCAGATTCCAGAACTTTCTGCCACAGAAATTTGAGGAACATGTGTTTTTTAGCTAAATTTTGAGGTTTGCAAAGGATTCTGGGTAACAGAAACTGGTCCGAGCCACACAAGTCACCCCATCTTGGATTCCCCTAGGTGTCTAGTTTTCAGAAATGCACAGGTTTGGTAGGTTTCCCTAGGTGCCGGCTGAGCTACAGGCCAAAATCTACAGGTAGGCACTTTGAAAAAACACCTCTGTTTTCTTTCAAAAAATTGGATGTGTCCACGTTGCGCTTTGGGGAGTTTCCTGTCGCGGGCACTACGCCTACCCACACAAGTGAGGTATCATTTTTATCGGGAGACTTGGGGGAACGCTGGGTGGAAGGAAATTTGTGGCTCCTCTCAGATTCCAGAACTTTCTGCCACAGAAATGTGAGGAACATGTGTTTTTTTAGCCAAATTTTTAGGTTTGCAAAGGATTCTAGGTAACAGAACCTGGTCCGAGCCACACAAGTCACCCCATCTTGGATTCCCCTAGGTCTCTAGTTTTCAGAAATGCACAGGTTTGGTAGGTTTCCCTAGGTGCCGGGTGACCCAGAGGCCAAAATCTACAGGTAGGCACTTTGCAAAAAACACCTCTGTTTTCTTTCAAAAAATTGGATGTGTCCACATTGCGCTTTGGGGCGTTTCCTGTCCCGGGCGCTAGGCATACCCACACAAGTGAGGTATAATTTTTATCGGGAGATGTGGGGGAACGCTGGGTGGAAGGAAATTTGTGGCTCCTCTCAGATTCCAGAACTTTCTGCCACAGAAATGTGAGGAACCGGTGTTTTTTTAGCCAAATTTTGAGGTTTCCAAAGGATTCTGGGTAACAGAACCTGGTCCGAGCCACACAAGTCACCCTATCTTGGATTCCCCTAGGTCTCTAGTTTTCAGAAATGCACAGTTTTGGTAGGTTTCCCTAGGTGCCGGCTGAGCTACAGGCCAAAATCTACAGATAGGCACTTTGCAAAAAACACCTCTGTTTTCTTTCAAAAAATTGGATGTGTCCACGAAGCGCTTTGGGGCGTTTCCTGTCGCGGGCGGTAGCCCTACCCACAGAAGTGAGGTATCATTTTTATCGGGAGACGTGGGGGAACGCTGGGTGGAAGGAAATTTGTGGCTCCTCTCAGATTCCAGAACTTTCTGCCACAGAAATGTGAGGAACCTGTGTTTTTTTAGCCAAATTTTGAGGTTTGCAAAGGATTCTGGGTAACAGAACCTGGTCCGAGCCACACAAGTCACCCCATCTTGGATTCCCCTAGGTCTCTAGTTTTCAGAAATGCACAGGTTTGGTAGGTTTCCCTAGGTGCCGGCTGAGCTACAGGCCAAAATCTACAGGTAGGCACTTTGCAAAAAACACCTCTGTTTTCTTTCAAAAATTTGGATGTGCCCACATTGCGCTTTGGGGCGTTTCCTGTTGCGGGCGCTAGGCCTACCCACACAAGTGATGTATCACTTTTATCGGGAGATGTGAGGGAACGCTGGGTGGAAGGAAATTTGTGGCTCCTCTCAGATTCCAGAACTTTCTGCCACAGAAATGTGAGGAACATGTGTTTTTTTAGCCAAATTTTGAGGTTTGCAAAGGATTCTGGGTAACAGAACCTGGTCCGAGGCACACAAGTCACCCCATCTTGGATTCCCCTAGGTCTCTAGTTTTCAGAAATACACAGGTGTGGTAGGTTTCCCTAGGTGGCGGCTGAGCTACAGGCCAAAATCCACAGGTAGGCACTTTGCAAAAAACACCTCTGTTTTCTTTCAAAAATTTGCATGTGTCCACGTTGCGCTTTGGGGCGTTTCCTATCGCGGGCGGTAGCCCTACTCACAGAAGTGAGGTATCATTTTTATCGGGAGACGTGGGGGAACGCTGGGTGGAAGGAAATTTGTGGCTCCTCTCAGATTCCAGAACTTTCTGCCACAGAAATTTGAGGAACATGTGTTTTTTAGCCAAATTTTGAGGTTTGCAAAGGATTCTGGGTAACAGAACCTGGTCCGAGTCACACAAGTCACCCCATCTTGGATTCCCCTAGGTGTCTAGTTTTCAGAAATGCACAGGTTTGGTAGGTTTCCCTAGGTGCCGGCTGAGCTACAGGCCAAAATCTACAGGTAGGCACTTTGAAAAAACACCTCTGTTTTCTTTCAAAAAATTGGATGTGTCCACGTTGCGCTTTGGGGAGTTTCCTGTCGCGGGCGCTAGGCCTACCCACACAAGTGAGGTATCACTTTTATCGGGAGATGTGAGGGAACGCTGGGTGGAAGGAAATTTGTGGCTCCTCTCAGATTCCAGAACTTTCTTCCACAGAAATGTGAGGAACATGTGTTTTTTTAGCCAAATTTTGAGGTTTGCAAAGGATTCTGGGTAACAGAACCTGGTCCGAGGCACACAAGTCACCCCATCTTGGATTCCCCTAGGTCTCTAGTTTTCAGAAATACACAGGTGTGGTAGGTTTCCCTAGGTGGCGGCTGAGCTACAGGCCAAAATCCACAGGTAGGCAGTTTGCAAAAAACACCTCTGTTTTCTTTAAAAAATTTGCATGTGTCCACGTTGAGCTTTGGGGCGTTTCCTATCGCGGGCGGTAGCCCTACCCACAGAAGTGAGGTATCATTTTTATCGGGAGACGTGGGGGAACGCTGGGTGGAAGGAAATTTGTGGCTCCTCTCAGATTCCAGAACTTTCTGCCACAGAAATTTGAGGAACATGTGTTTTTTAGCCAAATTTTGAGGTTTGCAAAGGATACTGGGTAACAGAACCTGGTCCGAGCCACACAAGTCACCCCATCTTGGATTCCCCTAGGTGTCTAGTTTTCAGAAATGCACAGGTTTGGTAGGTTTCCCTAGGTGCCGGCTGAGCTACAGGCCAAAATCTACAGGTAGGCACTTTGAAAAAACACCTCTGTTTTCTTTCAAAAAATTGGATGTGTCCACGTTGCGCTTTGGGGAGTTTCCTGTCGCGGGCGCTACGCCTACCCACACAAGTGAGGTATCATTTTTATCGGGAGACTTGGGGGAACGCTGGGTGGAAGGAAATTTGTGGCTCCTCTCAGATTCCAGAACTTTCTGCCACAGAAATGAGAGGAACCTGTGTTTTTTTAGCCAAATTTTGAGGTTTGCAAAGGATGCTGGGTAACAGAACCTGGTCCGAGCCACACAAGTCACCCCATCTTGGATTCCCCTAGGTCTCTAGTTTTCAGAAATGCACAGGTGTGGTAGGTTTCCCTAGGTGCCGGCTGAGCTACTGGCCAAAATCTACAGGTAGGCACTTTGCAAAAAACACCTCTGTTTTCTTTCAAAAAATTGGATGTGTCCACGTTGCGCTTTGGGGCGATTCCTGTCGCGGGCGCTAGGCCTACCCACACAAGTGAGGTATCATTTTTATCGGGGGATGTGAGGGAACGCTGGGTGGAAGGAAATTTGTAGTTCCTCTCAGATTCCAGAACTTTCTGCCACAGAAATGAGAGGAACCTGTGTTTTTTTAGCCAAATTTTGAGGTTTGCAAAGGATTCTGGGTAACAGAACCTGGTCCGAGCCACACAAGTCACCCCATCTTGGATTCCCCTAGGTCTCTAGTTTTCAGAAATGCACAGGTTTGGTAGGTTTCCCTAGGTGCCGGCTGAGCTACAGGCCAAAATCTACAGGTAGGCACTTTGCAAAAAACACCTCTGTTTTCTTTCAAAAATTTGGATGTGCCCACATTGCGCTTTGGGGCGTTTCCTGTTGCGGGCGCTAGGCCTACCCACACAAGTGATGTATCACTTTTATCGGGAGATGTGAGGGAACGCTGGGTGGAAGGAAATTTGTGGCTCCTCTCAGATTCCAGAACTTTCTGCCACAGACATGTGAGGAACATGTGTTTTTTTAGCCAAATTTTGAGGTTTGCAAAGGATTCTGGGTAACAGAACCTGGTCCGAGGCACACAAGTCACCCCATCTTGGATTCCCCTAGGTCTCTAGTTTTCAGAAATACACAGGTGTGGTAGGTTTCCCTAGGTGGCGGCTGAGCTACAGGCCAAAATCCACAGGTAGGCAGTTTGCAAAAAACACCTCTGTTTTCTTTAAAAAATTTGCATGTGTCCACGTTGCGCTTTGGGGCGTTTCCTATCGCGGGCGGTAGCCCTACCCACAGAAGTGAGGTATAATTTTTATCGGGAGACGTGGGGGAAGGCTGGGTGGAAGGAAATTTGTGGCTCCTCTCAGATTCCAGAACTTTCTGCCACAGAAATTTGAGGAACATGTGTTTTTTAGCCAAATTTTGAGGTTTGCAAAGGATTCTGGGTAACAGAACCTGGTCCGAGCCACACAAGTCACCCCGTCTTGGATTCCCCTAGGTGTCTAGTTTTCAGAAATGCACAGGTTTGGTAGGTTTCCCTAGGTGCCGGCTGAGCTACAGGCCAAAATCTACAGGTAGGCACTTTGAAAAAACACCTCTGTTTTCTTTCAAAAATGTGCATGTGTCCACGTTGCGCTTTGGGGCGTTTCCTATCGCGGGCGGTAGCCCTACCCACAGAAGTGAGGTATCATTTTTATCGGGAGACGTGGGGGAACGCTGGGTGGAAGGAAATTTGTGGCTCCTCTCAGATTCCAGAACTTTCTGCCCCAGAAATGAGAGGAACCTGTGTTTTTTTAGCCAAATTTTGAGGTTTGCAAAGGATTCTGGGTAACAGAACCTGGTCCGAGCCACACAAGTCACCCCATCTTGGATTCCCCTAGGTCTCTAGTTTTCAGAAATGCACAGGTTTGGTAGGTTTCCCTAGGTGCCGGCTGAGCTACAGGCCAAAATCTACAGGTAGGCACTTTGAAAAGACACCTCTGTTTTCTTTCAAAAATTTGGATGTGCCCACATTGCGCTTTGGGGCGTTTCCTGTCGCGGGCGCTACGCCTACCCACACAAGTGAGGTATCATTTTTATCAGGAGACGTGGGGGAACGCTGGGTGGAAGGAAATTTGTGGCTCCTCTCAGATTCCAGAACTTTCTGCCACAGAAATATGAGGAACATGTGTTTTTTTAGCAAAATTTTGAGGTTTGCAAAGGATGCTGGGTAACAGAACCTGGTCCGAGCCACACAAGTCACCCCATCTTGGATTCCCCTAGGTCTCTAGTTTTCAGAAATGCACAGGTGTGGTAGGTTTCCCTAGGTGCCGGCTGAGCTACTGGCCAAAATCTACAGGTAGGCACTTTGCAAAAAACACCTCTGTTTTCTTTCAAAAAATTGGATGTGTCCACGTTGCGCTTTGGGGCGATTCCTGTCGCGGGCGCTAGGCCTACCCACACAAGTGAGGTATCATTTTTATCGGGGGATGTGAGGGAACGCTGGGTGGAAGGAAATTTGTAGTTCCTCTCAGATTCCAGAACTTTCTGCCACAGAAATGTGAGGAACCTGTGTTTTTTTAGCCAAATTTTGAGGTTTGCAAAGGATTCTGGGTAACAGAACCTGGTCCGAGCCACACAAGTCACCCCATCTTGGATTACCCTAGGTCTCTAGTTTTTAGAAATGACAGATTTGGTAGTTTTCCCTAGGTGGCGGCTGAGCTACAGGCCAAAATCTACAGGTAGGCACTTTGCAAAAAACACCTCTGCTTTCTTTAAAAAAATTTGATGTGTCCACGTTGCGCTTTGGGGCGTTTCCTGTCGCGGGCGCTAGGCCTACCCACACAAGTGAGGTATCATTTTTATCGGGAGACATGGGGGAACGCTGGGTGGAAGGAAATTTGTGGCTCCTCTCAGATTCCAGAACTTTCTGCCACAGAAATTTGAGGAACATGTGTTTTTTTAGCCAAATTTTGAGGTTTGCAAAGGATTCTGGGTAACAGAACCTGGTCCGAGCCACACAAGTCACCCCATCTTGGATTCCCCTAGGTTTCTAGTTTTCAGAAATGCACAGGTTTGGTAGGTTTCCCTAGGTGCCGGCTGAGCTGCAGGCCAAAATCTACAGGTAGGCACTTTGCAAAAAACACCTCTGTTTTCTTTCAAAAAATTGGATGTGTCCACGTTGCGCTTTGGGGCGTTTCCTGTCGCGGGCACTAGGCCTACCCACACAAGTGAGGTATCCTTTTTATTGGGAGACGTGGGGGAACGCTGGGTGGAAGGAAATTTGTGGCTCATCTCAGATTCCAGAACTTTCTGCCACAGAAATGTGAGGAACCTGTCTTTTTTTAGCCAAATTTTGAGGTTTGCAAAGGATTCTGGGTAACAGAACCTGGTCCGAGCCACACAAGTCACCCCATCTTGGATTCCCCTAGGTCTCTAGTTTTCAGAAATGCACAGGTTTGGTAGGTTTCCCTAGGTGGCGGCTGAGCTACAGGCCAAAATCTACAGGTAGGCACTTTGCAAAAAACACCTCTGTTTTCTTTCAAAAATGTTGATGTGCCCACATTGCGCTTTGGGGCGTTTCCTGTTGCGGGCGCTAGGCCTACCCACACAAGTGATGTATCACTTTTATCGGGAGATGTGAGGGAACGCTGGGTGGAAGGAAATTTGTGGCTCCTCTCAGATTCCAGAACTTTCTGCCACAGAAATGTGAGGAACATGTGTTTTTTTAGCCAAATTTTGAGGTTTGCAAAGAATTCTGGGTAACAGAACCTGGTCCGAGCCACACAAGTCACCCCATCTTGGATTCCCCTAGGTCTCCAGTTTTCAGAAATGCACAGGTTTGGTAGGTTTCCCTAGGTGGCGGCTGAGCTACAGGCCAAAATCTACAGGTAGGCACTTTGCAAAAAACACCTCTGTTTTCTTTCAAAAATTTGCATGTGTCCACGTTGCGCTTTGGGGCGTTTCCTATCGCGGGCGGTAGCCCTACCCACAGAAGTGAGGTATCATTTTTATCGGGAGACGTGGGGGAACGCTGGGTGGAAGGAAATTTGTGGCTCCTCTCAGATTCCAGAACTTTCTGCCCCAGAAATGTGAGGAACCTGTGTTTTTTTAGCCAAATTTTGAGGTTTGCAAAGGATTCTGGGTAACAGAACCTGGTCCGAGCCACACAAGTCACCCCATCTTGGATTCCCCTAGGTGTCTAGTTTTCAGAAATGCACAGGTTTGGTAGGTTTCCCTAGGTGCCGGCTGAGCTACAGGCCAAAATCTACAGGTAGGCACTTTGAAAAGACACCTCTGTTTTCTTTCAAAAATTTGGATGTGCCCACATTGCGCTTTGGGGCGTTTCCTGTCACGGGCGCTACGCCTACCCACACAAGTGAGGTATCATTTTTATCAGGAGACGTGGGGGAACGCTGGGTGGAAGGAAATTTGTGGCTCCTCTCAGATTCCAGAACTTTCTGCCACAGAAATGTGAGGAACATGTGTTTTTTTAGCCAAATTTTGAGGTTTGCAAAGGATGCTGGGAAACAGAACCTGGTCCGAGCCACACAAGTCACCCCATCTTGGATTCCCCTAGGTCTCTAGTTTTCAGAAATGCACAGGTGTGGTAGGTTTCCCTAGGTGCCGGCTGAGCTACTGGCCAAAATCTACAGGTAGGCACTTTGCAAAAAACACCTCTGTTTTCTTTCAAAAAATTGGATGTGTCCACGTTGCTCTTTGGGGCGATTCCTGTCGCGGGCGCTAGGCCTACCCACACAAGTGAGGTATCATTTTTATCGGGGGATGTGAGGGAACGCTGGGTGGAAGGAAATTTGTAGTTCCTCTCAGATTCCAGAACTTTCTGCCACAGAAATATGAGGAACCTGTGTTTTTTTAGCCAAATTTTGAGGTTTGCAAAGGAATCTGGGTAACAGAACCTGGTCCGAGCCACACAAGTCACCCCATCTTGGATTACCCTAGGTCTCTAGTTTTTAGAAATGACAGGTTTGGTAGGTTTCCCTAGGTGGCGGCTGAGCTACAGGCCAAAATCTACAGGTAGGCACTTTGAAAAAAACACCTCTGCTTTCTTTAAAAAAATTTGATGTGTCCACGTTGCGCTTTGGGGCGTTTCCTGTCGCGGGCGCTAGGCCTACCCACACAAGTGAGGTATCCTTTTTATTGGGAGACGTGGGGGAACGCTGGGTGGTAGGAAATTTGTGGCTCCTCTCAGATTCCAGAACTTTCTGCCCCAGAAATGTGAGGAACCTGTGTTTTTTTAGCCAAATTTTGAGGTTTGCAAAGGATTCTGGGTAACAGAACCTGGTCCGAGCCACACAAGTCACCCCACCTTGGATTCCCCAAGGTGTCTAGTTTTCAGAAATGCACAGGTTTGGTAGGTTTCCCTAGGTGCCGGCTGAGCTACAGGCCAAAATCTACAGGTAGGCACTTTGAAAAGACACCTCTGTTTTCTTTCAAAAATTTGGATGTGCCCACATTGCGCTTTGGGGCGTTTCCTGTCGCGGGCGCTATGCCTACCCACACAAGTGAGGTATCATTTTTATCAGGAGACGTGGGGGAACGCTGGGTGGAGGGAAATTAGTGGCTCCTCTCAGATTCCAGAACTTTCTGCCACAGAAATGTGAGGAACATGTGTTTTTTTAGCCAAATTTTGAGGTTTGCAAAGGATGCTGGGAAACAGAACCTGGTCCGAGCCACACAAGTCACCCCATCTTGGATTCCCCTAGGTCTCTAGTTTTCAGAAATGCACAGGTGTGGTAGGTTTCCCTAGGTGCCGGCTGAGCTACTGGCCAAAATCTACAGGTAGGCACTTTGCAAAAAACACCTCTGTTTTCTTTCAAAAAATTGGATGTGTCCACGTTGCGCTTTGGGGCGATTCCTGTCGCGGGCGCTAGGCCTACCCACACAAGTGAGGTATCATTTTTATCGGGGGATGTGAGGGAACGCTGGGTGGAAGGAAATTTGTAGTTCCTCTCAGATTCCAGAACTTTCTGCCACAGAAATATGAGGAACCTGTGTTTTTTTAGCCAAATTTTGAGGTTTGCAAAGGATTCTGTGTAACAGAACCTGGTCCGAGCCACACAAGTCACCCCATCTTGGATTACCCTAGGTCTCTAGTTTTTAGAATTGACAGGTTTGGTAGGTTTCCCTAGGTGGCGGCTGAGCTACAGGCCAAAATCTACAGGTAGGCACTTTGAAAAAAACACCTCTGCTTTCTTTAAAAAAATTTGATGTGTCCACCTTGCGCTTTGGGGCGTTTCCTGTCGCGGGCGCTAGGCCTACCCACACAAGTGAGGTATCATTTTTATCGGGAGACATGGGGGAACGCTGGGTGGTAGGAAATTTGTGGCTCCTCTCAGATTCCAGAACTTTCTGCCCCAGAAATGTGAGGAACCTGTGTTTTTTTAGCCAAATTTTGAGGTTTGCAAAGGATTCTGGGTAACAGAACCTGGTCCGAGCCACACAAGTCACCCCACCTTGGATTCCCCAAGGTGTCTAGTTTTCAGAAATGCACAGGTTTGGTAGGTTTCCCTAGGTGCCGGCTGAGCTACAGGCCAAAATCTACAGGTAGGCACTTTGAAAAGACACCTCTGTTTTCTTTCAAAAATTTGGATGTGCCCACATTGCGCTTTGGGGCGTTTCCTGTCGCGGGCGCTATGCCTACCCACACAAGTGAGGTATCATTTTTATCAGGAGACGTGGGGGAACGCTGGGTGGAGGGAAATTAGTGGCTCCTCTCAGATTCCAGAACTTTCTGCCACAGAAATGTGAGGAACATGTGTTTTTTTAGCCAAATTTTGAGGTTTGCAAAGGATGCTGGGAAACAGAACCTGGTCCGAGCCACACAAGTCACCCCATCTTGGATTCCCCTAGGTCTCTAGTTTTCAGAAATGCACAGGTGTGGTAGGTTTCCCTAGGTGCCGGCTGAGCTACTGGCCAAAATCTACAGGTAGGCACTTTGCAAAAAACACCTCTGTTTTCTTTCAAAAAATTGGATGTGTCCACGTTGCGCTTTGGGGCGATTCCTGTCGCGGGCGCTAGGCCTACCCACACAAGTGAGGTATCATTTTTATCGGGGGATGTGAGGGAACGCTGGGTGGAAGGAAATTTGTAGTTCCTCTCAGATTCCAGAACTTTCTGCCACAGAAATATGAGGAACCTGTGTTTTTTTTAGCCAAATTTTGAGGTTTGCAAAGGATTCTGTGTAACAGAACCTGGTCCGAGCCACACAAGTCACCCCATCTTGGATTACCCTAGGTCTCTAGTTTTTAGAATTGACAGGTTTGGTAGGTTTCCCTAGGTGGCGGCTGAGCTACAGGCCAAAATCTACAGGTAGGCACTTTGAAAAAAACACCTCTGCTTTCTTTAAAAAAATTTGATGTGTCCACCTTGCGCTTTGGGGCGTTTCCTGTCGCGGGCGCTAGGCCTACCCACACAAGTGAGGTATCATTTTTATCGGGAGACATGGGGGAACGCTGGCTGGAAGGAAATTTGTGGCTCCTCTCAGATTCCAGAACTTTCTGCCACAGAAATTTGAGGAACATGTGTTTTTTTAGCCAAATTTTGAGGTTTGCAAAGGATTCTGGGTAACAGAACCTGGTCCGAGCCACACAAGTCACCCCATCTTGGATTCCCCTAGGTTTCTAGTTTTCAGAAATGCACAGGTTTGGTAGGTTTCCCTAGGTGCCGGCTGAGCTACAGGCCAAAATCTACAGGTAGGCACTTTGCAAAAAACACCTCTGTTTTCTTTCAAAAATTTGGATGTGCCCACATTGCGCTTTGGGGCGTTTCCTGTCGCGGGCGCTACGCCTACCCACACAAGTGAGGTATCATTTTTATCAGGAGACGTGGGGGAACGCTGGGTGGAAGGAAATTTGTGGCTCCTCTCAGATTCCAGAACTTTCTGCCACAGAAATGTGAGGAACATGTGTTTTTTTAGCCAAATTTTGAGGTTTGCAAAGGATGCTGGGAAACAGAACCTGGTCCGAGCCACACAAGTCACCCCATCTTGGATTCCCCTAGGTCTCTAGTTTTCAGAAATGCACAGGTGTGGTAGGTTTCCCTAGGTGCCGGCTGAGCTACTGGCCAAAATCTACAGGTAGGCACTTTGCAAAAAACACCTCTGTTTTCTTTCAAAAAATTGGATGTGTCCACGTTGCTCTTTGGGGCGATTCCTGTCGCGGGCGCTAGGCCTACCCACACAAGTGAGGTATCATTTTTATCGGGGGATGTGAAGGAACGCTGGGTGGAAGGAAATTTGTAGTTCCTCTCAGATTCCAGAACTTTCTGCCACAGAAATATGAGGAACCTGTGTTTTTTTAGCCAAATTTTGAGGTTTGCAAAGGATTCTGGGTAACAGAACCTGGTCCGAGCCACACAAGTCACCCCATCTTGGATTCCCCTAGGTCTCTAGTTTTCAGAAATACACAGGTGTGGTAGGTTTCCCTAGGTGGCGGCTGAGCTACAGGCCAAAATCCACAGGTAGGCACGTTGCAAAAAACACCTCTGTTTTCTTTAAAAAATTTGCATGTGTCCACGTTGCGTTTTGGGGCGTTTCCTATCGCGGGCGGTAGCCCTACCCACAGAAGTGAGGTATCATTTTTATCGGGAGACGTGGGGGAACGCTGGGTGGAAGGAAATTTGTGGCTCCTCTCAGATTCCAGAACTTTCTGCCACAGAAATTTGAGGAACATGTGTTTTTTAGCCAAATTTTGAGGTTTGCAAAGGATTCTGGGTAACAGAACCTGGTCCGAGCCACACAAGTCACCCCATCTTGGATTCCCCTAGGTGTCTAGTTTTCAGAAATGCACAGGTTTGGTAGGTTTCCCTAGGTGCCGGCTGAGCTACAGGCCAAAATCTACAGGTAGGCACTTTGAAAAAACACCTCTGTTTTCTTTCAAAAAATTGGATGTGTCCACGTTGCGCTTTGGGGAGTTTCCTGTCGCGGGCGCTACGCCTACCCACACAAGTGAGGTATCATTTTTATCGGGAGACTTGGGGGAACGCTGGGTGGAAGTAAATTTGTGGCTCCTCTCAGATTCCAGAACTTTCTGCCACAGAAATGTGAGGAACATGTGTTTTTTTAGCCAAATTTTTAGGTTTGCAAAGGATTCTAGGTAACAGAACCTGGTCCGAACCACACAAGTCACCCCATCTTGGATTCCCCTAGGTCTCTAGTTTTCAGAAATGCACAGGTTTGGTAGGTTTCCCTAGGTGCCGGGTGACCCAGAGGCCAAAATCTACAGGTAGGCACTTTGCAAAAAACACCTCTGTTTTCTTTCAAAAAATTGGATGTGTCCACATTGCGCTTTGGGGCGTTTCCTGTCGCGGGCGCTAGGCCTACCCACACAAGTGAGGTATAATTTTTATCGGGATACGTGGGGGAACGCTGGGTGGAAGGAAATTTGTGGCTCCTCTCAGATTCCACAACTTTCTGCCACAGAAATGTGAGGAACCGGTCTTTTTTTAGCCAAATTTTGAGGTGTGCAAAGGATTCTGGGTAACAGAACCTGGTCCGAGCCACACAAGTCACCCTATCTTGGATTCCCCTAGGTCTCTAGTTTTCAGAAATGCACAGTTTTGGTAGGTTTCCCTAGGTGCCGGCTGAGCTACAGGCCAAAATCTACAGATAGGCACTTTGCACAAAACACCTCTGTTTTCTTTCAAAAAATTGGATGTGTCCACGAAGCGCTTTGGGGCGTTTCCTGTCGTGGGCGGTAGCCCTACCCACAGAAGTGAGGTATCATTTTTATCGGGAGACGTGGGGGAACGCTGGGTGGAAGGAAATTTGTGGCTCCTCTCAGATTCCAGAACTTTCTGCCACAGAAATGTGAGGAACCTGTGTTTTTTTAGCCAAATTTTGAGGTTTGCAAAGGATTCTGGGTAACAGAACCTGGTCCGAGCCACACAAGTCACCCCATCTTGGATTCCCCTAGGTCTCTAGTTTTCAGAAATGCACAGGTTTGGTAGGTTTCCCTAGGTGCCGGCTGAGCTACAGGCCAAAATCTACAGGTAGGCACTTTGCAAAAAACACCTCTGTTTTCTTTCAAAAATTTGGATGTGCCCACATTGCGCTTTGGGGCGTTTCCTGTTGCGGGCGCTAGGCCTACCCACACAAGTGATGTATCACTTTTATCGGGAGATGTGAGGGAACGCTGGGTGGAAGGAAATTTGTGGCTCCTCTCAGATTCCAGAACTTTCTTCCACAGACATGTGAGGAACATGTGTTTTTTTAGCCAAATTTTGAGGTTTGCAAAGGATTCTGGGTAACAGAACCTGGTCCGAGGCACACAAGTCACCCCATCTTGGATTCCCCTAGGTCTCTAGTTTTCAGAAATACACAGGGGTGGTAGGTTTCCCTAGGTGGCGGCTGAGCTACAGGCCAAAATCCACAGGTAGGCACTTTGCAAAAAACACCTCTGTTTTCTTTCAAAAATTTGCATGTGTCCACGTTGCGCTTTGGGGCGTTTCCTATCGCGGGCGGTAGCCCTACTCACAGAAGTGAGGTATCATTTTTATCGAAAGACGTGGGGGAACGCTGGGTGGAAGGAAATTTGTGGCTCCTCTCAGATTCCAGAACTTTCTGCCACAGAAATTTGAGGAACATGTGTTTTTTAGCCAAATTTTGAGGTTTGCAAAGGATTCTGGGTAACAGAACCTGGTCCGAGGCACACAAGTCACCCCATATTGGATTCCCCTAGGTCTCTAGTTTTCAGAAATACACAGGTGTGGTAGGTTTCCCTAGGTGGCGGCTGAGCTACAGGCCAAAATCCACAGGTAAGCAGTTTGCAAAAAACACCTCTGTTTTCTTTAAAAAATTTGCATGTGTCCACGTTGCGCTTTGGGGCGTTTCCTATCGCGGGCGGTAGCCCTACCCACAGAAGTGAGGTATCATTTTTATCGGGAGACGTGGGGGAACGCTGGGTGGAAGGAAATTTGTGGCTCCTCTCAGATTCCAGAACTTTCTGCCACAGAAATTTGAGGAACATGTGTTTTTTAGCTAAATTTTGAGGTTTGCAAAGGATTCTGGGTAACAGAAACTGGTCCGAGCCACACAAGTCACCCCATCTTGGATTCCCCTAGGTGTCTAGTTTTCAGAAATGCACAGGTTTGGTAGGTTTCCCTAGGTGCCGGCTGAGCTACAGGCCAAAATCTACAGGTAGGCACTTTGAAAAAACACCTCTGTTTTCTTTCAAAAAATTGGATGTGTCCACGTTGCGCTTTGGGGAGTTTCCTGTCGCGGGCACTACGCCTACCCACACAAGTGAGGTATCATTTTTATCGGGAGACTTGGGGGAACGCTGGGTGGAAGGAAATTTGTGGCTCCTCTCAGATTCCAGAACTTTCTGCCACAGAAATGTGAGGAACATGTGTTTTTTTAGCCAAATTTTTAGGTTTGCAAAGGATTCTAGGTAACAGAACCTGGTCCGAGCCACACAAGTCACCCCATCTTGGATTCCCCTAGGTCTCTAGTTTTCAGAAATGCACAGGTTTGGTAGGTTTCCCTAGGTGCCGGGTGACCCAGAGGCCAAAATCTACAGGTAGGCACTTTGCAAAAAACACCTCTGTTTTCTTTCAAAAAATTGGATGTGTCCACATTGCGCTTTGGGGCGTTTCCTGTCCCGGGCGCTAGGCATACCCACACAAGTGAGGTATAATTTTTATCGGGAGATGTGGGGGAACGCTGGGTGGAAGGAAATTTGTGGCTCCTCTCAGATTCCAGAACTTTCTGCCACAGAAATGTGAGGAACCGGTGTTTTTTTAGCCAAATTTTGAGGTTTCCAAAGGATTCTGGGTAACAGAACCTGGTCCGAGCCACACAAGTCACCCTATCTTGGATTCCCCTAGGTCTCTAGTTTTCAGAAATGCACAGTTTTGGTAGGTTTCCCTAGGTGCCGGCTGAGCTACAGGCCAAAATCTACAGATAGGCACTTTGCAAAAAACACCTCTGTTTTCTTTCAAAAAATTGGATGTGTCCACGAAGCGCTTTGGGGCGTTTCCTGTCGCGGGCGGTAGCCCTACCCACAGAAGTGAGGTATCATTTTTATCGGGAGACGTGGGGGAACGCTGGGTGGAAGGAAATTTGTGGCTCCTCTCAGATTCCAGAACTTTCTGCCACAGAAATGTGAGGAACCTGTGTTTTTTTAGCCAAATTTTGAGGTTTGCAAAGGATTCTGGGTAACAGAACCTGGTCCGAGCCACACAAGTCACCCCATCTTGGATTCCCCTAGGTCTCTAGTTTTCAGAAATGCACAGGTTTGGTAGGTTTCCCTAGGTGCCGGCTGAGCTACAGGCCAAAATCTACAGGTAGGCACTTTGCAAAAAACACCTCTGTTTTCTTTCAAAAATTTGGATGTGCCCACATTGCGCTTTGGGGCGTTTCCTGTTGCGGGCGCTAGGCCTACCCACACAAGTGATGTATCACTTTTATCGGGAGATGTGAGGGAACGCTGGGTGGAAGGAAATTTGTGGCTCCTCTCAGATTCCAGAACTTTCTGCCACAGAAATGTGAGGAACATGTGTTTTTTTAGCCAAATTTTGAGGTTTGCAAAGGATTCTGGGTAACAGAACCTGGTCCGAGGCACACAAGTCACCCCATCTTGGATTCCCCTAGGTCTCTAGTTTTCAGAAATACACAGGTGTGGTAGGTTTCCCTAGGTGGCGGCTGAGCTACAGGCCAAAATCCACAGGTAGGCACTTTGCAAAAAACACCTCTGTTTTCTTTCAAAAATTTGCATGTGTCCACGTTGCGCTTTGGGGCGTTTCCTATCGCGGGCGGTAGCCCTACTCACAGAAGTGAGGTATCATTTTTATCGGGAGACGTGGGGGAACGCTGGGTGGAAGGAAATTTGTGGCTCCTCTCAGATTCCAGAACTTTCTGCCACAGAAATTTGAGGAACATGTGTTTTTTAGCCAAATTTTGAGGTTTGCAAAGGATTCTGGGTAACAGAACCTGGTCCGAGTCACACAAGTCACCCCATCTTGGATTCCCCTAGGTGTCTAGTTTTCAGAAATGCACAGGTTTGGTAGGTTTCCCTAGGTGCCGGCTGAGCTACAGGCCAAAATCTACAGGTAGGCACTTTGAAAAAACACCTCTGTTTTCTTTCAAAAAATTGGATGTGTCCACGTTGCGCTTTGGGGAGTTTCCTGTCGCGGGCGCTAGGCCTACCCACACAAGTGAGGTATCACTTTTATCGGGAGATGTGAGGGAACGCTGGGTGGAAGGAAATTTGTGGCTCCTCTCAGATTCCAGAACTTTCTTCCACAGAAATGTGAGGAACATGTGTTTTTTTAGCCAAATTTTGAGGTTTGCAAAGGATTCTGGGTAACAGAACCTGGTCCGAGGCACACAAGTCACCCCATCTTGGATTCCCCTAGGTCTCTAGTTTTCAGAAATACACAGGTGTGGTAGGTTTCCCTAGGTGGCGGCTGAGCTACAGGCCAAAATCCACAGGTAGGCAGTTTGCAAAAAACACCTCTGTTTTCTTTAAAAAATTTGCATGTGTCCACGTTGAGCTTTGGGGCGTTTCCTATCGCGGGCGGTAGCCCTACCCACAGAAGTGAGGTATCATTTTTATCGGGAGACGTGGGGGAACGCTGGGTGGAAGGAAATTTGTGGCTCCTCTCAGATTCCAGAACTTTCTGCCACAGAAATTTGAGGAACATGTGTTTTTTAGCCAAATTTTGAGGTTTGCAAAGGATACTGGGTAACAGAACCTGGTCCGAGCCACACAAGTCACCCCATCTTGGATTCCCCTAGGTGTCTAGTTTTCAGAAATGCACAGGTTTGGTAGGTTTCCCTAGGTGCCGGCTGAGCTACAGGCCAAAATCTACAGGTAGGCACTTTGAAAAAACACCTCTGTTTTCTTTCAAAAAATTGGATGTGTCCACGTTGCGCTTTGGGGAGTTTCCTGTCGCGGGCGCTACGCCTACCCACACAAGTGAGGTATCATTTTTATCGGGAGACTTGGGGGAACGCTGGGTGGAAGGAAATTTGTGGCTCCTCTCAGATTCCAGAACTTTCTGCCACAGAAATGTGAGGAACATGTGTTTTTTTAGCCAAATTTTGAGGTTTGCAAAGGATTCTAGGTAACAGAACCTGGTCCGAGCCACACAAGTCACCCCATCTTGGATTCCCCTAGGTCTCTAGTTTTCAGAAATGCACAGGTTTGGTAGGTTTCCCTAGGTGCCGGGTGACCCAGAGGCCAAAATCTACAGGTAGGCACTTTGCAAAAAACACCTCTGTTTTCTTTAAAAAAATTGGATGTGTCCACATTGCGCTTTGGGGCGTTTCCTGTCGCGGGCGCTAGGCCTACCCACACAAGTGAGGTATAATTTTTATCGGGAGACGTGGGGGAACGCTGGGTGGAAGGAAATTTGTGGCTCCTCTCAGATTCCACAACTTTCTGCCACAGAAATGTGAGGAACCGGTGTTTTTTTAGCCAAATTTTGAGGTGTGCAAAGGATTCTGGGTAACAGAACCTGGTCCGAGCCACACAAGTCACCCTATCTTGGATTCCCCTAGGTCTCTAGTTTTCAGAAATGCACAGTTTTGGTAGGTTTCCCTAGGTGCCTGCTGAGCTACAGGCCAAAATCTACAGATAGGCACTTTGCAAAAAACACCTCTGTTTTCTTTCAAAAAATTGGATGTGTCCACGAAGCGCTTTGGGGCGTTTCCTGTCGTGGGCGGTAGCCCTACCCACAGAAGTGAGGTATCATTTTTATCGGGAGACGTGGGGGAACGCTGGGTGGAAGGAAATTTGTGGCTCCTCTCAGATTCCAGAACTTTCTGCCACAGAAATGTGAGGAACCTGTGTTTTTTTAGCCAAATTTTGAGGTTTGCAAAGGATTTTGGGTAACAGAACCTGGTCCGAGCCACACAAGTCACCCCATCTTGGATTCCCCTAGGTGTCTAGTTTTCAGAAATGCACAGGTTTGGTAGGTTTCCCTAGGTGCCGGCTGAGCTACAGGCCAAAATCTACAGGTAGGCACTTTGCAAAAAACACCTCTGTTTTCTTTCAAAAATTTGGATGTGCCCACATTGCGCTTTGGGGCGTTTCCTGTTGCGGGCGCTAGGCCTACCCACACAAGTGATGTATCACTTTTATCGGGAGATGTGAGGGAACGCTGGGTGGAAGGAAATTTGTGGCTCCTCTCAGATTCCAGAACTTTCTGCCACAGACATGTGAGGAACATGTGTTTTTTTAGCCAAATTTTGAGGTTTGCAAAGGATTCTGGGTAACAGAACCTGGTCCGAGGCACACAAGTCACCCCATCTTGGATTCCCCTAGGTCTCTAGTTTTCAGAAATACACAGGTGTGGTAGGTTTCCCTAGGTGGCGGCTGAGCTACAGGTCAAAATCCACAGGTAGGCACTTTGCAAAAAACACCTCTGTTTTCTTTCAAAAATTTGCATGTGTCCACGTTGCGCTTTGGGGCGTTTCCTATCGCGGGCGGTAGCCCTAGTCACAGAAGTGAGGTATCATTTTTATCGGGAGACGTGGGGGAACGCTGGGTGGAAGGAAATTTGTGGCTCCTCTCAGATTCCAGAACTTTCTGCCACAGAAATTTGAGGAACATGTGTTTTTTAGCCAAATTTTGAGGTTTGCAAAGGATACTGGGTAACAGAACCTGGTCCGAGCCACACAAGTCACCCCATCTTGGATTCCCCTAGGTGTCTAGTTTTCAGAAATGCACAGGTTTGGTAGGTTTCCCTAGGTGCCGGCTGAGCTACAGGCCAAAATCTACAGGTAGGCACTTTGAAAAAACACCTCTGTTTTCTTTCAAAAAATTGGATGTGTCCACGTTGCGCTTTGGGGAGTTTCCTGTCGCGGGCGCTACGCCTACCCACACAAGTGAGGTATCATTTTTATCGGGAGACTTGGGGGAACGCTGGGTGGAAGGAAATTTGTGGCTCCTCTCAGATTCCAGAACTTTCTGCCACAGAAATGTGAGGAACATGTGTTTTTTTAGCCAAATTTTTAGGTTTGCAAAGGATTCTAGGTAACAGAACCTGGTCCGAGCCACACAAGTCACCCCATCTTGGATTCCCCTAGGTCTCTAGTTTTCAGAAATGCACAGGTTTGGTAGGTTTCCCTAGGTGCCGGGTGACCCAGAGGCCAAAATCTACAGGTAGGCACTTTGCAAAAAACACCTCTGTTTTCTTTCAAAAAATTGGATGTGTCCACATTGCGCTTTGGGGCGTTTCCTGTTGCGGGCGCTAGGCCTACCCACACAAGTGAGGTATAATTTTTATCGGGAGACGTGGGGGAACGCTGGGTGGAAGGAAATTTGTGGCTCCTCTCAGATTCCACAACTTTCTGCCACAGAAATGTGAGGAACCGGTGTTTTTTTAGCCAAATTTTGAGGTGTGCAAAGGATTCTGGGTAACAGAACCTGGTCCGAGCCACACAAGTCACCCTATCTTGGATTCCCCTAGGTCTCTAGTTTTCAGAAATGCACAGTTTTGGTAGGTTTCCCTAGGTGCCTGCTGAGCTACAGGCCAAAATCTACAGATAGGCACTTGCAAAAAACACCTCTGTTTTCTTTCAAAGAATTGGATGTGTCCACGAAGCGCTTTGGGGCGTTTCCTGTCGTGGGCGGTAGCCCTACCCACAGAAGTGAGGTATCATTTTTATCGGGAGACGTGGGGGAACGCTGGGTGGAAGGAAATTTGTGGCTCCTCTCAGATTCCAGAACTTTCTGCCACAGAAATGTGAGGAACCTGTGTTTTTTTAGCCAAATTTTGAGGTTTGCAAAGGATTTTGGGTAACAGAACCTGGTCCGAGCCACACAAGTCACCCCATCTTGGATTCCCCTAGGTGTCTAGTTTTCAGAAATGCACAGGTTTGGTAGGTTTCCCTAGGTGCCGGCTGAGCTACAGGCCAAAATCTACAGGTAGGCACTTTGCAAAAAACACCTCTGTTTTCTTTCAAAAATTTGGATGTGCCCACATTGCGCTTTGGGGCGTTTCCTGTTGCGGGCGCTAGGCCTACCCACACAAGTGATGTATCACTTTTATCGGGAGATGTGAGGGAACGCTGGGTGGAAGGAAATTTGTGGCTCCTCTCAGATTCCAGAACTTTCTGCCACAGACATGTGAGGAACATGTGTTTTTTTAGCCAAATTTTGAGGTTTGCAAAGGATTCTGGGTAACAGAACCTGGTCCGAGGCACACAAGTCACCCCATCTTGGATTCCCCTAGGTCTCTAGTTTTCAGAAATACACAGGTGTGGTAGGTTTCCCTAGGTGGCGGCTGAGCTACAGGTCAAAATCCACAGGTAGGCACTTTGCAAAAAACACCTCTGTTTTCTTTCAAAAATTTGCATGTGTCCACGTTGCGCTTTGGGGCGTTTCCTATCGCGGGCGGTAGCCCTACTCACAGAAGTGAGGTATCATTTTTATCGGGAGACGTGGGGGAACGCTGGGTGGAAGGAAATTTGTGGCTCCTCTCAGATTCCAGAACTTTCTGCCACAGAAATTTGAGGAACATGTGTTTTTTAGCCAAATTTTGAGGTTTGCAAAGGATTCTGGGTAACAGAACCTGGTCCGAGTCACACAAGTCACCCCATCTTGGATTCCCCTAGGTGTCTAGTTTTCAGAAATGCACAGGTTTGGTAGGTTTCCCTAGGTGCCGGCTGAGCTACAGGCCAAAATCTACAGGTAGGCACTTTGCAAAAAACACCTCTGTTTTCTTTCAAAAAATTGGATGTGTCCACGTTGCGCTTTGGGGAGTTTCCTGTCGCGGGCGCTAGGCCTACCCACAAAAAGTGAGGTATCACTTTTATCGGGAGACGTGAGGGAACGCTGGGTGGAAGGAAATTTGTGGCTCCTCTCAGATTCCAGAACTTTCTTCCACAGAAATGTGAGGAACATGTGTTTTTTTAGCCAAATTTTGAGGTTTGCAAAGGATTCTGGGTAACAGAACCTGGTCCGAGGCACACAAGTCACCCCATCTTGGATTCCCCTAGGTCTCTAGTTTTCAGAAATACACAGGTGTGGTAGGTTTCCCTAGGTGGCGGCTGAGCTACAGGCCAAAATCCACAGGTAGGCAGTTTGCAAAAAACACCTCTGTTTTCTTTAAAAAATTTGCATGTGTCCACGTTGCGCTTTGGGGCGTTTCCTATCGCGGGCGGTAGCCCTACCCACAGAAGTGAGGTATCATTTTTATCGGGAGACGTGGGGGAACGCTGGGTGGAAGGAAATTTGTGGCTCCTCTCAGATTCCAGAACTTTCTGCCACAGAAATTTGAGGAATATGTGTTTTTTAGCCAAATTTTGAGGTTTGCAAAGGATTCTGGGTAACAGAACCTGGTCCGAGCCACACAAGTCACCCCATCTTGGATTCCCCTTGGTGTCTAGTTTTCAGAAATGCACAGGTTTGGTAGGTTTCCCTAGGTGCCGGCTGAGCTACAGGCCAAAATCTACAGGTAGGCACTTTGAAAAAACACCTCTGTTTTCTTTCAAAAAATTGGATGTGTCCACGTTGCGCTTTGGGGAGTTTCCTGTCGCGGGCGCTACGCCTACCCACACAAGTGAGGTATCATTTTTATCGGGAGACTTGGGGGAACGCTGGGTGGAAGGAAATTTGTGGCTCCTCTCAGATTCCAGAACTTTCTGCCCCAGAAATGTGAGGAACATGTGTTTTTTTAGCCAAATTTTTAGGTTTGCAAAGGATTCTAGGTAACAGAACCTGGTCCGAGCCACACAAGTCACCCCATCTTGGATTCCCCTAGGTCTCTAGTTTTCAGAAATGCACAGGTTTGGTAGGTTTCCCTAGGTGCCGGGTGACCCAGAGGCCAAAATCTACAGGTAGGCACTTTGCAAAAAACACCTCTGTTTTCTTTCAAAAAATTGGATGTGTCCACATTGCGCTTTGGGGCGTTTCCTGTCGCGGGCGCTAGGCCTACCCACACAAGTGAAGTATAATTTTTATCGGGAGACGTGGGGGAACGCTGGGTGGAAGGAAATTTGTGGCTCCTCTCAGATTCCAGAACTTTCTGCCACAGAAATGTGAGGAACCGGTGTTTTTTTAGCCAAATTTTGAGGTTTGCAAATTATTCTGGGTAACAGAACCTGGTCCGAGCCACACAAGTCACCCTATCTTGGATTCCCCTAGGTCTCTAGTTTATAGAAATGCACAGTTTTGGTAGGTTTCCCTAGGTGCCGGCTGAGCTACAGGCCAAAATCTACAGATAGGCACTTTGCAAAAAACACCTCTGTTTTCTTTCAAAAAATTGGATGTGTCCACGAAGCGCTTTGGGGCGTTTCCTGTCGCGGGCGGTAGCCCTACCCACAGAAGTGAGGTATCATTTTTATCGGGAGACGTGGGGGAACGCTGGGTGGAAGGAAATTTGTGGCTCCTCTCAGATTCCAGAACTTTCTGCCACAGAAATGTGAGGAACCTGTGTTTTTTTAGCCAAATTTTGAGGTTTGCAAAGGATTCTGGGTAACAGAACCTGGTCCGAGCCACACAAGTCACCCCATCTTGGATTCCCCTAGGTCTCTAGTTTTCAGAAATGCACAGGTTTGGTAGGTTTCCCTAGATGCCGGCTGAGCTACAGGCCAAAATCTACAGGTAGGCACTTTGCAAAAAACACCTCTGTTTTCTTTCAAAAATGTGCATGTGTCCACGTTGCGCTTTGGGGCGTTTCCTATCGCGGGCGGTAGCCCTACCCACAGAAGTGAGGTATCATTTTTATCGGGAGACGTGGGGGAACGCTGGGTGGAAGGAAATTTGTGGCTCCTCTCAGATTCCAGAACTTTCTGCCCCAGAAATGTGAGGAACCTGTGTTTTTTTAGCCAAATTTTGAGGTTTGCAAAGGATTCTGGGTAACAGAACCTGGTCCGAGCCACACAAGTCACCCCATCTTGGATTCCCCTAGGTCTCTAGTTTTCAGAAATGCACAGGTGTGGTAGGTTTCCCTAGGTGCCGGCTGAGCTACTGGCCAAAATCTACAGGTAGGCACTTTGCAAAAAACACCTCTGTTTTCTTTCAAAAAATTGGATGTGTCCACGTTGCGCTTTGGGGCGATTCCTGTCGCGGGTGCTAGGCCTACCCACACAAGTGAGGTATCATTTTTATCGGGGGATGTGAGGGAACGCTGGGTGGAAGGAAATTTGTAGTTCCTCTCAGATTCCAGAACTTTCTGCCACAGAAATGTGAGGAACCTGTGTTTTTTTAGCCAAATTTTGAGGTTTGCAAAGGATTCTGGGTAACAGAACCTGGTCCGAGCCACACAAGTCACCCCATCTTGGATTACCCTAGGTCTCTAGTTTTTAGAAATGACAGATTTGGTAGGTTTCCCTAGGTGGCGGCTGAGCTACAGGCCAAAATCTACAGGTAGGCACTTTGCAAAAAACACCTCTGCTTTCTTTAAAAAAAAATTATGTGTCCACGTTGCGCTTTGGGGCGTTTCCTGTCGCGGGCGCTAGGCCTACCCACACAAGTGAGGTATCATTTTTATCGGGAGACATGGGGGAACGCTGGGTGGAAGGAAATTTGTGGCTCCTCTCAGATTCCAGAACTTTCTGCCACAGAAATTTGAGGAACATGTGTTTTTTTAGCCAAATTTTGAGGTTTGCAAAGGATTCTGGGTAACAGAACCTGGTCCGAGCCACACAAGTCACCCCATCTTGGATTCCCCTAGGTTTCTAGTTTTCAGAAATGCACAGGTTTGGTAGGTTTCCCTAGGTGCCGGCTGAGCTGCAGGCCAAAATCTACAGGTAGGCACTTTGCAAAAAACACCTCTGTTTTCTTTAAAAAAATTGGATGTGTCCACGTTGCGCTTTGGGGCGTTTCCTGTCGCGGGCACTAGGCCTACCCACACAAGTGAGGTATCATTTTTATTGGGAGACGTGGGGGAACGCTGGGTGGAAGGAAATTTGTGGCTCATCTCAGATTCCAGAACTTTCTGCCACAGAAATGTGAGGAACCTGTCTTTTTTTAGCCAAATTTTGAGGTTTGCAAAGGATTCTGGGTAACAGAACCTGGTCCGAGCCACACAAGTCACCCCATCTTGGATTCCCCTAGGTCTCTAGTTTTCAGAAATGCACAGGTTTGGTAGGTTTCCCTAGGTGGCGGCTGAGCTACAGGCCAAAATCTACAGGTAGGCACTTTGCAAAAAACACCTCTGTTTTCTTTCAAAAATTTGGATGTGCCCACATTGCGCTTTGGGGCGTTTCCTGTTGCGGGCGCTAGGCATACCCACACAAGTGATGTATCACTTTTATCGGGAGATGTGAGGGAACGCTGGGTGGAAGGAAATTTGTGGCTCCTCTCAGATTCCAGAACTTTCTGCCACAGAAATGTGAGGAACATGTGTTTTTTTAGCCAAATTTTGAGGTTTGCAAAGGATTCTGGGTAACAGAACCTGGTCCGAGCCACACAAGTCACCCCATCTTGGATTCCCCTAGGTCTCCAGTTTTCAGAAATGCACAGGTTTGGTAGGTTTCCCTAGGTGGCGGCTGAGCTACAGGCCAAAATCTACAGGTAGGCACTTTGCAAAAAACACCTCTGTTTTCTTTCAAAAATTTGCATGTGTCCACGTTGCGCTTTGGGGCGTTTCCTATCGCGGGCGGTAGCCCTACCCACAGAAGTGAGGTATCATTTTTATCAGAGACGTGGGGGAACGCTGGGTGGAAGGAAATTTGTGGCTCCTCTCAGATTCCAGAACTTTCTGCCCCAGAAATGTGAGGAACCTGTGTTTTTTTAGCCAAATTTTGAGGTTTGCAAAGGATTCTGGGTAACAGAACCTGGTCCGAGCCACACAAGTCACCCCATCTTGGATTCCCCTAGGTCTCTAGTTTTCAGAAATGCACAGGTTTGGTAGGTTTCCCTAGGTGCCGGCTGAGCTACAGGCCAAAATCTACAGGTAGGCACTTTGAAAAGACACCTCTGTTTTCTTTCAAAAATTTGGATGTGCCCACATTGCGCTTTGGGGCGTTTCCTGTCGCGGGCGCTACGCCTACCCACACAAGTGAGGTATCATTTTTATCAGGAGACGTGGGGGAACGCTGGGTGGAAGGAAATTTGTGGCTCCTCTCAGATTCCAGAACTTTCTGCCACAGAAATGTGAGGAACTTGTGTTTTTTTAGCCAAATTTTGAGGTTTGCAAAGGATGCTGGGAAACAGAACCTGGTCCGAGCCACACAAGTCACCCCATCTTGGATTTCCCTAGGTCTCTAGTTTTCAGAAATGCACAGGTGTGGTAGGTTTCCCTAGGTGCCGGCTGAGCTACTGGCCAAAATCTACAGGTAGGCACTTTGCAAAAAACACCTCTGTTTTCTTTCAAACAATTGGATGTGTCCACGTTGCTCTTTGGGGCGATTCCTGTCGCGGGCGCTAGGCCTACCCACACAAGTGAGGTATCATTTTTATCGGGGGATGTGAGGGAACGCTGGGTGGAAGGAAATTTGTAGTTCCTCTCAGATTCCAGAACTTTCTGCCACAGAAATATGAGGAACCTGTGTTTTTTTAGCCAAATTTTGAGGTTTGCAAAGGATTCTGGGTAACAGAACCTGGTCCGAGCCACACAAGTCACCCCATCTTGGATTACCCTAGGTCTCTAGTTTTTAGAAATGACAGGTTTGGTAGGTTTCCCTAGGTGGCGGCTGAGCTACAGGCCAAAATCTACAGGTAGGCACTTTGAAAAAAACACCTCTGCTTTCTTTAAAAAAATTTGATGTGTCCACGTTGCGCTTTGGGGCGTTTCCTGTCGCGGGCGCTAGGCCTACCCACACAAGTGAGGTATCCTTTTTATTGGGAGACGTGGGGGAACGCTGGGTGGAAGGAAATTTGTGGCTCCTCTCAGATTCCAGAACTTTCTGCCCCAGAAATGTGAGGAACCTGTGTTTTTTTATCCAAATTTTGAGGTTTGCAAAGGATTCTGGGTAACAGAACCTGGTCCGAGCCACACAAGTCACCCCATCTTGGATTCCCCTAGGTGTCTAGTTTTCAGAAATGCACAGGTTTGGTAGGTTTCCCTAGGTGCCGGCTGAGCTACAGGCCAAAATCTACAGGTAGGCACTTTGAAAAGACACCTCTGTTTTCTTTCAAAAATTTGGATGTGCCCACATTGCGCTTTGGGGCGTTTCCTGTCGCGGGCGCTACGCCTACCCACACAAGTGAGGTATCATTTTTATCAGGAGACGTGGGGGAACGCTGGGTGGAAGGAAATTCGTGGCTCCTCTCAGATTCCAGAACTTTCTGCCACAGAAATGTGAGGAACATGTGTTTTTTTAGCCAAATTTTGAGGTTTGCAAAGGATGCTGGGAAACAGAACCTGGTCCGAGCCACACAAGTCACCCCATCTTGGATTCCCCTAGGTCTCTAGTTTTCAGAAATGCACAGGTGTGGTAGGTTTCCCTAGGTGCCGGCTGAGCTACTGGCCAAAATCTACAGGTAGGCACTTTGCAAAAAACACCTCTGTTTTCTTTCAAAAAATTGGATGTGTCCACGTTGCGCTTTGGGGCGATTCCTGTCGCGGGCGCTAGGCCTACCCACACAAGTGAGGTATCATTTTTATCGGGGATGTGAGGGAACGCTGGGTGGAAGGAAATTTGTAGTTCCTCTCAGATTCCAGAACTTTCTGCCACAGAAATATGAGGAACCTGTGTTTTTTTAGCCAAATTTTGAGGTTTGCAAAGGATTCTGGGTAACAGAACCTGGTCCGAGCCACACAAGTCACCCCATCTTGGATTACCCTAGGTCTCTAGTTTTTAGAAATGACAGGTTTGGTAGGTTTCCCTAGGTGGCGGCTGAGCTACAGGCCAAAATCTACAGGTAGGCACTTTGAAAAAAACACCTCTGCTTTCTTGAAAAAAATTTGATGTGTCCACGTTGCGCTTTGGGGCGTTTCCTGTCGCGGGCGCTAGGCCTACCCACACAAGTGAGGTATCATTTTTATCGGGAGACATGGGGGAACGCTGGCTGGAAGGAAATTTGTGGCTCCTCTCAGATTCCAGAACTTTCTGCCACAGAAATTTGAGGAACATGTGTTTTTTTATCCAAATTTTGAGGTTTGCAAAGGATTCTGGGTAACAGAACCTGGTCCGAGCCACACAAGTCACCCCATCTTGGATTCCCCTAGGTGTCTAGTTTTCAGAAATGCACAGGTTTGGTAGGTTTCCCTAGGTGCCGGCTGAGCTACAGGCCAAAATCTACAGGTAGGCACTTTGAAAAGACACCTCTGTTTTCTTTCAAAAATTTGGATGTGCCCACATTGCGCTTTGGGGCGTTTCCTGTCGCGGGCGCTACGCCTACCCACACAAGTGAGGTATCATTTTTATCAGGAGACGTGGGGGAACGCTGGGTGGACGGAAATTCGTGGCTCCTCTCAGATTCCAGAACTTTCTGCCACAGAAATGTGAGGAACATGTGTTTTTTTAGCCAAATTTTGAGGTTTGCAAAGGATGCTGGGAAACAGAACCTGGTCCGAGCCACACAAGTCACCCCATCTTGGATTCCCCTAGGTCTCTAGTTTTCAGAAATGCACAGGTGTGGTAGGTTTCCCTAGGTGCCGGCTGAGCTACTGGCCAAAATCTACAGGTAGGCACTTTGCAAAAAACACCTCTGTTTTCTTTCAAAAAATTGGATGTGTCCACGTTGCGCTTTGGGGCGATTCCTGTCGCGGGCGCTAGGCCTACCCACACAAGTGAGGTATCATTTTTATCGGGGGATGTGAGGGAACGCTGGGTGGAAGGAAATTTGTAGTTCCTCTCAGATTCCAGAACTTTCTGCCACAGAAATATGAGGAACCTGTGTTTTTTTCGCCAAATTTTGAGGTTTGCAAAGGATTCTGGGTAACAGAACCTGGTCCGAGCCACACAAGTCACCCCATCTTGGATTACCCTAGGTCTCTAGTTTTTAGAAATGACAGGTTTGGTAGGTTTCCCTAGGTGGCGGCTGAGCTACAGGCCAAAATCTACAGGTAGGCACTTTGAAAAAAACACCTCTGCTTTCTTTAAAAAAATTTGATGTGTCCACGTTGCGCTTTGGGGCGTTTCCTGTCGCGGGCGCTAGGCCTACCCACACAAGTGAGGTATCATTTTTATCGGGAGACATGGGGGAACGCTGGCTGGAAGGAAATTTGTGGCTCCTCTCAGATTCCAGAACTTTCTGCCACAGAAATTTGAGGAACATGTGTTTTTTTAGCCAAATTTTGAGGTTTGCAAAGGATTCTGGGTAACAGAACCTGGTCCGAGCCACACAAGTCACCCTATCTTGGATTCCCCTAGGTTTCTAGTTTTCAGAAATGCACAGGTTTGGTAGGTTTCCCTAGGTGCCGGCTGAGCTACAGGCCAAAATCTACAGGTAGGCACTTTGCAAAAAACACCTCTGTTTTCTTTAAAAAAATTGGATGTGTCCACGTTGCGCTTTGGGGCGTTTCCTGTCGCGGGCACTAGGCCTACCCACACAAGTGAGGTATCCTTTTTATTGGGAGACGTGGGGGAACGCTGGGTGGAAGGAAATTTGTGGCTCATCTCAGATTCTAGAACTTTCTGCCACAGAAATGTGAGGAACCTGTCTTTTTTTAGCCAAATTTTGAGGTTTGCAAAGGATTCTGGGTAACAGAACCTGGTCCGAGCCACACAAGTCACCCCATTTTGGATTCCCCTAGGTCTCTAGTTTTCAGAAATGCACAGGTTTGGTAGGTTTCCCTAGGTGGCGGCTGAGCTACAGGCCAAAATCTACAGGTAGGCACTTTGAAAAAACACCTCTGTTTTCTTTCAAAAAATTGGATGTCTCCACGTTGCACTTTGGGGCGTTTCCTATTGCGGGCGGTAGCCCTACCCACAGAAGTGAGGTATCATTTTTATCGGGAGACGTGGGGGAACGCTGGGTGGAAGGAAATTTGTGGCTCCTCTCAGATTCCAGAATTTTCTGCCACAGAAATGAGAGGAACATGTGTTTTTTTAGCCAAATTTTGAGGTTTGCAAAGGATTCTGGGTAACAGAACCTGGTCCGAGCCACACAAGTCACCCCATCTTGGATTCCCCTAGGTCTCTAGTTTTCAGAAATGCACAGGTTTGGTAGGTTTCCCTAGGTGGCGGCTGAGCTACAGGCCAAAATCTACAGGTAGGCACTTTGCAAAAAACACCTCTGTTTTCTTTCAAAAATTTGCATGTGTCCACGTTGCGCTTTGGGGCGTTTCCTATCGCGGGCGGTAGCCCTACCCACAGAAGTGAGGTATCATTTTTATCGGGAGACGTGGGGGAACGCTGGGTGGAAGGAAATTTGTGGCTCCTCTCAGATTCCAGAACTTTCTGCCACAGAAATGTGAGGAACCTGTGTTTTTTTAGCCAAATTTTGAGGTTTGCAAAGGATTCTGGGTAACAGAACCTGGCCCGAGCCACACAAGTCACCCCATCTTGGATTCCCCTAGGTGTCTAGTTTTCAGAAATGCACAGGTTTGGTAGGTTTCCCTAGGTGCCGGCTGAGCTACAGGCCAAAATCTACAGGTAGGCACTTTGAAAAGACACCTCTGTATTCTTTAAAAAATTTGGATGTGCCCACATTGCGCTTTGGGGCGTTTCCTGTCGCGGGCGCTACGCCTACCCACACAAGTGAGGTATCATTTTTATCAGGAGACGTGGGGGAACGCTGGGTGGAAGGAAATTTGTGGCTCCTCTCAGATTCCAGAACTTTCTGCCACAGAAATGTGAGGAACATGTGTTTTTTTAGCCAAATTTTGAGGTTTGCAAAGGATGCTGGGAAACAGAACCTGGTCCGAGCCACACAAGTCACCCCATCTTGGATTCCCCTAGGTCTCTAGTTTTCAGAAATGCACAGGTGTGGTAGGTTTCCCTAGGTGCCGGCTGAGCTACTGGCCAAAATCTACAGGTAGGCACTTTGCAAAAAACACCTCTGTTTTCTTTCAAAAAATTGGATGTGTCCACGTTGCTCTTTGGGGCGATTCCTGTCGCGGGCGCTAGGCCTACCCACACAAGTGAGGTATCATTTTTATCGGGGGATGTGAGGGAACGCTGGGTGGAAGGAAATTTGTAGTTCCTCTCAGATTCCAGAACTTTCTGCCACAGAAATATGAGGAACCTGTGTTTTTTTAGCCAAATTTTGAGGTTTGCAAAGGATTCTTGGTAACAGAACCTGGTCCGAGCCACACAAGTCACCCCATCTTGGATTACCCTAGGTCTCTAGTTTTTAGAAATGACAGGTTTGGTAGGTTTCCCTAGGTGGCGGCTGAGCTACAGGCCAAAATCTACAGGTAGGCACTTTAAAAAAAACACCTCTGCTTTCTTTAAAAAAATTTGATGTGTCCACGTTGCGCTTTGGGGCGTTTCCTGTCGCGGGCGCTAGGCCTACCCACACAAGTGAGGTATCCTTTTTATTGGGAGACGTGGGGGAACGCTGGGTGGAAGGAAATTTGTGGCTCCTCTCAGATTCCAGAACTTTCTGCCCCAGAAATGTGAGGAACCTGTGTTTTTTTAACCAAATTTTGAGGTTTGCAAAGGATTCTGGGTAACAGAACCTGGTCCGAGCCACACAAGTCACCCCATCTTGAATTCCCCTAGGTTTCTAGTTTTCAGAAATGCACAGGTTTGGTAGGTTTCCCTAGGTGCCGGCTGAGCTACAGGCCAAAATCTACAGGTAGGCACTTTGCAAAAAACACCTCTGTTTTCTTTAAAAAAATTGGATGTGTCCACGTTGCGCTTTGGGGCGTTTCCTGTCGCGGGCACTAGGCCTACCCACACAAGTGAGGTATCCTTTTTATTGGGAGACGTGGGGGAACGCTGGGTGGAAGGAAATTTGTGGCTCATCTCAGATTCCAGAACTTTCTGCCACAGAAATGTGAGGAACCTGTCTTTTTTTAGCCAAATTTTGAGGTTTGCAAAGAATTCTGGGTAACAGAACCTGGTCCGAGCCACACAAGTCACCCCATTTTGGATTCCCCTAGGTCTCTAGTTTTCAGAAATGCACAGGTTTGGTAGGTTTCCCTAGGTGGCGGCTGAGCTACAGGCCAAAATCTACAGGTAGGCACTTTGCAAAAAACACCTCTGTTTTCTTTCAAAAATTTGGATGTGCCCACATTGCGCTTTGGGGCGTTTCCTGTCGCGGGCGCTAGGCCTACCCACACAAGTGAGGTATCACTTTTATCGGGAGATGTGAGGGAACGCTGGGTGGAAGGAAATTTGTGGCTCCTCTCAGATTCCAGAACTTTCTGCCACAGAAATGTGAGGAACATGTGTTTTTTTAGCCAAATTTTGAGGTTTGCAAAGGATTCTGGGTAACAGAACCTGGTCCGAGGCACACAAGTCACCCCATCTTGGATTCCCCTAGGTCTCTAGTTTTCAGAAATACACAGGTGTGGTAGGTTTCCCTAGGTGGCGGCTGAGCTACAGGCCAAAATCCACAGGTAGGCACTTTGCAAAAAACACCTCTGTTTTCTTTCAAAAATTTGCATGTGTCCACGTTGCGCTTTGGGGCATTTCCTATCGTGGGCGGTAGCCCTACCCACAGAAGTGAGGTATCATTTTTATCGGGAGACGTGGGGGAACGCTGGGTGGAAGGAAATTTGTGGCTCCTCTCAGATTCCAGAACTTTCTGCCACAGAAATTTGAGGAACATGTGTTTTTTAGCCAAATTTTGAGGTTTGCAAAGGATTCTGGGTAACAGAACCTCGTCCGAGTCACACAAGTCACCCCATCTTGGATTCCCCTAGGTCTCTAGTTTTCAGAAATGCACAGGTTCGGTAGGTTTCCCTAGGTGCCGGCTGAGCTACAGGCCAAAATCTACAGGTAGGCACTTTGAAAAAACACCTCTGTTTTCTTTAAAAAAATTGGATGTGTCCACGTTGCGCTTTGGGGTGTTTCCTGTCGCGGGCACTAGGCCTACCCACACAAGTGAGGTATCCTTTTTATTGGGAGACGTGGGGGAACGCTGGGTGGAAGGAAATTTGTGGCTCATCTCAGATTCCAGAACTTTCTGCCACAGAAATGTGAGGAACCTGTCTTTTTTTAGCCAAATTTTGAGGTTTGCAAAGGATTCTGGGTAACAGAACCTGGTCCGAGCCACACAAGTCACCCCATTTTGGATTCCCCTAGGTCTCTAGTTTTCAGAAATGCACAGGTTTGGTAGGTTTCCCTAGGTGGCGGCTGAGCTACAGGCCAAAATCTACAGGTAGGCACTTTGCAAAAAACACCTCTGTTTTCTTTCAAAAATTTGGATGTGCCCACATTGCGCTTTGGGGCGTTTACTGTCGCGGGCGCTAGGCCTACCCACACAAGTGAGGTATCACTTTTATCGGGAGATGTGAGGGAACGCTGGGTGGAAGGAAATTTGTGGCTCCTCTCAGATTCCAGAACTTTCTGCCACAGAAATGTGAGGAACATGTGTTTTTTTAGCCAAATTTTGAGGTTTGCAAAGGATTCTGGGTAACAGAACCTGGTCCGAGGCACACAAGTCACCCCATCTTGGATTCCCCTAGGTCTCTAGTTTTCAGAAATACACAGGTGTGGTAGGTTTCCCTAGGTGGCGGCTGAGCTACAGGCCAAAATCCACAGGTAGGCACTTTGCAAAAAAACCTCTGTTTTCTTTCAAAAATTTGCATGTGTCCACGTTGCGCTTTGGGGCGTTTCCTATCGTGGGCGGTAGCCCTACCCACAGAAGTGAGGTATCATTTTTATCGGGAGACGTGGGGGAACGCTGGGTGGAAGGAAATTTGTGGCTCCTCTCAGATTCCAGAACTTTCTGCCACAGAAATTTGAGGAACATGTGTTTTTTAGCCAAATTTTGAGGTTTGCAAAGGATTCTGGGTAACAGAACCTGGTCCGAGTCACACAAGTCACCCCATCTTGGATTCCCCTAGGTCTCTAGTTTTCAGAAATGCACAGGTTCGGTAGGTTTCCCTAGGTGCCGGCTGAGCTACAGGCCAAAATCTACAGGTAGGCACTTTGAAAAAACACCTCTGTTTTCTTTCAAAAAATTGGATGTGTCCACGTTGCGCTTTGGGGCGTTTCCTATTGCGGGCGGTAGCCCTACCCACAGAAGTGAGGTATCATTTTTATCGGGAGACGTGGGGGAACGCTGGGTGGAAGGAAATTTGTGGCTCCTCTCAGATTCCAGAATTTTCTGCCACAGAAATGTGAGGAACATGTGTTTTTTTAGCCAAATTTTGAGGTTTGCAAAGGATTCTGGGTAACAGAACCTGGTCCGAGCCACACAAGTCACCCCATCTTGGATTCCCCTAGGTCTCTAGTTTTCAGAAATGCACAGGTTTGGTAGGTTTCCCTAGGTGGCGGCTGAGCTACAGGCCAAAATCTACAGGTAGGCACTTTGCAAAAAACACCTCTGTTTTCTTTCAAAAATTTGCATGTGTCCACGTTGCGCTTTGGGGCGTTTCCTATCGCTGGCGGTAGCCCTACCCACAGAAGTGAGGTATCATTTTTATCGGGAGACGTGGGGGAACGCTGGGTGGAAGGAAATTTGTGGCTCCTCTCAGATTCCAGAACTTTCTGCCACAGAAATGTGAGGAACCTGTGTTTTTTTAGCCAAATTTTGAGGTTTGCAAAGGATTCTGGGTAACAGAACCTGGTCCGAGCCACACAAGTCACCCCATCTTGGATTCCCCTAGGTGTCTAGTTTTCAGAAATGCACAGGTTTGGTAGGTTTCCCTAGGTGCCGGCTGAGCTACAGGCCAAAATCCACAGGTAGGCACTTTGCAAAAAACACCTCTGTTTTCTTTCAAAAATTTGCATGTGTCCACGTTGCGCTTTGGGGCATTTCCTATCGTGGGCGGTAGCCCTACCCACAGAAGTGAGGTATCATTTTTATCGGGAGACGTGGGGGAACGCTGGGTGGAAGGAAATTTGTGGCTCCTCTCAGATTCCAGAACTTTCTGCCACAGAAATTTGAGGAACATGTGTTTTTTAGCCAAATTTTGAGGTTTGCAAAGGATTCTGGGTAACAGAACCTCGTCCGAGTCACACAAGTCACCCCATCTTGGATTCCCCTAGGTCTCTAGTTTTCAGAAATGCACAGGTTCGGTAGGTTTCCCTAGGTGCCGGCTGAGCTACAGGCCAAAATCTACAGGTAGGCACTTTGAAAAAACACCTCTGTTTTCTTTAAAAAAATTGGATGTGTCCACGTTGCGCTTTGGGGTGTTTCCTGTCGCGGGCACTAGGCCTACCCACACAAGTGAGGTATCCTTTTTATTGGGAGACGTGGGGGAACGCTGGGTGGAAGGAAATTTGTGGCTCATCTCAGATTCCAGAACTTTCTGCCACAGAAATGTGAGGAACCTGTCTTTTTTTAGCCAAATTTTGAGGTTTGCAAAGGATTCTGGGTAACAGAACCTGGTCCGAGCCACACAAGTCACCCCATTTTGGATTCCCCTAGGTCTCTAGTTTTCAGAAATGCACAGGTTTGGTAGGTTTCCCTAGGTGGCGGCTGAGCTACAGGCCAAAATCTACAGGTAGGCACTTTGCAAAAAACACCTCTGTTTTCTTTCAAAAATTTGGATGTGCCCACATTGCGCTTTGGGGCGTTTACTGTCGCGGGCGCTAGGCCTACCCACACAAGTGAGGTATCACTTTTATCGGGAGATGTGAGGGAACGCTGGGTGGAAGGAAATTTGTGGCTCCTCTCAGATTCCAGAACTTTCTGCCACAGAAATGTGAGGAACATGTGTTTTTTTAGCCAAATTTTGAGGTTTGCAAAGGATTCTGGGTAACAGAACCTGGTCCGAGGCACACAAGTCACCCCATCTTGGATTCCCCTAGGTCTCTAGTTTTCAGAAATACACAGGTGTGGTAGGTTTCCCTAGGTGGCGGCTGAGCTACAGGCCAAAATCCACAGGTAGGCACTTTGCAAAAAAACCTCTGTTTTCTTTCAAAAATTTGCATGTGTCCACGTTGCGCTTTGGGGCGTTTCCTATCGTGGGCGGTAGCCCTACCCACAGAAGTGAGGTATCATTTTTATCGGGAGACGTGGGGGAACGCTGGGTGGAAGGAAATTTGTGGCTCCTCTCAGATTCCAGAACTTTCTGCCACAGAAATTTGAGGAACATGTGTTTTTTAGCCAAATTTTGAGGTTTGCAAAGGATTCTGGGTAACAGAACCTGGTCCGAGTCACACAAGTCACCCCATCTTGGATTCCCCTAGGTCTCTAGTTTTCAGAAATGCACAGGTTCGGTAGGTTTCCCTAGGTGCCGGCTGAGCTACAGGCCAAAATCTACAGGTAGGCACTTTGAAAAAACACCTCTGTTTTCTTTAAAAAAATTGGATGTGTCCACGTTGCGCTTTGGGGCGTTTCCTATTGCGGGCGGTAGCCCTACCCACAGAAGTGAGGTATCATTTTTATCGGGAGACGTGGGGGAACGCTGGGTGGAAGGAAATTTGTGGCTCCTCTCAGATTCCAGAATTTTCTGCCACAGAAATGTGAGGAACATGTGTTTTTTTAGCCAAATTTTGAGGTTTGCAAAGGATTCTGGGTAACAGAACCTGGTCCGAGCCACACAAGTCACCCCATCTTGGATTCCCCTAGGTCTCTAGTTTTCAGAAATGCACAGGTTTGGTAGGTTTCCCTAGGTGGCGGCTGAGCTACAGGCCAAAATCTACAGGTAGGCACTTTGCAAAAAACACCTCTGTTTTCTTTCAAAAATTTGCATGTGTCCACGTTGCGCTTTGGGGCGTTTCCTATCGCTGGCGGTAGCCCTACCCACAGAAGTGAGGTATCATTTTTATCGGGAGACGTGGGGGAACGCTGGGTGGAAGGAAATTTGTGGCTCCTCTCAGATTCCAGAACTTTCTGCCACAGAAATGTGAGGAACCTGTGTTTTTTTAGCCAAATTTTGAGGTTTGCAAAGGATTCTGGGTAACAGAACCTGGTCCGAGCCACACAAGTCACCCCATCTTGGATTCCCCTAGGTGTCTAGTTTTCAGAAATGCACAGGTTTGGTAGGTTTCCCTAGGTGCCGGCTGAGCTACAGGCCAAAATCTACAGGTAGGCACTTTGAAAAGACACCTCTGTATTCTTTCAAAAATTTGGATGTGCCCACATTGCGCTTTGGGGCGTTTCCTGTCGCGGGCGCTACTCCTACCCACACAAGTGAGGTATCATTTTTATCAGGAGACGTGGGGGAACGCTGGGTGGAAGGAAATTTGTGGCTCCTCTCAGATTCCAGAACTTTCTGCCACAGAAATGTGAGGAACATGTGTTTTTTTAGCCAAATTTTGAGGTTTGCAAAGGATGCTGGGAAACAGAACCTGGTCCGAGCCACACAAGTCACCCCATCTTGGATTCCCCTAGGTCTCTAGTTTTCAGAAATGCACAGGTGTGGTAGGTTTCCCTAGGTGCCGGCTGAGCTACTGGCCAAAATCTACAGGTAGGCACTTTGCAAAAAACACCTCTGTTTTCTTTCAAAAAATTGGATGTGTCCACGTTGCTCTTTGGGGCGATTCCTGTCGCGGGCGCTAGGCCTACCCACACAAGTGAGGTATCATTTTTATCGGGGGATGTGAGGGAACGCTGGGTGGAAGGAAATTTGTAGTTCCTCTCAGATTCCAGAACTTTCTGCCACAGAAATATGAGGAACCTGTGTTTTTTTAGCCAAATTTTGAGGTTTGCAAAGGATTCTGGGTAACAGAACCTGGTCCGAGCCACACAAGTCACCCCATCTTGGATTACCCTAGGTCTCTAGTTTTTAGAAATGACAGGTTTGGTAGGTTTCCCTAGGCGGCGGCTGAGCTACAGGCCAAAATCTACAGGTAGGCACTTTAAAAAAAACACCTCTGCTTTCTTTAAAAAAATTTGATGTGTCCACGTTGCACTTTGGGGCGTTTCCTGTCGCGGGCGCTAGGCCTACCCACACAAGTGAGGTATCCTTTTTATTGGGAGACGTGGGGGAACGCTGGGTGGAAGGAAATTTGTGGCTCCTCTCAGATTCCAGAACTTTCTGCCCCAGAAATGTGAGGAACCTGTGTTTTTTTAGCCAAATTTTGAGGTTTGCAAAGGATTCTGGGTAACAGAACCTGGTCCGAGCCACACAAGTCACCCCATTTTGGATTCCCCTAGGTCTCTAGTTTTCAGAAATGCACAGGTTTGGTAGGTTTCCCTAGGTGGCGGCTGAGCTACAGGCCAAAATCTACAGGTAGGCACTTTGCAAAAAACACCTCTGTTTTCTTTCAAAAATTTGCATGTGTCCACGTTGCGCTTTGGGGCGTTTCCTATCGCTGGCGGTAGCCCTACCCACAGAAGTGAGGTATCATTTTTATCGGGAGACGTGGGGGAACGCTGGGTGGAAGGAAATTTGTGGCTCCTCTCAGATTCCAGAACTTTCTGCCACAGAAATGTGAGGAACCTGTGTTTTTTTAGCCAAATTTTGAGGTTTGCAAAGGATTCTGGGTAACAGAACCTGGTCCGAGCCACACAAGTCACCCCATCTTGGATTCCCCTAGGTGTCTAGTTTTCAGAAATGCACAGGTTTGGTAGGTTTCCCTAGGTGCCGGCTGAGCTACAGGCCAAAATCTACAGGTAGGCACTTTGAAAAGACACCTCTGTATTCTTTCAAAAATTTGGATGTGCCCACATTGCGCTTTGGGGCGTTTCCTGTCGCGGGCGCTACTCCTACCCACACAAGTGAGGTATCATTTTTATCAGGAGACGTGGGGGAACGCTGGGTGGAAGGAAATTTGTGGCTCCTCTCAGATTCCAGAACTTTCTGCCACAGAAATGTGAGGAACATGTGTTTTTTTAGCCAAATTTTGAGGTTTGCAAAGGATGCTGGGAAACAGAACCTGGTCCGAGCCACACAAGTCACCCCATCTTGGATTCCCCTAGGTCTCTAGTTTTCAGAAATGCACAGGTGTGGTAGGTTTCCCTAGGTGCCGGCTGAGCTACTGGCCAAAATCTACAGGTAGGCACTTTGCAAAAAACACCTCTGTTTTCTTTCAAAAAATTGGATGTGTCCACGTTGCTCTTTGGGGCGATTCCTGTCGCGGGCGCTAGGCCTACCCACACAAGTGAGGTATCATTTTTATCGGGGGATGTGAGGGAACGCTGGGTGGAAGGAAATTTGTAGTTCCTCTCAGATTCCAGAACTTTCTGCCACAGAAATATGAGGAACCTGTGTTTTTTTAGCCAAATTTTGAGGTTTGCAAAGGATTCTGGGTAACAGAACCTGGTCCGAGCCACACAAGTCACCCCATCTTGGATTACCCTAGGTCTCTAGTTTTTAGAAATGACAGGTTTGGTAGGTTTCCCTAGGTGGCGGCTGAGCTACAGGCCAAAATCTACAGGTAGGCACTTTAAAAAAAACACCTCTGCTTTCTTTAAAAAAATTTGATGTGTCCACGTTGCGCTTTGGGGCGTTTCCTGTCGCGGGCGCTAGGCCTACCCACACAAGTGAGGTATCCTTTTTATTGGGAGACGTGGGGGAACGCTGGGTGGAAGGAAATTTGTGGCTCCTCTCAGATTCCAGAACTTTCTGCCCCAGAAATGTGAGGAACCTGTGTTTTTTTAGCCAAATTTTGAGGTTTGCAAAGGATTCTGGGTAACAGAACCTGGTCCGAGCCACACAAGTCACCCCATTTTGGATTCCCCTAGGTCTCTAGTTTTCAGAAATGCACAGGTTTGGTAGGTTTCCCTAGGTGGCGGCTGAGCTACAGGCCAAAATCTACAGGTAGGCACTTTGCAAAAAACACCTCTGTTTTCTTTCAAAAATTTGGATGTGCCCACATTGCGCTTTGGGGCGTTTCCTGTCGCGGGCGCTAGGCCTACCCACACAAGTGAGGTATCACTTTTATCGGGAGATGTGAGGGAACGCTGGGTGGAAGGAAATTTGTGGCTCCTCTCAGATTCCAGAACTTTCTGCCACAGAAATGTGAGGAACATGTGTTTTTTTAGCCAAATTTTGAGGTTTGCAAAGGATTCTGGGTAACAGAACCTGGTCCGAGGCACACAAGTCACCCCATCTTGGATTCCCCTAGGTCTCTAGTTTTCAGAAATACACAGGTGTGGTAGGTTTCCCTAGGTGGCGGCTGAGCTACAGGCCAAAATCCACAGGTAGGCACTTTGCAAAAAACACCTCTGTTTTCTTTCAAAAATTTGCATGTGTCCACGTTGCGCTTTGGGGCATTTCCTATCGTGGGCGGTAGCCCTACCCACAGAAGTGAGGTATCATTTTTATCGGGAGACATGGGGGAACGCTGGGTGGAAGGAAATTTGTGGCTCCTCTCAGATTCCAGAACTTTCTGCCACAGAAATTTGAGGAACATGTGTTTTTTAGCCAAATTTTGAGGTTTGCAAAGGATTCTGGGTAACAGAACCTGGTCCGAGTCACACAAGTCACCCCATCTTGGATTCCCCTAGGTCTCTAGTTTTCAGAAATACACAGGTTCGGTAGGTTTCCCTAGGTGCCGGCTGAGCTACAGGCCAAAATCTACAGGTAGGCACTTTGAAAAAACACCTCTGTTTTCTTTCAAAAAATTGGATGTGTCCACGTTGCGCTTTGGGGCGTTTCCTATTGCGGGCGGTAGCCCTACCCACAGAAGTGAGGTATCATTTTTATCGGGAGACGTGGGGGAACGCTGGGTGGAAGGAAATTTGTGGCTCCTCTCAGATTCCAGAACTTTCTGCCACAGAAATGTGAGGAACATGTGTTTTTTTAGCCAAATTTTGAGGTTTGCAAAGGATTCTGGGTAACAGAACCTGGTCCGAGCCACACAAGTCACCCCATCTTGGATTCCCCTAGGTCTCTAGTTTTCAGAAATGCACAGGTTTGGTAGGTTTCCCTAGGTGGCGGCTGAGCTACAGGCCAAAATCTACAGGTAGGCACTTTGCAAAAAACACCTCTGTTTTCTTTCAAAAATTTGCATGTGTCCACGTTGCGCTTTGGGGCGTTTCCTATCGCGGGCGGTAGCCCTACCCACAGAAGTGAGGTATCATTTTTATCGGGAGACGTGGGGGAACGCTGGGTGGAAGGACATTTGTGGCTCCTCTCAGATTCCAGAACTTTCTGCCCCAGAAATGTGAGGAACCTGTGTTTTTTTAGCCAAATTTTGAGGTTTGCAAAGGATTCTGGGTAACAGAACCTGGTCCGAGCCACACAAGTCACCCCATCTTGGATTCCCCTAGGTGTCTAGTTTTCAGAAATGCACAGGTTTGGTAGGTTTCCCTAGGTGCCGGCTGAGCTACAGGCCAAAATCTACAGGTAGGCACTTTGAAAAGACACCTCTGTTTTCTTTCAAAAATTTGGATGTGCCCACATTGCGCTTTGGGGCGTTTCCTGTCGCGGGCGCTACGCCTACCCACACAAGTGAGGTATCATTTATATCAGGAGACGTGGGGGAACGCTGGGTGGAAGGAAATTTGTGGCTCCTCTCAGATTCCAGAACTTTCTGCCACAGAAATGTGAGGAACATGTGTTTTTTTAGCCAAATTTTGAGGTTTGCAAAGGATGCTGGGAAACAGAACCTGGTCCGAGCCACACAAGTCACCCCATCTTGGATTCCCCTAGGTCTCTAGTTTTCAGAAATGCACAGGTGTGGTAGGTTTCCCTAGGTGCCGGCTGAGCTACTGGCCAAAATCTACAGGTAGGCACTTTGCAAAAAACACCTCTGTTTTCTTTCAAAAAATTGGATGTGTCCACGTTGCGCTTTGGGGCGATTCCTGTCGCAGACGCTAGGCCTACCCACACAAGTGAGGTATCATTTTTATCGGGGGATGTGAGGGAACGCTGGGTGGAAGGAAATTTGTAGTCCTCTCAGATTCCAGAACTTTCTGCCACAGAAATATGAGGAACCTGTGTTTTTTTAGCCAAATTTTGAGGTTTGCAAAGGATTCTGGGTAACAGAACCTGGTCCGAGCCACACAAGTCACCCCATCTTGGATTACCCTAGGTCTCTAGTTTTTAGAAATGACAGGTTTGGTAGGTTTCCCTAGGTGGCGGCTGAGCTACAGGCCAAAATCTACAGGTAGGCACTTTGAAAAAAACACCTCTGCTTTCTTTAAAAAAATTTGATGTGTCCACGTTGCGCTTTGGGGCGTTTCCTGTCGCGGGCGCTAGGCCTACCCACACAAGTGAGGTATCATTTTTATCGGGAGACATGGGGGAACACTGGCTGGAAGGAAATTTGTGGCTCCTCTCAGATTCCAGAACTTTCTGCCACAGAAATTTGAGGAACATGTGTTTTTTTAGCCAAATTTTGAGGTTTGCAAAGGATTCTGGGTAACAGAACCTGGTCCGAGCCACACAAGTCACCCTATCTTGGATTCCCCTAGGTTTCTAGTTTTCAGAAATGCACAGGTTTGGTAGGTTTCCCTAGGTGCCAGCTGAGCTACAGGCCAAAATCTACAGGTAGGCACTTTGCAAAAAACACCTCTGTTTTCTTTAAAAAAATTGGATGTGTCCACGTTGCGCTTTGGGGCGCTTCCTGTCGCGGGCACTAGGCCTACCCACACAAGTGAGGTATCCTTTTTATTGGGAGACGTGGGGGAACGCTGGGTGGAAGGAAATTTGTGGCTCATCTCAGATTACAGATCTTTCTGCCACAGAAATGTGAGGAACCTGTCTTTTTTTAGCCAAATTTTGAGGTTTGCAAAGGATTCTGGGTAACAGAACCTGGTCCGAGCCACACAAGTCACCCCATTTTGGATTCCCCTAGGTCTCTAGTTTTCAGAAATGCACAGGTTTGGTAGGTTTCCCTAGGTGGCGGCTGAGCTACAGGCCAAAATCCACAGGTAGGCACTTTGCAAAAAACACCTCTGTTTTCTTTAAAAAATTTGCATGTGTCCACGTTGCGCTTTGGGGCGTTTCCTATCGCGGGCGGTAGCCCTACCCACAGAAGTGAGGTATCATTTTTATCGGGAGACGTGGGGGAACGCTGGGTGGAAGGAAATTTGTGGCTCCTCTCAGATTCCAGAACTTTCTGCCACAGAAATTTGAGGAACATGTGTTTTTTAGCCAAATTTTGAGGTTTGCAAAGGATTCTGGGTAACAGAACCTGGTCCGAGCCACACAAGTCACCCCATCTTGGATTCCCCTAGGTGTCTAGTTTTCAGAAATGCACAGGTTTGGTAGGTTTCCCTAGGTGCCGGCTGAGCTACAGGCCAAAATCTACAGGTAGGCACTTTGAAAAAACGCCTCTGTTTTCTTTCAAAAAATTGGATGTGTCCACGTTGCGCTTTGGGGAGTTTCCTGTCACGGGCGCTATGCCTACCCACACAAGTGAGGTATCATTTTTATCGGGAGACTTGGGGGAACGCTGGGTGGAAGGAAATTTGTGGCTCCTTTCAGATTTCAGAACTTTCTGCCACAGAAATGTGAGGAACATGTGTTTTTTTAGCCAAATTTTTAGGTTTGCAAAGGATTCTAGGTAACAGAACCTGGTCCGAGCCACACAAGTCACCCCATCTTGGATTCCCCTAGGTCTCTAGTTTTCAGAAATGCACAGGTTTGGTAGGTTTCCCTAGGTGCCGGGGGACCCAGAGGCCAAAATCTACAGGTAGGCACTTTGCAAAAAACACCTCTGTTTTCTTTCAAAAAATTGGATGTGTCCACATTGCGCTTTGGGGCGTTTCCTGTCGCGGGCGCTAGGCCTACCCACACAAGTGAAGTATCATTTTTATCGGGAGACGTGGGGGAACGCTGGGTGGAAGGAAATTTGTGGCTCCTCTCAGATTCCAGAACTTTCTGCCACAGAAATGTGAGGAACCGGTGTTTTTTTAGCCAAATTTTGAGGTTTGCAAAGGATTCTGGGTAACAGAACCTGGTCCGAGCCACACAAGTCACCCTATCTTGGATTCCCCTAGGTCTCTAGTTTTCAGAAATGCACAGTTTTGGTAGGTTTCCCTAGGTGCCGGCTGAGCTACAGGCCAAAATCTACAGATAGGCACTTTGCAAAAAACACCTCTGTTTTCTTTAAAAAAATTGGATGTGTCCACGAAGCGCTTTGAGGCGTTTCCTGTCGTGGGCGGTAGCCCTACCCACAGAAGTGAGGTATCATTTTTATCGGGAGACGTGGGGGAACGCTGGGTGGAAGGAAATTTGTGGCTCCTCTCAGATTCCAGAACTTTCTGCCACAGAAATGTGAGGAACCTGTGTTTTTTTAGCCAAATTTTGAGGTTTGCAAAGGATTCTGGGTAACAGAACCTGGTCCGAGCCACACAAGTCACCCCATCTTGGATTCCCCTAGGTCTCTAGTTTTCAGAAATGCACAGGTTTGGTAGGTTTCCCTAGGTGCCGGCTGAGCTACAGGCCAAAATCTACAGGTAGGCACTTTGCAAAAAACACCTCTGTTTTCTTTAAAAAAATTGGATGTGTCCACGTTGCGCTTTGGGGCGATTCCTGTCGCGGGAGCTAGGCCTACCCACACAAGTGAGGTATCATTTTTGTCGGGGGATGTGAGGGAACGCTGGGTGGAAGGAAATTTGTACTTCCTCTCAGATTCCAGAACTTTCTGCCACAGAAATGTGAGGAACCTGTGTTTTTTTAGCCAAATTTTGAGGTTTGCAAAGGATTCTGGGTAACAGAACCTGGTCCGAGCCACACAAGTCACCCCATCTTGGATTACCCTAGGTCTCTAGTTTTTAGAAATGACAGGTTTGGTAGGTTTCCCTAGGTGGCGGCTGAGCTACAGGCCAAAATCTACAGGTAGGCACTTTGCAAAAAACACCTCTGCTTTCTTTAAAAAAATTTGATGTGTCCACATTGCGCTTTGGGGCGTTTCCTGTAGCGGGCGCTAGGCCTACCCACACAAGTGAGGTATAATTTTTATCGGGAGACATGGGGGAACGCTGGGTCTAAGGAAATTTGTGGCTCATCTCAGATTCCAGAACTTTCTGCCACAGAAATATGAGGAACCTGTCTTTTTTTAGCCAAATTTTGAGGTTTGCAAAGGATTCTGGGTAACAGAACCTGGTCCGAGCCACACAAGTCACCCCATCTTGGATTCCCCTAGGTGTCTAGTTTTCAGAAATGCACAGGTTTGGTAGGTTTCCCTAGGTGCCGGCTGAGCTACAGGCCAAAATCTACAGGTAGACACTTTGAAAAAACGCCTCTGTTTTCTTTCAAAAAATTGGATGTGTCCACGTTGCGCTTTGGGGAGTTTCCTGTCACGGGCGCTATGCCTACCCACACAAGTGAGGTATCATTTTTATCGGGAGACTTGGGGGAACGCTGGGTGGAAGGAAATTTGTGGCTCCTTTCAGATTTCAGAACTTTCTGCCACAGAAATGTGAGGAACATGTGTTTTTTTAGCCAAATTTTTAGGTTTGCAAAGGATTCTAGGTAACAGAACCTGGTCCGAGCCACACAAGTCACCCCATCTTGGATTCCCCTAGGTCTCTAGTTTTCAGAAATGCACAGGTTTGGTAGGTTTCCCTAGGTGCCGGGTGACCCAGAGGCCAAAATCTACAGGTAGGCACTTTGCAAAAAACACCTCTGTTTTCTTTCAAAAAATTGGATGTGTCCACATTGCGCTTTGGGGCGTTTCCTGTCGCGGGCGCTAGGCCTACCCACACAAGTGAAGTATCATTTTTATCGGGAGACGTGGGGGAACGCTGGGTGGAAGGAAATTTGTGGCTCCTCTCAGATTCCAGAACTTTCTGCCACAGAAATGTGAGGAACCGGTGTTTTTTTAGCCAAATTTTGAGGTTTGCAAAGGATTCTGGGTAACAGAACCTGGTCCGAGCCACACAAGTCACCCTATCTTGGATTCCCCTAGGTCTCTAGTTTTCAGAAATGCACAGTTTTGGTAGGTTTCCCTAGGTGCCGGCTGAGCTACAGGCCAAAATCTACAGATAGGCACTTTGCAAAAAACACCTCTGTTTTCTTTAAAAAAATTGGATGTGTCCACGAAGCGCTTTGAGGCGTTTCCTGTCGTGGGCGGTAGCCCTACCCACAGAAGTGAGGTATCATTTTTATCGGGAGACGTGGGGGAACGCTGGGTGGAAGGAAATTTGTGGCTCCTCTCAGATTCCAGAACTTTCTGCCACAGAAATGTGAGGAACCTGTGTTTTTTTAGCCAAATTTTGAGGTTTGCAAAGGATTCTGGGTAACAGAACCTGGTCCGAGCCACACAAGTCACCCCATCTTGGATTCCCCTAGGTCTCTAGTTTTCAGAAATGCACAGGTTTGGTAGGTTTCCCTAGGTGCCGGCTGAGCTACAGGCCAAAATCTACAGGTAGGCACTTTGCAAAAAACACCTCTGTTTTCTTTAAAAAAATTGGATGTGTCCACGTTGCGCTTTGGGGCGATTCCTGTCGCGGGAGCTAGGCCTACCCACACAAGTGAGGTATCATTTTTATCGGGGGATGTGAGGGAACGCTGGGTGGAAGGAAATTTGTACTTCCTCTCAGATTCCAGAACTTTCTGCCACAGAAATGTGAGGAACCTGTGTTTTTTTAGCCAAATTTTGAGGTTTGCAAAGGATTCTGGGTAACAGAACCTGGTCCGAGCCACACAAGTCACCCCATCTTGGATTACCCTAGGTCTCTAGTTTTTAGAAATGACAGGTTTGGTAGGTTTCCCTAGGTGGCGGCTGAGCTACAGGCCAAAATCTACAGGTAGGCACTTTGCAAAAAACACCTCTGCTTTCTTTAAAAAAATTTGATGTGTCCACATTGCGCTTTGGGGCGTTTCCTGTAGCGGGCGCTAGGCCTACCCACACAAGTGAGGTATCATTTTTATCGGGAGACATGGGGGAACGCTGGGTGGAAGGAAATTTGTGGCTCATCTCAGATTCCAGAACTTTCTGCCACAGAAATATGAGGAACCTGTCTTTTTTTAGCCAAATTTTGAGGTTTGCAAAGGATTCTGGGTAACAGAACCTGGTCCGAGCCACACAAGTCACCCCATCTTGGATTCCCCTAGGTCTCTAGTTTTCAGAAATGCACAGGTTTGGTAGGTTTCCCTAGGTGGCGGCTGAGCTACAGGCCAAAATCTACAGGTAGGCACTTTGCAAAAAACACCTCTATTTTCTTTCAAAAATTTGGATGTGCCCACATTGCGCTTTGGGGCGTTTCCTGTCGCGGGCGCTAGGCCTACCCACACAAGTGAGGTATCACTTTTATCGGGAGATGTGAGGGAACGCTGGGTGGAAGGAAATTTGTGGCTCCTCTCAGATTCCAGAACTTTCTGCCACAGAAATGTGAGGAACATGTGTTTTTTTAGCCAAATATTGAGGTTTGCAAAGGATTCTGGGTAACAGAACCTGGTCCGAGGCACACAAGTCACCCCATCTTGGATTCCCCTAGGTCTCTAGTTTTCAGAAATATACAGGTGTGGTAGGTTTCCCTAGGTGGCGGCTGAGCTACAGGCCAAAATCCACAGGTAGGCACTTTGCAATAAACACCTCTGTTTTCGTTCAAAAATTTGCATGTGTCCACATTGCGCTTTGGGGTGTTTCCTATCGCGGGCGGTAGCCCTACCCACAGAAGTGAGGTATCATTTTTATCGGGAGACGTGGGGGAACGCTGGGTGGAAGGAAATTTGTGGCTCCTCTCAGATTCCAGAACTTTCTGCCACAGAAATTTGAGGAACATGTGTTTTTTAGCCAAATTTTGAGGTTTGCAAAGGATTCTGGGTAACAGAACCTGGTCCGAGCCACACAAGTCACCCCATCTTGGATTCCCCTAGGTGTCTAGTTTTCAGAAATGCACAGGTTTGGTAGGTTTCCCTAGGTGCCGGCTGAGCTACAGGCCAAAATCTACAGGTAGGCACTTTGAAAAAACACCTCTGTTTTCTTTCAAAAAATTGGATGTGTCCACGTTGCGCTTTGGGGAGTTTCCTGTCGCGGGCGCTACGCCTACCCACACAAGTGAGGTATCATTTTTATCGGGAGACTTAGGGGAACGCTGGGTGGAAGGAAATTTGTGGCTCCTCTCAGATTCCAGAACTTTCTGCCACAGAAATGTGAGGAACATGTGTTTTTTTAGCCAAATTTTTAGGTTTGCAAAGGATTCTAGGTAACAGAACCTGGTCCGAGCCACACAAGTCACCCCATCTTGGATTCCCCTAGGTCTCTAGTTTTCAGAAATGCACAGGTTTGGTAGGTTTCCCTAGGTGCCGGGTGACCCAGAGGCCAAAATCTACAGGTAGGCACTTTGCAAAAAACACCTCTGTTTTCTTTCAAAAAATTAGATGTGTCCACATTGCGCTTTGGGGCGTTTCCTGTCGCGGGCGCTAGGCCTACCCACACAAGTGAGGTATAATTTTTATCGGGAGACGTGGGGGAACGCTGGGTGGAAGGAAATTTGTGGCTCCTCTCAGATTCCAGAACTTACTGCCACAGAAATGTGAGGAACCGGTGTTTTTTTAGCCAAATTTTGAGGTTTGCAAAGGATTCTGGGTAACAGAACCTGGTCCGAGCCACACAAGTCACCCTATCTTGGATTCCCCTAGGTCTCTAGTTTTCAGAAATGCACAGTTTTGGTAGGTTTCCCTAGGTGCCGGCTGAGCTACAGGCCAAAATCTACAGGTAGGCACTTTGAAAAAACACCTCTGTTTTCTTTCAAAAAATTGGATGTGTCCATGTTGCGCTTTGGGGAGTTTCCTGTCGCGGGCGCTACCCCTACCCACACAAGTGAGGTATCATTTTTATCGGGAGACTTAGGGGAACGCTGGGTGGAAGGAAATTTGTGGCTCCTCTCAGATTCCAGAACTTTCTGCCACAGAAATGTGAGGAACATGTGTTTTTTTAGCCAAATTTTTAGGTTTGCAAAGGATTCTAGGTAACAGAACCTGGTCCGAGCCACACAAGTCACCCCATCTTGGATTCCCCTAGGTCTCTGGTTTTCAGAAATGCACAGGTTTGGTAGGTTTCCCTAGGTGCCGGGTGACCCAGACGCCAAAATCTACAGGTAGGTACTTTGCAAAAAACACCTCTGTTTTCTTTAAAAAAATTGGATGTGTCCACATTGCGCTTTGGGGCGTTTCCTGTCGCGGGCGCTAGGCCTACCCACACAAGTGAGGTATAATTTTTATCGGGAGACGAGGGTGAACGCTGGGTGGAAGGAAATTTGTGGCTCCTCTCAGATTCCAGAACTTTCTGCCACAGAAATGTGAGGAACCGGTGTTTTTTTAGCCAAATTTTGAGGTTTGCAAAGGATTCTGGGTAACAGAACCTGGTCCGAGCCACACAAGTCACCCTATCTTGGATTCCCCTAGGTCTCTAGTTTTCAGAAATGCACAGTTTTGGTAGGTTTCCCTAGGTGCCGGCTGAGCTACAGGCCAAAATCTACAGATAGGCACTTTGCAAAAAACACCTCTGTTTTCTTTCAAAAAATTGGATGTGTCCACGAAGCGCTTTGGGGCGTTTCCTGTCGCGGGCGGTAGCCCTACCCACAGAAGTGAGGTATCATTTTTATCGGGAGACGTGGGGGAACGCTGGGTGGAAGGAAATTTGTGGCTCCTCTCAGATTCCAGAACTTTCTGCCACAGAAATATGAGGAACCTGTCTTTTTTTAGCCAAATTTTGAGGTTTGCAAAGGATTCTGGGTAACAGAACCTGGTCCGAGCCACACAAGTCACCCCATCTTGGATTCCCCTAGGTCTCTAGTTTTCAGAAATGCACAGGTTTGGTAGGTTTCCCTAGGTGCCGGCTGAGCTACAGGCCAAAATCTACAGGTAGACACTTTGCAAAAAACTCCTCTGTTTTCTTTCAAAAAATTGGATGTGTCCACGTTGTGCTTTGGGGCATTTCCTGTCGCGGGCGCTAGGCCTATCCACACAAGTGAGGTATCATTTTTATCGGGAGACGTGGGGGAACACTGGGTGGAAGGATATTTGTGGCTCCTCTCAGATTCCAGAACTTTCTGCCACAGAAATGTGAGGAACCTGTGTTTTTTTAGCCAAATTTTGTGGTTTGCAAAGGATTCTGGGTAACAGAACCTGGTCCGAGCCACACAAGTCACCCCATCTTGGATTCCCTTAGGTCTCTAGTTTTCAGAAATGCACAGGTGTGGTAGGTTTCCCTAGGTGCCGGCTGAGCTACAGGCCAAAATCTACAGGTAGGCACTTTGCAAAAAACACCTCTGTTTTCTTTCAAAAAATTGGATGTGTCCACGTAGCGCTTTGGGGCGTTTCCTATCGCGGGCGGTAGCCCTACCCACAGAAGTGAGGTATCATTTTTATCGGGAGACGTGGGGGAACGCTAGGTGGAAGGAAATTTGTGGCTCCTCTCAGATTCCAGAACTTTCTGCCACAGAAATGTGAGGAACCTGTGTTTTTTTAGCCAAATTTTGAGGTTTGCAAAGGATTCTGGGTAACAGAACCTGGTCCGAGGCACACAAGTCACCCCATCTTGGATTCCCCTAGGTCTCTAGTTTTCAGAAATGCACAGGTTTGGTAGGTTTCCCTAGGTGGCGGCTGAGCTACTGGCCAAAATCTACAGGTAGGCACTTTGCAAAAAACACCTCTGTTTTCTTTCAAAAATTTGGATGTGCCCACATTGCGCTTTGGGGCGTTTCCTGTCGCGGGCGCTACGCCTACCCACACAAGTGAGGTATCATTTTTATCGGGAGACGTGGGGGAACGCTGGGTGGAAGGAAATTTGTGGCTCCTCTCAGATTCCAGAACTTTCTGCCACAGAAATATGAGGAACATGTGTTTTTTTAGCCAAATTTTGAGGTTTGCAAAGGATGCTGGGTAACAGAACCTGGTCCGAGCCACACAAGTCACCCCATCTTGGATTCTCCTAGGTCTCTAGTTTTCAGAAATGCACAGGTGTGGTAGGTTTCCCTAGGTGCCGGCTGAGCTACATGCCAAAATCTACAGGTAGGCACTTTGCAAAAAACACCTCTGTTTTCTTTCAAAAAATTGGATGTGTCCACGTTGCGCTTTGGGGCGATTCCTGTCGCGGGCGCTAGGCCTACCCACACAAGTGAGGTATCATTTTTATCGGGGGATGTGGGGACATGCTGGGTGGAAGGAAATTTGTGGTTCCTCTCAGATTCCAGAACTTTCTGCCACAGAAATGTGAGGAACCTGTGTTTTTTTAGCCATATTTTGAGGTTTGCAAAGGATTCTGGGTAACAGAACCTGTTCCGAGCCACACAAGTCACCCCATCTTGGATTCCCCTAGGTTTCTAGTTTTCAGAAATGCACAGGTTTGGTAGGTTTCCCTAGGTGCCGGCTGAGCTACAGGCCAAAATCTACAGGTAGGCACTTTGCAAAAAATACCTCTGTTTTCTTTCAAAAATTTGGATGTGTCCACGTTGCGCTTTGGGGCGATTCCTGTCGCGGGCGCTAGGCCTACCCACACAAGTGAGGTATCATTTTTATCGGGGGATGTGAGGGAACGCTGGGTGGAAGGAAATTTGTGGTTCCTCTCAGATTCCAGAACTTTCTGCCACAGAAATGTGAGGAACCTGTGTTTTTTTAGCCAAATTCTGAGGTTTGCAAAGGATTCTGGGTAACAGAACCTGGTCCGAGCCACACAAGTCAGCCACCTTGGATTCCCCTAGGTGTCTAGTTTTCAGAAATGCACAGGTTTGGTACCTTTCCCTAGGTGCCGGCTGAGCTACAGGGCAAAATCTACAGGTAGGCACTTTGAAAAAACACCTCTGTTTTCTTTAAAAAAATTGGATGTGTCCACGTTGCGCTTTAGGGCGTTTCCTGTCGCGGGCGCTAGGCCTACCCACACAAGTGAGGTATCATTTTTATCGGGAGACTTGGGGGAACGCTGGGTAGAAGGAAATTTGTGACTCCTCTCAGATTCCAGAACTTTCTGCCACAGAAATGTGAGGAACATGTGTTTTTTTAGCCAAATTTTGAGGTTTGCAAAGGATTCTGGGTAACAGAACCTGGTCCGAGGCACACAAGTCACCCCATTTTGGATTCCCCTAGGTCTCTAGTTTTCAGAAATACACAGGTGTGGTAGGTTTCCCTAGGTGGCGTCTGAGCTACAGGCCAAAATCCACAGGTAGGCACTTTGCAAAAAACACCTCTGTTTTCTTTCAAAAATGTGCATGTGTCCACGTTGCGCTTTGGGGCGTTTCCTGTCGCGGGCGCTAGGTTACCCACTCAAGTGAGGTATCATTTTTATCGGGAGACGTGGGGGAACGCTGGGTGGAAGGAAATTTGTGGCTCCTCTCAGATTCCAGAACTTTCTGCCACAGAAATTTGAGGAACATGTGTTTTTTAGCCAAATTTTGAGGTTTGCAAAGGATTCTGGGTAACAGAACATGGTCCGAGCCACACAAGTCACCCCATCTTGGATTCCCCTAGGTGTCTAGTTTTCAGAAATGCACAGGTTTGGTAGGTTTCCCTAGGTGGCGGCTGAGCTACAGGCCAAAATCTACAGGTAGGCACTTTGAAAAAACACCTCTGTTTTCTTTCAAAAAATTGGATGTGTCCACGTAGCGCTTTGGGGCGTTTCCTATCGCGGGCGGTAGCCCTACCCACAGAAGTGAGGTATCATTTTTATCGGGAGACGTGGGGGAACGCTGGGTGGAAGGAAATTTGTGGCTCCTCTCAGATTCCAGAACTTTCTGCCACAGAAATGTGAGGAACCTGTGTTTTTTTAGCTAAATTTTGAGGTTTGCAAAGGATTCTGGGTAACAGAACCTGGTCCGAGCCACACAAGTCACCCCATCTTGGATTCCCCTAGGTCTCTAGTTTTCAGAAATGCACAGGTTTGGTAGGTTTCCCTAGGTGGCGGCTGAGCTACTGGCCAAAATCTACAGGTAGGCACTTTGCAAAAAACAACTCTGTTTTCTTTCAAAAATTTGGATGTGCCCACATTGCGCTTTGGGGCGTTTCCTGTCGCGGGCACTACGCCTACCCACACAAGTGAGGTATCATTTTTATCGGGAGACGTGGGGGAACGCTGGGTGGAAGGAAATTTGTGGCTCCTCTCAGATTCCAGAACTTTCTGCCACAGAAATATGAGGAACATGTGTTTTTTTAGCCAAATTTTGAGGTTTGCAAAGGATGCTGGGTAACAGAACCTGGTCCGAGCCACACAAGTCACCCCATCTTGGATTCTCCTAGGTCTCTAGTTTTCAGAAATGCACAGGTGTGGTAGGTTTCCCTAGGTGCCGGCTGAGCTACAGGCCAAAATCTACAGGTAGGTACTTTGCAAAAAACACCTCTGTTTTCTTTCAAAAAATTAGATGTGTCCACGTTGCGCTTTGGGGCGATTCCTGTCGCGGGCGCTAGGCCTACCCACACAAGTGAGGTATCATTTTTATCGGGGGATGTGGGGACATGCTGGGTGGAAGGAAATTTGTGGTTCCTCTCAGATTCCAGAACTTTCTGCCACAGAAATGTGAGGAACCTGTGTTTTTTTAGCCATATTTTGAGGTTTGCCAAGGATTCTGGGTAACAGAACCTGGTCCGAGCCAGACAAGTCACCCCATCTTGGATTCCCCTAGGTTTCTAGTTTTCAGAAATGCACAGGTTTGGTAGGTTTCCCTAGGTGCCGGCTGAGCTACAGGCCAAAATCTACAGGTAGGCACTTTGCAAAAAACACCTCTGTTTTCTTTCAAAAAAATTGGATGTGTCCACGTTGCGCTTTGGGGCGTTTCCTGTCGCGGGCACTAGGCCTACCCACACAAGTGAGGTATCATTTTTATTGGGAGACGTGGGGGAACGCTGGGTGGAAGGAAATTTGTAGTTCCTCTCAGATTCCAGAACTTTCTGCCACAGAAATGTGAGGAACCTGTGTTTTTTTAGCCAAATTTTGAGGTTTGCCAAGGATTCTGGGTAACAGAACCTGGTCCGAGCCACACAAGTCACCCCATCTTGGATTCCCCTAGGTCTCTAGTTTTCAGAAATGCACAGGTGTGGTAGGCTTCCCTAGGTGCCGGCTGAGCTACAGGCCAAAATCTACAGGTAGGCACTTTGCAAAAAACACCTCTGTTTTCTTTAAAAAAATTGGATGTGTCCACGTTGCGCTTTGGGGCGATTCCTGTCGCGGGTGCTAGGCCTACCCACACAAGTGAGGTATCATTTTTATCGGGGGATATGAGGGAACGCTGGGTGGAAGGAAATTTGTAGTTCCTCTCAGATTCCAGAACTTTCTGCCACAGAAATGTGAGGAACCTGTGTTTTTTTAGCCACATTTTGAGGTTTGCAAAGGATTCTGGGTAACAGAACCTGGTCCGAGCCACACAAGTCACCCCATCTTGGATTACCCTAGGTCTCTAGTTTTTAGAAATGACAGGTTTGGTAGGTTTCCCTAGGTGGCGGCTGAGCTACAGGCCAAAATCTACAGGTAGGCACTTTGCAAAAAACACCTCTGCTTTCTTTAAAAAAATTGGATGTGTCCACGTTGCGCTTTGGGGCGTTTCCTGTCGCGGGCGCTAGGTTACCCACTCAAGTGAGGTATCATTTTTATCGGGAGACGTGGGGGAACGCTGGGTGGAAGGAAATTTGTGGCTCCTCTCAGATTCCAGAACTTTCTGCCACAGAAATTTGAGGAACATGTGTTTTTTAGCCAAATTTTGAGGTTTGCAAAGGATTCTGGGTAACAGAACCTGGTCCGAGCCACACAAGTCACCCCATCTTGGATTCCCCTAGGTGTCTAGTTTTCAGAAATGCACAGGTTTGGTAGGTTTCCCTAGGTGGCGGCTGAGCTACAGGCCAAAATCTACAGGTAGGCACTTTGAAAAAACACCTCTGTTTTCTTTCAAAAAATTGGATGTGTCCACGTAGCGCTTTGGGGCGTTTCCTATCGCGGGCGGTAGCCCTACCCACAGAAGTGAGGTATCATTTTTATCGGGAGACGTGGGGGAACGCTGGGTGGAAGGAAATTTGTGGCTCCTCTCAGATTCCAGAACTTTCTGCCACAGAAATGTGAGGAACCTGTGTTTTTTTAGCTAAATTTTGAGGTTTGCAAAGGATTCTGGGTAACAGAACCTGGTCCGAGCCACACAAGTCACCCCATCTTGGATTCCCCTAGGTCTCTAGTTTTCAGAAATGCACAGGTTTGGTAGGTTTCCCTAGGTGGCGGCTGAGCTACTGGCCAAAATCTACAGGTAGGCACTTTGCAAAAAACAACTCTGTTTTCTTTCAAAAATTTGGATGTGCCCACATTGCGCTTTGGGGCGTTTCCTGTCGCGGGCACTACGCCTACCCACACAAGTGAGGTATCATTTTTATCGGGAGACGTGGGGGAACGCTGGGTGGAAGGAAATTTGTGGCTCCTCTCAGATTCCAGAACTTTCTGCCACAGAAATATGAGGAACATGTGTTTTTTTAGCCAAATTTTGAGGTTTGCAAAGGATGCTGGGTAACAGAACCTGGTCCGAGCCACACAAGTCACCCCATCTTGGATTCTCCTAGGTCTCTAGTTTTCAGAAATGCACAGGTGTGGTAGGTTTCCCTAGGTGCCGGCTGAGCTACAGGCCAAAATCTACAGGTAGGTACTTTGCAAAAAACACCTCTGTTTTCTTTCAAAAAATTAGATGTGTCCACGTTGCGCTTTGGGGCGATTCCTGTCGCGGGCGCTAGGCCTACCCACACAAGTGAGGTATCATTTTTATCGGGGGATGTGGGGACATGCTGGGTGGAAGGAAATTTGTGGTTCCTCTCAGATTCCAGAACTTTCTGCCACAGAAATGTGAGGAACCTGTGTTTTTTTAGCCATATTTTGAGGTTTGCAAAGGATTCTGGGTAACAGAACCTGGTCCGAGCCAGACAAGTCACCCCATCTTGGATTCCCCTAGGTTTCTAGTTTTCAGAAATGCACAGGTTTGGTAGGTTTCCCTAGGTGCCGGCTGAGCTACAGGCCAAAATCTACAGGTAGGCACTTTGCAAAAAACACCTCTGTTTTCTTTCAAAAAAATTGGATGTGTCCACGTTGCGCTTTGGGGCGTTTCCTGTCGCGGGCACTAGGCCTACCCACACAAGTGAGGTATCATTTTTATTGGGAGACGTGGGGGAACGCTGGGTGGAAGGAAATTTGTAGTTCCTCTCAGATTCCAGAACTTTCTGCCACAGAAATGTGAGGAACCTGTGTTTTTTTAGCCAAATTTTGAGGTTTGCCAAGGATTCTGGGTAACAGAACCTGGTCCGAGCCACACAAGTCACCCCATCTTGGATTCCCCTAGGTCTCTAGTTTTCAGAAATGCACAGGTGTGGTAGGCTTCCCTAGGTGCCGGCTGAGCTACAGGCCAAAATCTACAGGTAGGCACTTTGCAAAAAACACCTCTGTTTTCTTTAAAAAAATTGGATGTGTCCACGTTGCGCTTTGGGGCGATTCCTGTCGCGGGTGCTAGGCCTACCCACACAAGTGAGGTATCATTTTTATCGGGGGATGTGAGGGAACGCTGGGTGGAAGGAAATTTGTAGTTCCTCTCAGATTCCAGAACTTTCTGCCACAGAAATGTGAGGAACCTGTGTTTTTTTAGCCACATTTTGAGGTTTGCAAAGGATTCTGGGTAACAGAACCTGGTCCGAGCCACACAAGTCACCCCATCTTGGATTACCCTAGGTCTCTAGTTTTTAGAAATGACAGGTTTGGTAGGTTTCCCTAGGTGGCGGCTGAGCTACAGGCCAAAATCTACAGGTAGGCACTTTGCAAAAAACACCTCTGCTTTCTTTAAAAAAATTTGATGTGTCCACGTTGCGCTTTGGGGCGTTTCCTGTCACGGGCGCTAGGCCTACCCACACAAGTGAGGTATCATTTGTATCGGGAGACATGGGGGAACGCTGGGTGGAAGGAAATTTGTGGCTCCTCTCAGATTCCAGAACTTTCTGCCACAGAAATTTGAGGAACATGTGTTTTTTTAGCCAAATTTTGAGGTTTGCAAAGGATTCTGGGTAACAGAACCTGGTCCGAGCCACACAAGTCACCCCATCTTGGATTCCCCTAGGTTTCTAGTTTTCAGAAATGCACAGGTTTGGTAGGTTTCCCTAGGTGCCGGCTGAGCTACAGGCCAAAATCTACAGGTAGGCACTTTGCAAAAAACACCTCTGTTTTCTTTCAAAAAATTGGATGTGTCCACGTTGCGCTTTGGGGCGTTTCCTGTCGCGGGCACTAGGCCTACCCACACAAGTGAGGTATCCTTTTTATTGGGAGACGTGGGGGAACGCTGGGTGGAAGGAAATTTGTGGCTCATCTCAGATTCCAGAACTTTCTGCCACAGAAATGTGAGGAACCTGTCTTTTTTTAGCCAAATTTTGAGGTTTGCAAAGGATTCTGGGTAACAGAACCTGGTCCGAGCCACACAAGTCACCCCATCTTGGATTCCCCTAGGTCTCTAGTTTTCAGAAATGCACAGGTTTGGTAGGTTTCCCTAGGTGGCGGCTGAGCTACAGGCCAAAATCTACAGGTAAGCACTTTTCAAAAAACACCTCTGTTTTCTTTCAAAAATTTGGATGTGCCCACATTGCGCTTTGGGGCGTTTCCTGTCGCGTGCGCTAGGCCTACCCACACAAGTGAGGTATCACTTTTATCGGGAGATGTGAGGGAACGCTGGGTGGAAGGAAATTTGTGGCTCCTCTCAGATTCCAGAACAATCTGCCACAGAAATGTGAGGAACATGTGTTTTTTTTTAGCCAAATTTTGAGGTTTGCAAAGGATTCTGGGTAACACAACCTGGTCCGAGGCACACAAGTCACCCCATCTTGGATTCCCCTAGGTCTCTAGTTTTCAGAAATACACAGGTGTGGTAGGTTTCCCTAGGTGCCGGCTGAGCTACAGGCCAAAATCTACAGGTAGGCACTTTGAAAAAACACCTCTGTTTTCTTTCAAAAAATTGGATGTGTCCACGTTGCGCTTTGGGGCGTTTCCTGTCGCGGGCGCTAGGCCTACCCACACAAGTGAGGTATCATTTTTATCGGGAGACTTGGGGGAACGCTGGGTGGAAGGAAATTTGTGGCTCCTCTCAGATTCCAGAACTTTCTGCCACAGAAATGTGAGGAACATGTGTTTTTTTAGCCAAATTTTGAGGTTTGCAAAGGATTCTAGGTAACAGAACCTGGTCCGAGCCACACAAGTCACCCCATCTTGGATTCCCCTAGGTCTCTAGTTTTCAGAAATGCACAGGTTTGGTAGGTTTCCCTAGGTGCCAGTGACCCAGAGGCCAAAATCTACAGGTAGGCACTTTGCAAAAAACACCTCTGTTTTCTTTCAAAAAATTGGATGTGTCCACATTGCGCTTTGGGGCGTTTCCTGTCGCGGGCGCTAGGCCTACCCACACAAGTGAGGTATAATTTTTATCGGGAGACTTGGGGGAACGCTGGGTGGAAGGAAATTTGTGGCTCCTCTCAGATTCCAGAACTTTCTGCCACAGAAATGTGAGGAACATGTGTTTTTTTAGCCAAATTTTGAGGTTTGCAAAGGATTCTAGGTAACAGAACCTGGTCCGAGCCACACAAGTCACCCCATCTTGGATTCCCCTAGGTCTCTAGTTTTCAGAAATGCACAGGTGTGGTAGGTTTCCCTAGGTGCCGGCTGAGCTACAGGCCAAAGTCTACAGGTAGGCACTTTGCAAAAAACACCTCTGTTTTCTTTCAAAAAATTTTATGTGTCCACGTAGCGCTTTGGGGCGTTTCCTATTGCGGGCGGTAGCCCTACCCACAGAAGTGAGGTATCATTTTTATCGGGAGACGTGGGGGAACGCTGGGTGGAAGGAAATTTGTGGCTCCTCTCAGATTCCAGAACTTTCTGCCACAGAAATATGAGGAACATGTGTTTTTTTAGCCAAATTTTGAGGTTTGCAAAGGATGCTGGGTAACAGAACCTGGTCCGAGCCACACAAGTCACCCCATCTTGGATTCTCCTAGGTCTCTAGTTTTCAGAAATGCACAGGTGTGGTAGGTTTCCCTAGGTGCCGGCTGAGCTACAGGCCAAAATCTACAGGTAGGTACTTTGCAAAAAACACCTCTGTTTTCTTTCAAAAAATTAGATGTGTCCACGTTGCGCTTTGGGGCGATTCCTGTCGCGGGCGCTAGGCCTACCCACACAAGTGAGGTATCATTTTTATCGGGGGATGTGGGGACATGCTGGGTGGAAGGAAATTTGTGGTTCCTCTCAGATTCCAGAACTTTCTGCCACAGAAATGTGAGGAACCTGTGTTTTTTTAGCCATATTTTGAGGTTTGCCAAGGATTCTGGGTAACAGAACCTGGTCCGAGCCAGACAAGTCACCCCATCTTGGATTCCCCTAGGTTTCTAGTTTTCAGAAATGCACAGGTTTGGTAGGTTTCCCTAGGTGCCGGCTGAGCTACAGGCCAAAATCTACAGGTAGGCACTTTGCAAAAAACACCTCTGTTTTCTTTCAAAAAAATTGGATGTGTCCACGTTGCGCTTTGGGGCGTTTCCTGTCGCGGGCACTAGGCCTACCCACACAAGTGAGGTATCATTTTTATTGGGAGACGTGGGGGAACGCTGGGTGGAAGGAAATTTGTAGTTCCTCTCAGATTCCAGAACTTTCTGCCACAGAAATGTGAGGAACCTGTGTTTTTTTAGCCAAATTTTGAGGTTTGCCAAGGATTCTGGGTAACAGAACCTGGTCCGAGCCACACAAGTCACCCCATCTTGGATTCCCCTAGGTCTCTAGTTTTCAGAAATGCACAGGTGTGGTAGGCTTCCCTAGGTGCCGGCTGAGCTACAGGCCAAAATCTACAGGTAGGCACTTTGCAAAAAACACCTCTGTTTTCTTTAAAAAAATTGGATGTGTCCACGTTGCGCTTTGGGGCGATTCCTGTCGCGGGTGCTAGGCCTACCCACACAAGTGAGGTATCATTTTTATCGGGGGATGTGAGGGAACGCTGGGTGGAAGGAAATTTGTAGTTCCTCTCAGATTCCAGAACTTTCTGCCACAGAAATGTGAGGAACCTGTGTTTTTTTAGCCACATTTTGAGGTTTGCAAAGGATTCTGGGTAACAGAACCTGGTCCGAGCCACACAAGTCACCCCATCTTGGATTACCCTAGGTCTCTAGTTTTTAGAAATGACAGGTTTGGTAGGTTTCCCTAGGTGGCGGCTGAGCTACAGGCCAAAATCTACAGGTAGGCACTTTGCAAAAAACACCTCTGCTTTCTTTAAAAAAATTGGATGTGTCCACGTTGCGCTTTGGGGCGTTTCCTGTCGCGGGCGCTAGGTTACCCACTCAAGTGAGGTATCATTTTTATCGGGAGACGTGGGGGAACGCTGGGTGGAAGGAAATTTGTGGCTCCTCTCAGATTCCAGAACTTTCTGCCACAGAAATTTGAGGAACATGTGTTTTTTAGCCAAATTTTGAGGTTTGCAAAGGATTCTGGGTAACAGAACCTGGTCCGAGCCACACAAGTCACCCCATCTTGGATTCCCCTAGGTGTCTAGTTTTCAGAAATGCACAGGTTTGGTAGGTTTCCCTAGGTGGCGGCTGAGCTACAGGCCAAAATCTACAGGTAGGCACTTTGAAAAAACACCTCTGTTTTCTTTCAAAAAATTGGATGTGTCCACGTAGCGCTTTGGGGCGTTTCCTATCGCGGGCGGTAGCCCTACCCACAGAAGTGAGGTATCATTTTTATCGGGAGACGTGGGGGAACGCTGGGTGGAAGGAAATTTGTGGCTCCTCTCAGATTCCAGAACTTTCTGCCACAGAAATGTGAGGAACCTGTGTTTTTTTAGCTAAATTTTGAGGTTTGCAAAGGATTCTGGGTAACAGAACCTGGTCCGAGCCACACAAGTCACCCCATCTTGGATTCCCCTAGGTCTCTAGTTTTCAGAAATGCACAGGTTTGGTAGGTTTCCCTAGGTGGCGGCTGAGCTACTGGCCAAAATCTACAGGTAGGCACTTTGCAAAAAACAACTCTGTTTTCTTTCAAAAATTTGGATGTGCCCACATTGCGCTTTGGGGCGTTTCCTGTCGCGGGCACTACGCCTACCCACACAAGTGAGGTATCATTTTTATCGGGAGACGTGGGGGAACGCTGGGTGGAAGGAAATTTGTGGCTCCTCTCAGATTCCAGAACTTTCTGCCACAGAAATATGAGGAACATGTGTTTTTTTAGCCAAATTTTGAGGTTTGCAAAGGATGCTGGGTAACAGAACCTGGTCCGAGCCACACAAGTCACCCCATCTTGGATTCTCCTAGGTCTCTAGTTTTCAGAAATGCACAGGTGTGGTAGGTTTCCCTAGGTGCCGGCTGAGCTACAGGCCAAAATCTACAGGTAGGTACTTTGCAAAAAACACCTCTGTTTTCTTTCAAAAAATTAGATGTGTCCACGTTGCGCTTTGGGGCGATTCCTGTCGCGGGCGCTAGGCCTACCCACACAAGTGAGGTATCATTTTTATCGGGGGATGTGGGGACATGCTGGGTGGAAGGAAATTTGTGGTTCCTCTCAGATTCCAGAACTTTCTGCCACAGAAATGTGAGGAACCTGTGTTTTTTTAGCCATATTTTGAGGTTTGCCAAGGATTCTGGGTAACAGAACCTGGTCCGAGCCAGACAAGTCACCCCATCTTGGATTCCCCTAGGTTTCTAGTTTTCAGAAATGCACAGGTTTGGTAGGTTTCCCTAGGTGCCGGCTGAGCTACAGGCCAAAATCTACAGGTAGGCACTTTGCAAAAAACACCTCTGTTTTCTTTCAAAAAAATTGGATGTGTCCACGTTGCGCTTTGGGGCGTTTCCTGTCGCGGGCACTAGGCCTACCCACACAAGTGAGGTATCATTTTTATTGGGAGACGTGGGGGAACGCTGGGTGGAAGGAAATTTGTAGTTCCTCTCAGATTCCAGAACTTTCTGCCACAGAAATGTGAGGAACCTGTGTTTTTTTAGCCAAATTTTGAGGTTTGCCAAGGATTCTGGGTAACAGAACCTGGTCCGAGCCACACAAGTCACCCCATCTTGGATTCCCCTAGGTCTCTAGTTTTCAGAAATGCACAGGTGTGGTAGGCTTCCCTAGGTGCCGGCTGAGCTACAGGCCAAAATCTACAGGTAGGCACTTTGCAAAAAACACCTCTGTTTTCTTTAAAAAAATTGGATGTGTCCACGTTGCGCTTTGGGGCGATTCCTGTCGCGGGTGCTAGGCCTACCCACACAAGTGAGGTATCATTTTTATCGGGGGATGTGAGGGAACGCTGGGTGGAAGGAAATTTGTAGTTCCTCTCAGATTCCAGAACTTTCTGCCACAGAAATGTGAGGAACCTGTGTTTTTTTAGCCACATTTTGAGGTTTGCAAAGGATTCTGGGTAACAGAACCTGGTCCGAGCCACACAAGTCACCCCATCTTGGATTACCCTAGGTCTCTAGTTTTTAGAAATGACAGGTTTGGTAGGTTTCCCTAGGTGGCGGCTGAGCTACAGGCCAAAATCTACAGGTAGGCACTTTGCAAAAAACACCTCTGCTTTCTTTAAAAAAATTGGATGTGTCCACGTTGCGCTTTGGGGCGTTTCCTGTCGCGGGCGCTAGGTTACCCACTCAAGTGAGGTATCATTTTTATCGGGAGACGTGGGGGAACGCTGGGTGGAAGGAAATTTGTGGCTCCTCTCAGATTCCAGAACTTTCTGCCACAGAAATTTGAGGAACATGTGTTTTTTAGCCAAATTTTGAGGTTTGCAAAGGATTCTGGGTAACAGAACCTGGTCCGAGCCACACAAGTCACCCCATCTTGGATTCCCCTAGGTGTCTAGTTTTCAGAAATGCACAGGTTTGGTAGGTTTCCCTAGGTGGCGGCTGAGCTACAGGCCAAAATCTACAGGTAGGCACTTTGAAAAAACACCTCTGTTTTCTTTCAAAAAATTGGATGTGTCCACGTAGCGCTTTGGGGCGTTTCCTATCGCGGGCGGTAGCCCTACCCACAGAAGTGAGGTATCATTTTTATCGGGAGACGTGGGGGAACGCTGGGTGGAAGGAAATTTGTGGCTCCTCTCAGATTCCAGAACTTTCTGCCACAGAAATGTGAGGAACCTGTGTTTTTTTAGCTAAATTTTGAGGTTTGCAAAGGATTCTGGGTAACAGAACCTGGTCCGAGCCACACAAGTCACCCCATCTTGGATTCCCCTAGGTCTCTAGTTTTCAGAAATGCACAGGTTTGGTAGGTTTCCCTAGGTGGCGGCTGAGCTACTGGCCAAAATCTACAGGTAGGCACTTTGCAAAAAACAACTCTGTTTTCTTTCAAAAATTTGGATGTGCCCACATTGCGCTTTGGGGCGTTTCCTGTCGCGGGCACTACGCCTACCCACACAAGTGAGGTATCATTTTTATCGGGAGACGTGGGGGAACGCTGGGTGGAAGGAAATTTGTGGCTCCTCTCAGATTCCAGAACTTTCTGCCACAGAAATATGAGGAACATGTGTTTTTTTAGCCAAATTTTGAGGTTTGCAAAGGATGCTGGGTAACAGAACCTGGTCCGAGCCACACAAGTCACCCCATCTTGGATTCTCCTAGGTCTCTAGTTTTCAGAAATGCACAGGTGTGGTAGGTTTCCCTAGGTGCCGGCTGAGCTACAGGCCAAAATCTACAGGTAGGTACTTTGCAAAAAACACCTCTGTTTTCTTTCAAAAAATTAGATGTGTCCACGTTGCGCTTTGGGGCGATTCCTGTCGCGGGCGCTAGGCCTACCCACACAAGTGAGGTATCATTTTTATCGGGGGATGTGGGGACATGCTGGGTGGAAGGAAATTTGTGGTTCCTCTCAGATTCCAGAACTTTCTGCCACAGAAATGTGAGGAACCTGTGTTTTTTTAGCCATATTTTGAGGTTTGCAAAGGATTCTGGGTAACAGAACCTGGTCCGAGCCAGACAAGTCACCCCATCTTGGATTCCCCTAGGTTTCTAGTTTTCAGAAATGCACAGGTTTGGTAGGTTTCCCTAGGTGCCGGCTGAGCTACAGGCCAAAATCTACAGGTAGGCACTTTGCAAAAAACACCTCTGTTTTCTTTCAAAAAAATTGGATGTGTCCACGTTGCGCTTTGGGGCGTTTCCTGTCGCGGGCACTAGGCCTACCCACACAAGTGAGGTATCATTTTTATTGGGAGACGTGGGGGAACGCTGGGTGGAAGGAAATTTGTAGTTCCTCTCAGATTCCAGAACTTTCTGCCACAGAAATGTGAGGAACCTGTGTTTTTTTAGCCAAATTTTGAGGTTTGCCAAGGATTCTGGGTAACAGAACCTGGTCCGAGCCACACAAGTCACCCCATCTTGGATTCCCCTAGGTCTCTAGTTTTCAGAAATGCACAGGTGTGGTAGGCTTCCCTAGGTGCCGGCTGAGCTACAGGCCAAAATCTACAGGTAGGCACTTTGCAAAAAACACCTCTGTTTTCTTTAAAAAAATTGGATGTGTCCACGTTGCGCTTTGGGGCGATTCCTGTCGCGGGTGCTAGGCCTACCCACACAAGTGAGGTATCATTTTTATCGGGGGATGTGAGGGAACGCTGGGTGGAAGGAAATTTGTAGTTCCTCTCAGATTCCAGAACTTTCTGCCACAGAAATGTGAGGAACCTGTGTTTTTTTAGCCACATTTTGAGGTTTGCAAAGGATTCTGGGTAACAGAACCTGGTCCGAGCCACACAAGTCACCCCATCTTGGATTACCCTAGGTCTCTAGTTTTTAGAAATGACAGGTTTGGTAGGTTTCCCTAGGTGGCGGCTGAGCTACAGGCCAAAATCTACAGGTAGGCACTTTGCAAAAAACACCTCTGCTTTCTTTAAAAAAATTGGATGTGTCCACGTTGCGCTTTGGGGCGTTTCCTGTCGCGGGCGCTAGGTTACCCACTCAAGTGAGGTATCATTTTTATCGGGAGACGTGGGGGAACGCTGGGTGGAAGGAAATTTGTGGCTCCTCTCAGATTCCAGAACTTTCTGCCACAGAAATTTGAGGAACATGTGTTTTTTAGCCAAATTTTGAGGTTTGCAAAGGATTCTGGGTAACAGAACCTGGTCCGAGCCACACAAGTCACCCCATCTTGGATTCCCCTAGGTGTCTAGTTTTCAGAAATGCACAGGTTTGGTAGGTTTCCCTAGGTGGCGGCTGAGCTACAGGCCAAAATCTACAGGTAGGCACTTTGAAAAAACACCTCTGTTTTCTTTCAAAAAATTGGATGTGTCCACGTAGCGCTTTGGGGCGTTTCCTATCGCGGGCGGTAGCCCTACCCACAGAAGTGAGGTATCATTTTTATCGGGAGACGTGGGGGAACGCTGGGTGGAAGGAAATTTGTGGCTCCTCTCAGATTCCAGAACTTTCTGCCACAGAAATGTGAGGAACCTGTGTTTTTTTAGCTAAATTTTGAGGTTTGCAAAGGATTCTGGGTAACAGAACCTGGTCCGAGCCACACAAGTCACCCCATCTTGGATTCCCCTAGGTCTCTAGTTTTCAGAAATGCACAGGTTTGGTAGGTTTCCCTAGGTGGCGGCTGAGCTACTGGCCAAAATCTACAGGTAGGCACTTTGCAAAAAACAACTCTGTTTTCTTTCAAAAATTTGGATGTGCCCACATTGCGCTTTGGGGCGTTTCCTGTCGCGGGCACTACGCCTACCCACACAAGTGAGGTATCATTTTTATCGGGAGACGTGGGGGAACGCTGGGTGGAAGGAAATTTGTGGCTCCTCTCAGATTCCAGAACTTTCTGCCACAGAAATATGAGGAACATGTGTTTTTTTAGCCAAATTTTGAGGTTTGCAAAGGATGCTGGGTAACAGAACCTGGTCCGAGCCACACAAGTCACCCCATCTTGGATTCTCCTAGGTCTCTAGTTTTCAGAAATGCACAGGTGTGGTAGGTTTCCCTAGGTGCCGGCTGAGCTACAGGCCAAAATCTACAGGTAGGTACTTTGCAAAAAACACCTCTGTTTTCTTTCAAAAAATTAGATGTGTCCACGTTGCGCTTTGGGGCGATTCCTGTCGCGGGCGCTAGGCCTACCCACACAAGTGAGGTATCATTTTTATCGGGGGATGTGGGGACATGCTGGGTGGAAGGAAATTTGTGGTTCCTCTCAGATTCCAGAACTTTCTGCCACAGAAATGTGAGGAACCTGTGTTTTTTTAGCCATATTTTGAGGTTTGCAAAGGATTCTGGGTAACAGAACCTGGTCCGAGCCAGACAAGTCACCCCATCTTGGATTCCCCTAGGTTTCTAGTTTTCAGAAATGCACAGGTTTGGTAGGTTTCCCTAGGTGCCGGCTGAGCTACAGGCCAAAATCTACAGGTAGGCACTTTGCAAAAAACACCTCTGTTTTCTTTAAAAAAAATTGGATGTGTCCACGTTGCGCTTTGGGGCGTTTCCTGTCGCGGGCACTAGGCCTACCCACACAAGTGAGGTATCATTTTTATTGGGAGACGTGGGGGAACGCTGGGTGGAAGGAAATTTGTAGTTCCTCTCAGATTCCAGAACTTTCTGCCACAGAAATGTGAGGAACCTGTGTTTTTTTAGCCAAATTTTGAGGTTTGCCAAGGATTCTGGGTAACAGAACCTGGTCCGAGCCACACAAGTCACCCCATCTTGGATTCCCCTAGGTCTCTAGTTTTCAGAAATGCACAGGTGTGGTAGGCTTCCCTAGGTGCCGGCTGAGCTACAGGCCAAAATCTACAGGTAGGCACTTTGCAAAAAACACCTCTGTTTTCTTTAAAAAAATTGGATGTGTCCACGTTGCGCTTTGGGGCGATTCCTGTCGCGGGTGCTAGGCCTACCCACACAAGTGAGGTATCATTTTTATCGGGGGATGTGAGGGAACGCTGGGTGGAAGGAAATTTGTAGTTCCTCTCAGATTCCAGAACTTTCTGCCACAGAAATGTGAGGAACCTGTGTTTTTTTAGCCACATTTTGAGGTTTGCAAAGGATTCTGGGTAACAGAACCTGGTCCGAGCCACACAAGTCACCCCATCTTGGATTACCCTAGGTCTCTAGTTTTTAGAAATGACAGGTTTGGTAGGTTTCCCTAGGTGGCGGCTGAGCTACAGGCCAAAATCTACAGGTAGGCACTTTGCAAAAAACACCTCTGCTTTCTTTAAAAAAATTGGATGTGTCCACGTTGCGCTTTGGGGCGTTTCCTGTCACGGGCGCTAGGCCTACCCACACAAGTGAGGTATCATTTGTATCGGGAGACATGGGGGAACGCTGGGTGGAAGGAAATTTGTGGCTCCTCTCAGATTCCAGAACTTTCTGCCACAGAAATTTGAGGAACATGTGTTTTTTTAGCCAAATTTTGAGGTTTGCAAAGGATTCTGGGTAACAGAACCTGGTCCGAGCCACACAAGTCACCCCATCTTGGATTCCCCTAGGTTTCTAGTTTTCAGAAATGCACAGGTTTGGTAGGTTTCCCTAGGTGCCGGCTGAGCTACAGGCCAAAATCTACAGGTAGGCACTTTGCAAAAAACACCTCTGTTTTCTTTCAAAAAATTGGATGTGTCCACGTTGCGCTTTGGGGCGTTTCCTGTCGCGGGCACTAGGCCTACCCACACAAGTGAGGTATCCTTTTTATTGGGAGACGTGGGGGAACGCTGGGTGGAAGGAAATTTGTGGCTCATCTCAGATTCCAGAACTTTCTGCCACAGAAATGTGAGGAACCTGTCTTTTTTTAGCCAAATTTTGAGGTTTGCAAAGGATTCTGGGTAACAGAACCTGGTCCGAGCCACACAAGTCACCCCATCTTGGATTCCCCTAGGTCTCTAGTTTTCAGAAATGCACAGGTTTGGTAGGTTTCCCTAGGTGGCGGCTGAGCTACAGGCCAAAATCTACAGGTAAGCACTTTTCAAAAAACACCTCTGTTTTCTTTCAAAAATTTGGATGTGCCCACATTGCGCTTTGGGGCGTTTCCTGTCGCGTGCGCTAGGCCTACCCACACAAGTGAGGTATCACTTTTATCGGGAGATGTGAGGGAACGCTGGGTGGAAGGAAATTTGTGGCTCCTCTCAGATTCCAGAACAATCTGCCACAGAAATGTGAGGAACATGTGTTTTTTTTTAGCCAAATTTTGAGGTTTGCAAAGGATTCTGGGTAACAGAACCTGGTCCGAGGCACACAAGTCACCCCATCTTGGATTCCCCTAGGTCTCTAGTTTTCAGAAATACACAGGTGTGGTAGGTTTCCCTAGGTGGCGGCTGACCTACAGGCCAAAATCCACAGGTAGACACTTTGCAAAAAACACCTCTGTTTTCTTTCAAAAATTTGCATCTGTCCACGTTGCGCTTTGGGGCGTTTCCTGTCGCGGGCGCTAGGGTACCCACTCAAGTGAGGTATCATTTTTATCGGGAGATGTGGGGGAACGCTGGGTGGAAGGAAATTTGTGGCTCCTCTCAGATTCCAGAACTTTCTGCCACAGAAATTTGAGGAACATGTGTTTTTTAGCCAAATTTTGAGGTTTCCAAAGGATTCTGGGTAACAGAACCTGGTCCGAGCCACACAAGTCACCCCATCTTGGATTCCCCTAGGTGTCTAGTTTTCAGAAATGCACAGGTTTGGTAGGTTTCCCTAGGTGCCGGCTGAGCTACAGGCCAAAATCTACAGGTAGGCACTTTGAAAAAACACCTCTGTTTTCTTTCAAAAAATTGGATGTGTCCACGTTGCGCTTTGGGGCGTTTCCTGTCGCGGGCGCTAGGCCTACCCACACAAGTGAGGTATCATTTTTATCGGGAGACTTGGGGGAACGCTGGGTGGAAGGAAATTTGTGGCTCCTCTCAGATTCCAGAACTTTCTGCCACAGAAATGTGAGGAACATGTGTTTTTTTAGCCAAATTTTGAGGTTTGCAAAGGATTCTAGGTAACAGAACCTGGTCCGAGCCACACAAGTCACCCCATCTTGGATTCCCCTAGGTCTCTAGTTTTCAGAAATGCACAGGTTTGGTAGGTTTCCCTAGGTGCCAGTGACCCAGAGGCCAAAATCTACAGGTAGGCACTTTGCAAAAAACACCTCTGTTTTCTTTCAAAAAATTGGATGTGTCCACATTGCGCTTTGGGGCGTTTCCTGTCGCGGGCGCTAGGCCTACCCACACAAGTGAGGTATAATTTTTATCGGGAGACTTGGGGGAACGCTGGGTGGAAGGAAATTTGTGGCTCCTCTCAGATTCCAGAACTTTCTGCCACAGAAATGTGAGGAACATGTGTTTTTTTAGCCAAATTTTGAGGTTTGCAAAGGATTCTAGGTAACAGAACCTGGTCCGAGCCACACAAGTCACCCCATCTTGGATTCCCCTAGGTCTCTAGTTTTCAGAAATGCACAGGTGTGGTAGGTTTCCCTAGGTGCCGGCTGAGCTACAGGCCAAAGTCTACAGGTAGGCACTTTGCAAAAAACACCTCTGTTTTCTTTCAAAAAATTTTATGTGTCCACGTAGCGCTTTGGGGCGTTTCCTATTGCGGGCGGTAGCCCTACCCACAGAAGTGAGGTATCATTTTTATCGGGAGACGTGGGGGAACGCTGGGTGGAAGGAAATTTGTGGCTCCTCTCAGATTCCAGAACTTTCTGCCACAGAAATATGAGGAACATGTGTTTTTTTAGCCAAATTTTGAGGTTTGCAAAGGATGCTGGGTAACAGAACCTGGTCCGAGCCACACAAGTCACCCCATCTTGGATTCTCCTAGGTCTCTAGTTTTCAGAAATGCACAGGTGTGGTAGGTTTCCCTAAGTGCCGGCTGAGCTACAGGCCAAAATCTACAGGTAGGCACTTTGCAAAAAACACCTCTGTTTTCTTTAAAAAAATTGGATGTGTCCACGTTGCGCTTTGGGGCGATTCCTGTCGCGGGAGCTAGGCCTACCCACACAAGTGAGGTATCATTTTTGTCGGGGGATGTGAGGGAACGCTGGGTGGAAGGAAATTTGTACTTCCTCTCAGATTCCAGAACTTTCTGCCACAGAAATGTGAGGAACCTGTGTTTTTTTAGCCAAATTTTGAGGTTTGCAAAGGATTCTGGGTAACAGAACCTGGTCCGAGCCACACAAGTCACCCCATCTTGGATTACCCTAGGTCTCTAGTTTTTAGAAATGACAGGTTTGGTAGGTTTCCCTAGGTGGCGGCTGAGCTACAGGCCAAAATCTACAGGTAGGCACTTTGCAAAAAACACCTCTGCTTTCTTTAAAAAAATTTGATGTGTCCACATTGCGCTTTGGGGCGTTTCCTGTAGCGGGCGCTAGGCCTACCCACACAAGTGAGGTATCATTTTTATCGGGAGACATGGGGGAACGCTGGGTGGAAGGAAATTTGTGGCTCATCTCAGATTCCAGAACTTTCTGCCACAGAAATATGAGGAACCTGTCTTTTTTTAGCCAAATTTTGAGGTTTGCAAAGGATTCTGGGTAACAGAACCTGGTCCGAGCCACACAAGTCACCCCATCTTGGATTCCCCTAGGTGTCTAGTTTTCAGAAATGCACAGGTTTGGTAGGTTTCCCTAGGTGCCGGCTGAGCTACAGGCCAAAATCTACAGGTAGGCACTTTGAAAAAACGCCTCTGTTTTCTTTCAAAAAATTGGATGTGTCCACGTTGCGCTTTGGGGAGTTTCCTGTCACGGGCGCTATGCCTACCCACACAAGTGAGGTATCATTTTTATCGGGAGACTTGGGGGAACGCTGGGTGGAAGGAAATTTGTGGCTCCTTTCAGATTTCAGAACTTTCTGCCACAGAAATGTGAGGAACATGTGTTTTTTTAGCCAAATTTTTAGGTTTGCAAAGGATTCTAGGTAACAGAACCTGGTCCGAGCCACACAAGTCACCCCATCTTGGATTCCCCTAGGTCTCTAGTTTTCAGAAATGCACAAGTTTGGTAGGTTTCCCTAGGTGCCGGGTGACCCAGAGGCCAAAATCTACAGGTAGGCACTTTGCAAAAAACACCTCTGTTTTCTTTCAAAAAATTGGATGTGTCCACATTGCGCTTTGGGGCGTTTCCTGTCGCGGGCGCTAGGCCTACCCACACAAGTGAAGTATCATTTTTATCGGGAGACGTGGGGGAACGCTGGGTGGAAGGAAATTTGTGGCTCCTCTCAGATTCCAGAACTTTCTGCCACAGAAATGTGAGGAACCGGTGTTTTTTTAGCCAAATTTTGAGGTTTGCAAAGGATTCTGGGTAACAGAACCTGGTCCGAGCCACACAAGTCACCCTATCTTGGATTCCCCTAGGTCTCTAGTTTTCAGAAATGCACAGTTTTGGTAGGTTTCCCTAGGTGCCGGCTGAGCTACAGGCCAAAATCTACAGATAGGCACTTTGCAAAAAACACCTCTGTTTTCTTTAAAAAAATTGGATGTGTCCACGAAGCGCTTTGAGGCGTTTCCTGTCGTGGGCGGTAGCCCTACCCACAGAAGTGAGGTATCATTTTTATCGGGAGACGTGGGGGAACGCTGGGTGGAAGGAAATTTGTGGCTCCTCTCAGATTCCAGAACTTTCTGCCACAGAAATGTGTGGAACCTGTGTTTTTTTAGCCAAATTTTGAGGTTTGCAAAGGATTCTGGGTAACAGAACCTGGTCCGAGCCACACAAGTCACCCCATCTTGGATTCCCCTAGGTCTCTAGTTTTCAGAAATGCACAGGTTTGGTAGGTTTCCCTAGGTGCCGGCTGAGCTACAGGCCAAAATCTACAGGTAGGCACTTTGCAAAAAACACCTCTGTTTTCTTTAAAAAAATTGGATGTGTCCACGTTGCGCTTTGGGGCGATTCCTGTCGCGGGAGCTAGGCCTACCCACACAAGTGAGGTATCATTTTTATCGGGGGATGTGAGGGAACGCTGGGTGGAAGGAAATTTGTACTTCCTCTCAGATTCCAGAACTTTCTGCCACAGAAATGTGAGGAACCTGTGTTTTTTTAGCCAAATTTTGAGGTTTGCAAAGGATTCTGGGTAACAGAACCTGGTCCGAGCCACACAAGTCACCCCATCTTGGATTACCCTAGGTCTCTAGTTTTTAGAAATGACAGGTTTGGTAGGTTTCCCTAGGTGGCGGCTGAGCTACAGGCCAAAATCTACAGGTAGGCACTTTGCAAAAAACACCTCTGCTTTCTTTAAAAAAAATTGATGTGTCCACATTGCGCTTTGGGGCGTTTCCTGTAGCGGGCGCTAGGCCTACCCACACAAGTGAGGTATCATTTTTATCGGGAGACATGGGGGAACGCTGGGTGGAAGGAAATTTGTGGCTCATCTCAGATTCCAGAACTTTCTGCCACAGAAATATGAGGAACCTGTCTTTTTTTAGCCAAATTTTGAGGTTTGCAAAGGATTCTGGGTAACAGAACCTGGTCCGAGCCACACAAGTCACCCCATTTTGGATTCCCCTAGGTCTCTAGTTTTCAGAAATGCACAGGTTTGGTAGGTTTCCCTAGGTGGCGGCTGAGCTACAGGCCAAAATCTACAGGTAGGCACTTTGCAAAAAACACCTCTATTTTCTTTCAAAAATTTGGATGTGCCCACATTGCGCTTTGGGGCGTTTCCTGTCGCGGGCGCTAGGCCTACCCACACAAGTGAGGTATCACTTTTATCGGGAGATGTGAGGGAACGCTGGGTGGAAGGAAATTTGTGGCTCCTCTCAGATTCCAGAACTTTCTGCCACAGAAATGTGAGGAACATGTGTTTTTTTAGCCAAATATTGAGGTTTGCAAAGGATTCTGGGTAACAGAACCTGGTCCGAGGCACACAAGTCACCCCATCTTGGATTCCCCTAGGTCTCTAGTTTTCAGAAATATACAGGTGTGGTAGGTTTCCCTAGGTGGCGGCTGAGCTACAGGCCAAAATCCACAGGTAGGCACTTTGCAATAAACACCTCTGTTTTCGTTCAAAAATTTGCATGTGTCCACATTGCGCTTTGGGGTGTTTCCTATCGCGGGCGGTAGCCCTACCCACAGAAGTGAGGTATCATTTTTATCGGGAGACGTGGGGGAACGCTGGGTGGAAGGAAATTTGTGGCTCCTCTCAGATTCCAGAACTTTCTGCCACAGAAATTTGAGGAACATGTGTTTTTTAGCCAAATTGTGAGGTTTGCAAAGGATTCTGGGTAACAGAACCTGGTCCGAGCCACACAAATCACCCCATCTTGGATTCCCCTAGGTGTCTAGTTTTCAGAAATGCACAGGTTTGGTAGGTTTCCCTAGGTGCCGGCTGAGCTACAGGCCAAAATCTACAGGTAGGCACTTTGAAAAAACACCTCTGTTTTCTTTCAAAAAATTGGATGTGTCCACGTTGCGCTTTGGGGAGTTTCCTGTCGCGGGCGCTACGCCTACCCACACAAGTGAGGTATCATTTTTATCG